>NW_006921975.1:1657860-1665370 GCF_000298275.1 Orycteropus afer afer
ATTATTCATTTATTTTGTCATACTGTTCTTGTATCACTTTCCAAAATCTTCTAGAGTTTTGTCTGTGTTTTCCTTAATTTTGTCAGTGTTTTTCTTGATTTTGTTGTTTTCCTTCATCTGTCTCTCAATCCATTGAAGATACCTAAATATATATTTTTTGAATTCCTTATCAGGCAGTTCCAATGCCACTTCTTCCATAGGGAGGTTTTCTGGCTCTGTATTCTGGTCCCTTTTCTGTACCACTTTATCTTGGCTATTTTTGTGAACAGGGATTGTCATTCATGTCCAAGACATTGTGATGTCACTGTAATTATATTTAATTGGTGATTGCATGTTGGTGTGATGCACCCAGGATTTTTCTTCTTAGTTTTTTTCTTTTTTTATTCTTTTTGATATATCCAAGTGGACAGGGCTGGTGTGCTACTCTATTTGCTAGGCTTGCAGCACTTAGGCACTCACCTCCTATGTCATAGTGGATGTGATACAGGATGAGAATGTGTACACAGATCTCTGTTAGATGTTCATGTAGAGTAGTTGAAGGTGGGTTGGACTGGAATTGGCCACTGCCTATCATTGATCAATTGGTGCAGAAGCAGGTGGTGGCCCTCATCCAGTGGGTGGGGATGCAGGAGGTGTAGAGGTCATTGGATCATGTGGGCATGGTTGCTTTCTGGTAGTCAGCCACCATTCTGGTTGCCCATGCAATCTTTAGCAAGCAGAGTTGATTATCAGGTTGCTGTCCAGATCAGAATGCCACTTGCAAACACTCAAAATGGCTGCAACATCAGGCTAGTCAATAGTTCACAGCTCTGTCTCCTTATTCACTATTTTCATTCACTTCTACTAGTTGCCATTTAATCCACTTCTTTATCCGTCCCTTTGAAGCTCAGGGTTCCAGGATTATCTTCTGTATATTTCAATTGCTTTCTTGATCAAACTTTTTTTTTTAATTTTTATTGTGATTTGGGTGAAAGTTTATAGAGCAAATTCATTTTCCATACAGCATGTCATACACATTTTGTTTCATGACATTGACTGCAATTCCCCACAATGTAACAGGTCTCTTTCCACTTCCTCTCCATTGTTACCTCTTCCCTGTGTCCTTCCCTCCTATGCACTCCCCTGCCCCTGAGCTATCTGCCTGTGCAAACACTACCCTTCTGTTTTTCCATGATTGACTGATTGATTGCTCCAAGGAGTATATCTACCTAATGTAAATGTTCATCCCATATGCCTGTCTATTGTTTGGCTGGAAGCCACAGGAGTGAGTTCAGTTCCAAACCTGAAGGGTAACTAGGGGCCATAGTCTCAGGGGTCTCATCAGACTCTATCAGTCCAGCCAAACTGGTAATTTTTTGTGTGTGTGTGATTTTGAGTTTTTTTTTCCACATTGTTCACCCTTTCTATCCAGGATCTCCTGCACCAATCTCCTTCTGAGTGGTTGACAGTGGTAGCTGGGCACCATCTAGTTCTTCTGGTCTCATGGTCATATAGGCTGAGGTTGATAAAATTTTTGAAGTGAAGAATTAATCTGGCAAGGAGATAGGGTGCAGGAAAGATAAAGGTCTAGAGTCAATATATCTTTAATGATTGAATTGTGTCCCCCAAAATGTGTATTGTTAATCCTGACCCCTACACCTGGAACATAACCGCATTTGGAACTAGCATATCCTGTGTTATGTTAATGAGGCTGTATCAGTGTAGGGTGTGTCTTAAGCCAATCACTTCTGAGATATAAAAAGTGCAGATTAGGCACAGAAGCAGGATGTGCTTACATATGGGGAAAGACTGATGCCACATGGAGATCAAGGAACTGAGGGAGAGAAGCTGAAATAGACAAAGATTTTCCCCCAGAGAAGACAGAGAGAACCTTCTCCTAGAGAAGGCACCCTGAATTTAGACTTCTAGCCTCCTGAACTCTGAAAAAATAATTTTTTGTTCATTAAAGCCACCTACTTGTGGCATTTCTGTTACAACAGCACTAAGAGATTAAGACAACCTGTAAGAAGTTTAGTAAAATTAGAAAGCAGGTAATAGGTTATTTGTTTATTTGTGGAAGGATTAGATCATGATAGGGTATGTATATAATACTAAGGAGGTTTTTGTTTTGTTTTTTTAACTGAAGACACTTGGAAGCCATGTTACCAAAAGGGAAATCACTTAATACTGACTTATGGGAGCAGATCAGGGTGAAAACCTATTGCTCATGTATTAAATTGAAGGAGTTCTGTAGTTTCTGACTTAAAAATGGAAGAATCATAGATCTAAGACTTTATAACTATAGTCTAAACATACCACATATATCCCTACCTTTGTACAATTTCTCAGTTTCTCATTCTTTCTTCTGCCTTCCCTAACTTTTGCTTTTCCTTCTCTTCTTCATGGCCCAGTTCCAGGGAAACTTCTGTCATTTGGCTCATAAGATTACTTTTCTCTGAACTCCGTAGTACTGTATTATTATGGAGTATTAAATAACCTGGTACATTTAGTTGTTTCATGTTCATTCATCCATTTCATGAATATTTCTTCAGTAATATGCTATGTGCATAAGCAACAACAATAACAACAACAACAAAAAAAAAAACCAGAACTGCTGTCTTCAAGTCAATTCTAACTCATGATGACCATATAGGACAGATTAGAACTGTCTCATAGGGTTTCCAAGGCTGTAATCTTTACAGAAGCAGATTGCCACATCTTTCTCCCATGGAGAGGCTGGTGATTTGAACCATGGACCTTTTCATTAGCAACCAAACACTTAACTACCATGCAACCAGGGCTCCTATCTATGTGCATAGATAAAAAACAAACTCACTGCCATTGAGTCAGATCTGACTCACAGCGACCCCTCCTTGGGTTTCCAAGGCAGTATCACTATGGAAGTAGATTTCCTGACCTTCCTTCCGAGCAGTGACTGGTGGGTTTGAACCACCAGCCTTCTGGTTAGCAGTCAAATGCCTTAGGCACTATGTCACCAGAGGTCCTTATGAGCATAGATAGTTGTTGTTGTTGTTATGTGCCATTGAGTCAGACCTGACTCATAGCGACCCCTCCTTGGGTTTCCAAGGAAGTATCACTATGGAAGTAGATTGACCCATCTTCCTTCCAAGGAGTGGCTGGTAGGTTTGAGCCTCCAGCCTTCTGATTAGCAGTCAAGTGCCTTAGGCACTACACTACTAGAGCTCCTATGTGCATAGATAGCACTTTATAAAATGCTTCAGTAAAATCCAGACGTTTATGGCATGGAACAAAGTCTCTGCCCTCCAAGAACTTGGTCTAGGCATGAACCACCCACTCCAGTTTATGAGATGTATTTATTAAAAATGTAGGTTTCAGGGCCCATTCAAGACTCAATAATCAGGATTTCTGACAATAAGTCACCCAAATCAAGATTTTAATACATTCTTCCAGTGATTCTAAAGAACACTAACTTTGGGAAGTAGTGGTGTGGTGAGATAGGAATATACACAAATAATTCTAACACAAGGTAATGTTCTAAGTGTAATGGAGGAAATCTAGGAAAACTTCAGGTACAAGGTAGCATATTAATCATCATGTATAAGGTGCCATTACCCTAACATAGCTTCTCTTATTTGTACATTTATTTCGATCTCATTGCTTTTCCATATAAGTCTTGGCTTTATTTTAACAGGAATGGCAAACAAATTTTGGAAATATGTTTCCATGAGCAGTGGTGTCACTAGGGTTGATGTCAGTCAGTGCAATAACTCATGATGTCACCTTCCTGTGGGAGGGCCTGGACCAGAACTGTCCCTTCTTGGGTGGAGGGGCCAGAGGCTTCCTCCTGCATCCTGAAGCTCCTCTCCTCTCCCATTGGCCAAAACAGAGACCTGCCTGCCTCCACCCTGACTGATGGATGAACGGGGTGGGGATGGGGTGGGTGGGCAGGGATAGCACTGGATGATGATGACATCATCCCTAATGATGCAACTTTGGCAGCCCCTCCCCCTATGGTCCCAGTCCAACTGCTGCCACTGCCACCATGGAACTTGGGGTTATTTTGGTGTCACTCTCCCTGACTATGAGGTTGGGATCACCTGCATCCCTCTTAAGACACCACTGTCCATGAGGAGATTTTCAAATTGGTTTTAAGATCTTGATTCTTCAGTTGCAAATCCAGACTTGAGAAACCAAAACTGCATTTATTTCCTCATCCACTTACATATGCTGCTCACATTCACATTGTGCTTGTGGGAGGACAAGAGCTATATAAATCCAAGGTATTATTATTATTATTCTCTCTTACTGCTGTCCCCTTTTGGCCCTTTATTCTAGGCTTTCAACTTAGTTTGAATTCTGCTTAATCTGATCCTCAATTTAATTCTATTTTAATAAAGTTGTTTATAAATAATAACAATGATAATTATTATAAGAAACAAGCCAGATCTGTTTACTGCAAGTCTCAGTGGATGAAGGCCAATTTTCCTTCTGAAGACACTCATATTCAACATCTCTATGTAGGTACATCACTTCTGGGTAGATTTTTTTTTTTTTAAAGTTCATAGGGCTGATTAGTACTGGAATTTTTTTTTTTCTTAACAGGTGTTAGTATAGAGCTGTTATAACTGAATCGTATAGGTACTACTAGTGAAGAGTTTAAAGAAATCCTTGAATGTTAGCCCACATTGTATATGGTATATGGAATACCTTTCAGGAATTTGGTGTCTTTGGTCTCTATTGTTATTGTTAGGAACCATTGATTTGGTTCTGACTCACAGAGACCATGTGTACAACACAATGAAACACTGCAAGGCCCATGCCATCTTCATAATCTTTGCCATGCTTGAGTCCATCGTTGCAGCCACTGTGTCAATCCATCTCATTAAGGGTCTTTCTCTTTTTCCCTAACCCAATACTTTACCAAGCACGATATCCTTCTCCAAGGACTGGTCCCTCCTGACAACATGACCAAATTATGAGACACAAAGTCTCACCATCCTCACACCTCATGTCTAAGGAGCATTCTGGGTGTACTTTTTCCAAGACAGATTGCTTGTTTTTCTCACAGTCCATTGTATATTCAATATTCTTCACCTGCTCCATAATTCAAATGAAACAATTCTTCTTCAGTCTTCCATACGCATTGTCCATCTTTCACATGTGTATCAGGCAATTGAAATTACACTTGAGTCAGGTGTACCTCAGTCTTCAAAGTGACATCTTTGCTCTATAACACATTAAAGATGTATTTTGCAGAGATTTGCCCAAAGCAATACATCATCTGATTTCTTTGCTGCTGCCACCATGGGCATTGATTGTGGATACAAGTAAAATGAAATCCTTGACAACTTCAATCTTCTTTCCGTTTATTTATTATGATGTTGCTTATTGGTCTAGTTGAAGGATTTCTGTTTTCTTTGTGCTGAGGTGTAATCCATACTGAAGGCTGTAGTTTTTGGTTTTCATCAGTAAGTACTTCAAGTCCCCTTCACTTTCAACAAGCAAAGTTGTGTCATCTGCATATCAGAGGTTGCTAACGAGTCTTGCTCTTATCCTGATGCCATGTTCTTCATATAATCCAGCTTCTCAGATTATTTGCTCAGCATAAAGATTGAATAAATAAGGTGAAAGAATACAAACCTGCCACATACCTTTCCTTATTTTAAATCATGCAGTATCTTCTTGGTCTGTTCAAACTACTGCCTCTTTGTCTATGGACAGATTCCTCAAGAGCACAGTTAAGTATTCTGGAATTATCATTCTTTGCAGTGCTGTCCATTGGAATCAACTTGAAGGCAGTGGGTTTGATTTTTTGGTATAATTTCAGTCAGTATATTATGGATTTTAACTATCAAATTACTCTTATTGTTTAAATTTGTGTTTTGTTTTATATGTTTCTATATTGTTAATTGTTCATTTCCATTTCCCATGTGTCTATTGTTGTATAATGTTTTTTATTCATTTGTGAGATCACTATATATATTAGAGCATAAATATTATATTAACATATATTAACTTCTATTCATATGTGTTTTAAATATTTTTCTATTATTTGCCTTTTAATTTTTTATGGTACTATTTGACATACAGAAGTTATAAACTGCACATTGTCAAATCTGTCATATTTTATCTATGTAATTTCAATCTTCATGCTTAAGATTAAAAAGGTATTCCTACCCAAATAGCAGATATTTGTGAAATCTTCTTTAAATCACTTTCAATTTCATTTTGTAATATGTATTTCTAACTTATATTTTTAGAAAATATTCACCAATTGTGGCAATACCGATGTACAATCAAATTACTGTGTTTTAAGGTCTGTTTAAATAATTATTTCTGTGGTTATGCCAATAATTGACATACCTACTGGGCAATCTACTTGTGTATTGATACTGCCTCAGGAAACCAAGGAGGGGTCACTATGAGTCGGGTCCAACTCAATGGCACACAGAACAATAACAACAACACTGCTTTTAAATGACATTTTATTATATACCAAACACTTAAATATATTTGTTTATGTTCCTTGGCTTCCCAGTTTGTTTCATTGATCTGTCTATTTCTGCTCAAGTACTTCATTGTTTCAATTGTCAGAATACTGTAATAAATTTCATTGTCCAGTAGTACCAGATCACAAACATTTTATAGAGGTTCTAAAAATAGCAATGTACTTTAGATTAGAATTGCATTAAATTTACATATCTGGGAAGTATTAACATATTCACATGTTAATATTAATTAATTAATAGCTAACTAATTAATGTGTTAACTTGTGTCCTGGACAATGATTTTTATGGACAAGTTCTTTGTATTTCTCATGACAAATTTGTACTTGTCTTCATTGAGTTTCCTCAACTTTTTTTCCTAAGAGATATTATTTATGTTTAGTTTAGTATGAATAAGATCATTTCATATTTTAATCAGTATTTATTTATTTATTCCAATCTCATATTATTTGGTACATTAAGGATAAAATTCACAATGAGGCTCTGAGTCATGAAACTGTTGTCAATAAACCTTGACTTTGCTTGTCCTTTTCAGTTGCCTTGAATGTTAATATTGACATTTCTGATCTTATTTTCTTCTCATTTGTCAGTTTCACATTTGTCTACTCCTATCCTTTCAACATTTCTGATCTACCTGGGTTTTACATTTGATTCTTATAGTGAACATGTAGTTTATTCATAGTTATTTTCGGTTTTGCAGAGGAGAAAACTGAGATCAGGCTGATTTTCTTTCTTCTTAGATAAATAGCTTTTTAACTATATCTATATCTATGTATCTATGTTTTCAGTTGCCTCATATGCATATGAAAGATGGACAATGAATAAGGAAGACCAAAGAAGAGTTGCTACTTTTGAGTTGTGATGTTGGCAAAGAATACTGAAAGTACCATGGACTGCCAGAAGAACTAACAAAACTGTCTTGGAAGAAGTGCAGGTAAATGCTTCTTGGAAGTGAAAATGGCCAGACTTCGTCCGACCTACTTTGGTCAAGTTATCAGAAAGGACCATTCCCTGGAAAAAGATATGCTTACTAAGCACTGGAG
>NW_006921975.1:1665575-1667978 GCF_000298275.1 Orycteropus afer afer
CAAATGCCTTAGGCGTTATGCTACCAGAGCTCCTGGTGCATGACCAGGCAGTGTTTTGTTCTGTTGTTCGTAAGTTCACTATGAGTCGGAGCCTACTCAATGGCACTTAACAACACAACACAACATCTATTTATCTATCTATGTATCTATCCATCTGTCTTTCCATCATCTGGATACTTATAAGATCATTTCTTTATCTGTGGAAGTAAAAAAATCACTTGGTTATGTTTAGAAATCAGTCACTTGAAAGTCAATTTAGTCTGTTATCTTGTGAGCATTTTCCAACTGGTGACTCAGGTCTTTGTCCATCTCAGAAAACTTTCTCCTTTATACCTGTGCTAATTGTTTCTTTTCCATCTACTCTGCCTCTTCTGTGGGCACAGTGATTATCTCTCTGCTTTCCATCCTTTATATAGTTCATTCTTTTTCTTTCCCATTTCCACTGTGCATTCTAGAGAAATTCTACCTCACTTATCACTTATTTTGCCCCACTGGATGCCACCTAATGAACTGTACTTCAATGTTTACTTGCATGTTTTCCTTGCTGGGCTCTGCACTGTGCTTTGCAGGGGCCATCCTATCTTGTCTGCTGTTGTGGTACCTCCAGTACCCAGAACATGTTGTTGTTATTTGCTGCCATCATGTTGACCCCTCAACTCACACACAATGAAACAAAATGCTACTCAATCCTACGCCATCTCCACGATCACTTTGAGATAGGACCACTGTGATTCATGGGTTTTCACTGGCTGATTTTTGGAAATAAATCACGAGACCTTTCTTCTTGGTCTATCTTAATCTGGAAGTTCTGCTGAAAACTGTTCAGTACCACAGCAACACACAAGTGTCCACTAACAGATGGGTGTTGGCTGCATATGAGGCACATTGGCTGAAAATAGAACCGGTTTCTCCTGAATGGAAGTGGAGAATTCTACCACTTTACCATAACTGCCTCCATCCAGAACATAACCAACACCTTTTAAACACTTTCAGTGAAAGGAGCTAGAAAAATATATCATGGTTTCATAGTTTTATTGCCAATTCTCATTTAATAGTATGGTGTTTTATTTAATTTCTTTAATTATATCTCTATATTTTTTATGGACTGCTAGAGGAATGAACAGATAGATCTGTCTTGGAGGAATTATAGCCAGAATGCTCCTTAGAAGCAAGAATGGTCAGACGTTGTCTCACCTACTTTGGTCATATTGTCAGAAGAGACCAGCCCCCAGAGAAGGATATCATGCTTGGTAAAGTAGAAAGTTAGCAAAAAATGGGAAGATAATCAAGGAGATGGATTGACACAGTGGTTGCAATGATGGGCTCAAGCATAGCAATGATTGTGAGGATGGTTTAGGACTGGGTAGTCTTTCATTTTGTTGTAGATAGGATCACTATAAATTGGACATCTAACAAAAATAACATTTTTTTAATGCTGAAAACCTTGGGTCTTTATTACACTAATATAATTGCTTCTTTGCTATTTTTATTTTCAAAATAATAATATAAATATATTATTACTAATAAAATTATTACTGAAAGCAATCAATATTATTAGAGACAAAGTGATTACTGAAAGCAATTTGAGAATTCTTAGCAACTACATATAATTTTCTGTTCTTAGGGTGCATCCATTAGGGATGTATAATCAAACCACTGTATTTTTAAGTCCCTTGATATAAGGCAAGGTTGTGTTGGCTTCTTGGCCACTGTCAGCTACCCTGGTGGAGTGACTAGTTGGACCTGTGGGCTTGGGACTATGGTCACAGTGGACATCAAGCTCAATTGACATAGCATACTACACAAAAACATTTTTCTACACCTTGCTTTGGTGAGTAGTGACTGGGGTGTTAAAAGCTTGTAAGCATCCATCTAGATGTAACAATGGTCTCTCCTTATCCAGAGCAAGTAAGAATTAAGAAAACCAAAGATGCATGGAAACAATTAGTCCAAGGGACTAGTAGAGCATGTGATCCTCAGATTATATGATCATGAAGACAGAAGAACTAGATGGCATCTGGCTACCACTGTCAACCACTCGGAAAGGGATCAGTTCAGGAAAACATGGATAGAGTGGGAGAACAATGTGGAACAAAACTAAAAAAAGACCAGGTTTACTGGTCTGATCGAGCCTGGTGAGACCCCTGAGACTATGGCCTCTAGCTACCCTTTCAGGTCTGGAAATGAACTCACTCCTGTGGTTTCCAGCCAAACAACAGACAGACATATGATATGAACATTTACATCAGATAGATACAGTCTTTGAAGTGATCATTCATGGGAGAACAGAAGGGCAGTGTTTGAACAGGGAGATAGATCAGGGGGCAGGAGTGCCTGGGAGGGAAGGGCACAGGCAAGAGGTAACTAGGGGAGGAAGTGGGAAGAGAGCTGTTACATTGTGGG
>NW_006921975.1:1668156-1671695 GCF_000298275.1 Orycteropus afer afer
TAATTTTGTTTTATAATTATATAAAAAATTTACATTCTTCTGAAGCAAAAAAAAAAAAATACATTAAGAGAAATTTAGCTACTCTCCCTATCTCTTCCATCCTATTCTCTCTCTTCTTCTTATAGGTAACCATTCTTAAAAATAATTTTTGGTTTATCCTTCTGTCTTAGTCTCTATGAGGAACAAAACCAGTGAAGCATATCGATATATATGTATGTAGAGAGATTTACATAAAGGAAATGGCTCATGCAATTGTGAGGGCTGGTAAGTCCCAAATCCTTAGACCAGGCAATAGGGTGAAGACCTGTGCTAACTCCCATGGTTGCAGGGGCTTATGAACTCAACATTTTTAGGTCAGGTGGGTGGGCAGAGACTTCTGCACCCTTACATCTCAAGAACCAGAGGTCAAAAGATTAGAAGAGCACAGAGTTGAGAAGGAGAGCAAGCTTTGCTAGAGTATCCATTTACATACTGGATGCAGGCCACATCTCCAAGGAAATTCTCCTTTCAATTGATTGGCTGCTCACATCAGATCACAAAATGGAAGGTGATTACATAGTATCTGCCAAGCCACTGAGAAGTATAGCCAAGTCAAAATGACACATGACATTAACCATCACACCTTCCATTGTTTTTCTTAAAATATTAGAAAGTATAGGTATAGATATTGATAATTCATGTCTTCTCTCATTTTCCTATATAAACATAGTATAATGTACACACTGTTTTGCACCTTACTTTTTTCACAAATAATATATTCTGGAAATCACTTCATAGTCATATTTGAAACTCTGTCTCATTCATTTTTTTATGGCTTCAAAGTGCTTCATTGTGTGGATGTCCCCCAAAAAAACAAAAACAACTCACTGCCATAGAGTAGATTTCAACACATGGTGACCCCCTTTGGGTTTCTGAGGCTGTAAATCTTTATGGAAATAGACTGCCTCATCTTCCTTCCATGGAGCAGCTTGTGGATTTGAACTGCTAACCTTCTGGTTAGCAGCCAAATGCTTTATTCACTACGCCACCAGAGCTCCTTATGGGCATGTCCCAGTTTGTCCAAATAGTGCCTTACTGATGAGAATTTGGGGTATTTCCAGTCCTTTGCTATTACAATAGTGCTGCACTGAATTGCTTTCAGCATATGTTATTTTATATTTTGACAATGTATCTCTGGGATAGATTCCCAGAAGTAGTATTGTTGATTCAAAGGGTAAAATACATGTGCAATTTGCTACACCCTGTCAAATCCCCTTCTATCTACACGGATTGTATGATCTTGCATTCCCACAAGGTTTGTAAGAGAATTCCTGTCTTTCATGGTCCCTCATCAGAGTGATCTTATTAAACTTTTGGATTTTTGCTGATTTGATATGTGAAAAATGGTATTGCAATGTAGTATAATTTGCATTTCTCTTATTATGTTTCAAATATTTAAAGGATATTTGCACGTCTTTTTCTTTTAACTGCCTTGTCAGATTTCTTGTCGATTTTTTTTTTTTAATACAGTTGTGGAAAAGGAGTTTTAAAAAATGTAAAGAACTGGAGTACATACCATTCTTTGTTGTAAAGATCAGGGCTAGCTGGATAATATTTACAAATCAGATACAAAGAACAAATAAGAACATCAGCTGGGTGGGATAAAGGGCTTGCTAAAGTTAAATCAATACTTAATCTGTATCTTGTCATCATAAAATAGAATCCTTCACTGGATTGTTTGCACAAAATTCTCCTGAGATATTCTACCTTTAAAAGATTGGTCTTATCCCCTATGAAATGTAACCCTTAATCTTGGGACAATGTTAATGTCAATGGTTATTTCACTATGTTTGTCATAGGAAATTGAAATTGCTTGTGAACTTTGTATATTTAACCTACTGACTATGACTTACAGATATTGTGCAACTGTTATATATATTTGTATATTTTCTTGCTAGTCAAGAAAGGATCTTTATTTAGTTTTAGCTTTTTTTTTTCTTTGCATAGGTCTATGGAAGTATCATAAAATGGTATTTATAAAAGATTCATCATTAAATGCCAAAGAAAAATCTTATAATACCATTTAAAAATCTGTTACAGCACTATTCACTTCCTTTGGCTCAGTCAATTTCCTTTTATAATCTAATTGTTTTATCTTTTAGCCTAATAAGTCTGCTTATTTCATAGAGCTTGCATTTTCTTGAATTCTGTCCTGTGTAAAGCAGATATCAATTTAAATTCACTTCTGTTTCATATAGGAAATCGTTTTCAAAAGTATGTTTCTCCCCACAAATAGATCCATTGACTTATGGTCAGCTGATCTTTGACAAAGGGCTGAAATCCACTAAATGGGGAAGAAATTGTCTGTTTAACAAATGGAGTTGACAACTGGATATCCATTTGCAGAAAAATGAAACAAGATCTGTACCTTACACCATTCACAAAAACTAACTCTAGATGGATCAAAGACTTAGATATATGAAATCTAAAACTATGAAATTCTTCAAGGAAAAGATAGGGGCAAATTTAGGGGCCCTGATATATGGCATAAATAGACTATCAAGCATAACCCAAAATGCACAAACAGCAGAAGATAGACTAGATGAATGGGACCTTGTAAAAATTAAATTTTTATGTACTTCCAGAGACTTCTCCAAAAGAGTCAAAAGAGAACCTAAAGATTGGGAAAAAATATTTGGCAATGACATATCTGAAAAGGGACTTATCTCTAAAATTTACAGAAAACTCCAACACCTCAACAACAAAAACACAAATAATCCAATTCAAAAATGGGCAGAAGACATGAATAGACACTTCACCAAAGATGATATTCAGGCAGCCAATAAACACATGAAGAAATGTTTGTGATCATTAACCATTAGAGAGATGCAAATCAAAACAATAAGATACCATCTTTCCCCAGCACTGGTAGCAAAGTTCAACAAGACACAACATAACAAATGCTGGCAAGGTGGAGAGATTGGGACTCTCATACACCCCTGGTGGGACTGTAAAATGATACAACCACTGTGGAAAACAGTATGGTGATTTCCTTAAAAAGTTGGAATTAGAAATACCATTTGACCCAGCAATTCCATTCCAAGAGCACTGGTGACGTAGTGCTTAAGGCATTTGACTGCTAACCAGAAGTCTGGCGTTTCAAACCAACCAGCCACTCCTCAGAAGGAAGATTGGGCAATTTACTTCTGTAGAGATACCTCCTCGGAAACCCAAGGAGGGGTGGCTATAAGTCAGGATCAATTACTAGGTACATATCCTAAAGAAGTGAGAGCCAGGACAAGAACAGATATCTGCACACCCATGCTCATCACAGCACTATTTACAATAGCAAAAAGATGGAAACAACCTAGGTGCCCATCACCAGAAGAATGGATAACTAAACTATGGTACACAAACATTGGAATCCTTTGCAACCCTAAAGAATAACACAGAATCTCCAAAACGCCGCATAACATGGATGAACTTGGAGGACATTATGCTGAGTGAAATAAGTCAATCACAGAAGGACAAATATTGTATTAGTTTGCTATTGTAAAAAG
>NW_006921975.1:1673460-1681878 GCF_000298275.1 Orycteropus afer afer
GGTGAGTAGTGACTGGGATCTTAAAAGCTTGCAAGCAGCCATCTGGATGCAACGATGGATCTCTCCTCATCCAGAGCAAAGAAAAATGAAGAAAACCAAAGACGCATGGAAACAATTAGTTCAAGGGACTGGTATATCATGAGATCCTCAGCCTATATGACTATGAGACCACAAGAACTAGATGGTGCCTGGCTACCACTGTCAACTACTCGGAGGGGGATCTGTAGGAGATACTGAATAGAGTTGGAGAACAATGTGGAACAAAACTCAAAATCACAAAAAAGAAAAAGGGACCAGTTTTGCTGGTTTGATAGAGCCTGGTGGAATCCCTGAGACTATGGCCCCTAGCTGCCCTTCAGGTCTGGAATTGAATCCACTCTTGTGGCTCCCAGCCAAACAAAAGACAGGCATAATGAGCTGAACATTTACCTGAGGTAGATACACTTCTTGGGGAGATCAATCATGGGAGAATAGAAGGGCTGTGTATTCACAGGGAGACAGCTCAGGGGGAAGGAGTGCATAGGAGGGAAGGACACATGAGACAATGTGTAAGTGAACTGCTGTATGGAAAATGAATTTGCTCTGTAAACTTTCACCCAAATCATAACTTTTTTTTTAAAGCATGCTTCTCTTCCACCAGTTGCTTCACATATTTTTTTCTTCCTTGTATGCTGAAGCAGGATTACATTGACCTTAACCTTGTGTTAGTTTCAAGTCAGTTTAACTCATTTTATTTAAAAAAAATATTGTGGTGAAAATCTACACAACAAAACATTTGCCAATTCAACAATTTCTACATGTAGAATTCAATGACATTGATTACATTCTTCATGTTTTGCAATCATTTTTGCTATACTTTTCCAAATCATTCTACCACTATTAATATAAACTCAATGCCCCCTAAGCAAAAACTCATCCTTTCTTCCTCTCTCTTACACCTGGTAACCCCTTTGGTTTCTAAATATTTGCTTTTCTCATATAAGTGTGTAGTGGTGTCATTAGGGTTGGTGTCACAGTGCAGTAACTCATGGTGTCATATCCCCGTGGGTGGGGCCAGTCATCGAACCCCCCATGGGTGGAGCCTGGCCTCACCCTGCCCTCTGCAGGGCCTTGCAACCCAGCTCCACCCTGACGGCTCCCCATAGCTCCTCTTCTCTCCTTTTGGCCAAGGTGGAGAGCTTCCTCTCACCCAAAGCCCACCGACATTGCCCTGTACCCTGGCACTCTGAATGAGAGAAGTTACTGCACTGGATGATGGGTGACACCAAAGCTAGTGACACCACTGCTTTGGTGGCCCCACCCCCTGTAGCACCAGTCCACCCCCATCACAGCAGACCCTGGGGACATTTTGGTGTCACTCTCTCTGACAGTGTCAAGGGGTGTGACCCACATCCTCGTCCCCCTTAGTGACACCACTGTGAGAGGGTACAGTAATTATCTTGTTGCTATTGACTTACTATGCTCAGCACTATGTTTTCAAGGTTTATCCATAGTGTAACATATATCAGGACTTCATTTCTCTTTATGGCCAAATTGAGCACTGGGCTGCTAACCAAAAGTTCAGTTGGAACCCACCACGTGTTCCGCAGGAGAAAGATGAGGCAGTCTGCTTCTGTAAAGATTTACACCCTTAGAAACCCTATGGGGGTCACTATGAGCCAGAATCAACTCGATGGAAGTGGGTTTGTATTTTTGGTTTGAAATACTCCATTGTATGTATAGATCATATTTTGTTTATTCATTCATTTATTGGTGGACATTTGCATTTTCACATTTTTGGTTATTGTGAAAATTACTCATTTTTGAATGAGGAGAGATTTATTGCAGTTTGGTATTCAAAACCCAATGGCTTCAAGTCAATTCTGACTCACAGCAACCCTAGTTAGGGCAGAATAGAACTGCCACATAGTTTCCAAAGCTGTAAAGCAGACTGCCACATCTTTTTCCCATGGAGTGTCTGGTGGGTTTGAACTGCCAGCCTTTCAGTTAGCAGCCAATATCTTAACCGCTATGCCATCAAGGCTCCTTCAGCTCGGTATATGCCTCCCAAATGCGTGGGTAGATTCCCCTTGCATTCTCTGACTCTTTAGTCATGTGCTGTTAACAATGATTTTAACCAATCTTAACCTGGCTAGATGGCTAGATGAAAAAAATATAAATTACTACTAAAAACAAAACAAAACTCATTGCCATCGAATTGATTCTGATTCATAGCAAGATGGTATATCTTTACAGAAATGGATTGCTTCATCTTCCACCTGTGGAACAGTGGTGGGTTTGAGCTGCCAACCTTCTGGTTAATAGCCAAAAGTCTTAGGCACTGCACGCACCACCAGAGCTCCTTTTAAATTACTAGTATTGAGATATAATTAGCAGAAATACAAAGGGAAGAGAACTGAGATTGTCGATAATCCCAGATTTGTTGGTCATTTCAACTGGGATTTTTCAAGGGATATTTAAGTGCCTTTGTTCAAGCCATACTCCTCCTTTAATGCACTTTGTAAACTTTTTGGTAACAATTCTTTAGATGAAGCTAAGTGATCAAGGTCTGAAACAATCAGCTGTGCTCCTTGAGCCTGACTTTGGCTCTTTTGCCCATAATTATCATCAGAACACTTCTGAAGCGTCTGATTGCTTGTGATTCTGCACTAGATGGTTGAAAATGAGATAGATTCTGCCACATAGGTAATATTTAAGTGGCTGAACATTGAATTTTATTGAATAAATAAAACCATCAAACAGAGGGGTTCCAAAGTGGTAATACCAGACCATGTTTGACAAAATCTTACTTATCTTTCTGATAGATTTCTGCTTAAAAGACGTTTCCTCTAAAAGATCTTTTCTGAGCACACTTTATCCAAACCATATTATTCTCCCTGTTGGACACTCATTTACTCTGTAGTATTCCTTATTTTCACTCATAGTTTCTAGTTATCTATTTGTTGATCATTTCTTTAATGTCTGTATTGCTTCCTGGAGTTTGAACATCAAGAGAACTGGTATCTTATCTATTTTATTCTCAGTGCCTAGAAGAGTACCTGACACTAAATAGGTATAATTTCAATAGATGAATAAATACAAGCTACAAATATTAAATCACATTGAGGAGAAATTGGGGATAGAGAGTAAAAGGACATATTTGGGGTATAGGGATCAAATTTGGGATGGGAAGAAAAGGAGCTAAAATAGTGGACAAGGCACTAAACTTAGAGTGCGTAGGCTTTAGGGCTTAATTGTATTGTTAACTGTGTGACTTTAATTAAAAACCTTCCCTCTCTGATCCTTACTAGCCACATTTATAAATGAATAGGAAAGAAATCATATTAAAATTTATTATTCTAGCCCTCCTTGATGTTCTTAACTTCTGTTTGCTCATTTGTGAAATGGAGGTAATAAAAGTATGTATCTCATAGAGTTATTAGGTATATTAAGTGAGATAATGCATGGATGATCTTAGTATATGTTCATATTGATGCTTTCCTCCCACTCCTTCATTACACAGTTCCAGAACTGCATTGAATCTCTCTGTCTTACTGCAGCAGTTTTATCTTTGGATAGCTCAATCAGTTCACTGAATTCTCTAGAAACTTATGAGACGTGTCTGTCAGAGAGGAGGCACTTAATCATGGAATGCATTCCACCTTGTTTAGTCAGATATCATTGGAGATAGAAGCATCACCCACAGAGAAAACATTGCCCCTATTAAATATCCCCTCTTCCTCATTGTGCCTAAGGCATTTGACTGCTAACCAGAAGGTTGGCAGTTCAAACCCACCAGACACTCCATGGAAGAAAGACTGAACAGTCTACTTCTGTGTAGATTTACAGCCCCGTAAACATAAATGAGGGTGGTTATGAGTCAGAATTCACTCAATGGCAGTGGGTTTGGGTTTCTTTTTTTCCCCTTAGTTTAAACATTAAATAAGATCCAGTACTGGTCTAATTCCAAGTGGTGGTTTCTCATCTCTAAATTGTGGTCCTTCCTCCCTCCATTTAGTACAGATGTATTGTTCCCCTTCATGGTCTGAATATATCCATTGGCCACTAAGTCATTTTCCAGGCTAAATAAAAACAGCAACTTCCCCTGCTTTCATGTTGGCTATATCAAAAAGTGTTTAGCTGATGAATGTCTGTCTTTTGCAGGCAGGAGAACAAGAAAACCAGGAGGATGCAGCGTCTGTTTCCTTGCCTTCCTCTTACTGAGCTTCCATATTGGAAATAAAATCACCTAAGAGAGCCATCTCTTCACAGCTCTGCCTAGGTCCTGTATAACAGCACTGAAAGTGTTTCCTTGGGCTTGAAGCCTCCAGATGCGAAAAAAGCAGCTACAGTGGGGGATAGACTGCAAGAAGCAGTGGAGCCACCCTTACCAGATCCCCACCCATTCTGGGAATCATTACCCACCTAGAGATCACGTATTCATTCAACAAGGTTATAATACACCCCTATTCTGTGCCAGGGAGCTCTGGTGACATAGCGCCTAAGGCACTGGACTGCTAACCAGAAGCCTGGCCCTTCCAACCCACCAGCCACTCCTCGGAAGGAAGGTTGGGCAATCTACTTCCGTAGTTATACTGCCTCAGAAACGCAAGGAGGGGTCAGTATGAGTTGGATCCGACTCAGTGGAAGTGAGTGAGTTTAGAATATTTTGTGCCAAGAACTATGCTAAAGCAACACATCTGGGGAAATCCAATAGAAGTGGAAGAAAAATGAGCATCTAAGATAATGAAACATCTCCAAGAAACCATGAGATTGGAATCAAGGCCTAAATTAGGGGTTTTATATAGCAAGTGCTGGTAGAGTTCAAGAGAAGGGAAAATAAGTGGGAATTGGTATTGGCAGGGACAGCTTCATTCCAAAGTCAGGTGCAGTGGGGGTGGGTAGCAGGTATAAGTGCATGGTATACAGGGAAATGATTACTATATATCGCTTTGTTAAGGGAAACTATTTTGCTCCAATTTGATTTAAAACATTCTTAAGAAAAATAGATTCTAGCTCCTTTAAGGAAGATAAAGCTTCAGTGTGGATTGCTAAAAAAAACTGCAGGATGTCCACTAGAAAGGGTGACCTCTTCAAATGAAAATAAAACATTGATCAAAAAAAGGGGGAAGATGTTGGGAGGGGCTAGACAAAAGCAAATTACTTAGCATTTTCTAAAGTTATGGTTTGTCAAGTAAACTTTTACGGATTTGGAAAAACAAAAACAAATAAAGAATCACGTAGAAAGAAATGTGGCGTGTGACTCTGTGGTTGGAGTCTTTCTTTGAAACTGCAATGAAAAGTAAGTAGAAGGGGTAAGAAGACCATTGGATCACCTCTCCCTCAGAGAGGCAGAAAATCATTTCACTAGCTCACATATATCAAACGCTGAAGATGTGTCAAGCACTGGGCTGAGTGCCTTGTATACACTATTTCATTTAAAGTTCTCAACAATCCAGGGGAGAAAGCTTTCCTATTGGATCTCTGCCGTCAGATCCAAGGTACTGCCACTTGACTGATGCCAGCCTCAGATTTGCAGACCCAGTATCTGGGGGAATCAATCTCAGTGGGGCTGGCATTGCAAACCAGACTTAGAGGAGGATGGCATATTTGCAGTATACGTTCAGGCTGGGGAACGAGAGGGAAAACCCAAAAGGTAAGATGGGCACCTAGTGGAGGACCTTCAGTGGCAAGTGTATGGGTTTCAGTTATTTCTTTTCTCTTTTTTCTAGGGCTAAATAATGGATCATGTAGTTATTCACCTGGTAGTCATTAAACACAATTGGCTCATTAGGACTCTAGTCATACTTAGTTTCTTTCTCTCAGGGAGAAGGAAAAAGGGTGATTTTCTCATATTTGATTCTATACATTCAGGCAAAGACTTGAGGAGGAGAGGAGACTGAAGCTCTTGGAGGTCTTGCTGAAAAGAGTTCTAAACTTTTACCAGCATTCATTCTTTCATTCATTTATTTTCTTACTTAACAAATATTAGCTGAACACCTAGTATGCGTTAGGTATTATGCAAGTTGCTGGATTTATGACAAAGTTCAAGACTTAGCTCCTGACCTACAGGAACTCAGAGAGGAATACCAACACAGTATGGTAAGTATTGAGATAAGCACAAGGAGGGATGGGAGGCAGCATGGAGGCATCTCAACATAATATAAATAAAAATGAGAAAATATTGACTCAATTTAATTTTTTTTAAATCATACTCTAGTTCCTTTCAGAGCTCCCTACCTCTCTAGGCAATATGATTCAAAAGTGTAAGATATTTCAAGAACAAGGGCATTTCAGCAATTATGGGCCAGAGGGGCTGATAGTCCGTAGCAGCAAAGGGAAGACTTTTAAGAAGGCTGAATGCTGCATGTGCAAAGATGGTGTTAAAAGAATTCTGCTCAGATATCTCATCTACAGAGATCAATGCCCAAGAGCAGCCAAAAAGAATATTAAGTCTTAGAGGTAACTTCCTACAGATGACGGATGTAGTGGCAGATTGCATCCCACTGGGAAAACCAGCATCAACTAGTTGAAAGAGAGAGCTTTTAAGATCTGGGATATCATTTGGCATACTGTCTAGAACAGAAATTTTGAGTCTCAAGTGCCTTCTCTGTGTTATACATTCTATACTAGTAATTGTAACAGGTCCTAGTTCAAACATTTTAGTCAAGGAAAGGAAGGGAATGAACATAAATTGTTTCCTGCTGTGAACCCAGCTCAGTACTAAGTTATTTCACATATAAGCTCATGATAATCTTGGGGTAAGAATCAACACTCCCATTTTAAAAATGAGTCTTAGAGAGGTTAAGCATCGTACTCAGGTTCATACAGCTGTTAAGGGGCAGAGTCAGGATTTGAATTCAACTCCAAATTCCACTTGGCAACTACTGTTGTGTGTGGTCAAGTTATTCCAACTCATAATGACGCTTTAGGCCAGAGTAGAACTGCCCTATAGGGTTTCCTAGGCTGTAAATATTTACAGGAGTAGATTGTCAGGTCTTTTCTCCTGTGGAACCACTAGTGAGTTCAAATTGCCGAGCATTTTGGTTAGCAGCTGAATACTTAACCATTTCATGACCAGGGCTCCACCTGGCAGTAATAAAGTCATTTCAAAGGCAAGCAAATATGTTTGTGGGAGGACAAATTTACATATGCTAAAAATGTTTGATTTCACTCCTCTGCTTTCCTTGGCTTTGAAGAAGTTATGGTGTCCTGGGTAACAGCTTGTGGGTGCTTAGGGTTAATCACTGTATTACACAGCCATAAATTCCTTTACAAAGAGCTGTCTCAGTGGATTTGCTACTCTTGTCAATCCCTTCAAGGCACTAGCTAATCAGGTCGTGAGCACAGTAGCCTAGACCAGAGTCAAACACAAACTTGTCAAACTCTTTTGACTGGCTTAACGTGACTGAAGCACGTTCACAGTAAAAAGATTTTAAGGATGTTAACAAAGGTCGAAGCACCAGTGCAGTGTGGCTTCCACCCCTTCTGACTCCCATCCCCTACCCCTGTATTTAAAATGTGTTTCGGAGCTGTTGCAGAGAGGCCGTGTTACTGGAGTGGAAAAGGTTTTATGAAAAAGGCTGTGTATGAAAGTGACTCCCTGACAGCCAATTAAGAGGCTTCTGCTGGGAAGTCTGCCCCGGACTGACAGCAGAGCTGCAAATCCAGAGTAACCTGGCCTGGCTGAAACATTCCCCTAATGGCCCTCAAAACAAGCATTTGGGAAAAACGACCCAAACTGTGATAGGTAAAAAGGTCAGGTTTTTTTTTTTTTTTTTCCTTTTTTTAGTGGTGGTGGTTGTTTTGTTTTGAAAAGTGAGTTTCAAGACTCCCTGCCTCTGTTTCCATCACTATGCTTCCAGGTGGAATATTTACTTGCGTTATGTAAAGAAGGCGCTCTAGTGATGCAGTGGTTAAAGCATTGGGCTCATAACCAAAAGGCTGGTGTTTTGAACCCAGCAGCCACTCCATTGGAGAAACATGAGGCAGTCTGCTTCAGTAAATATTTACAGCCTTGGAAACCCTATGGGGCAGTTCTACTTTCTTCTATAGGGTTGCTGCAAATCAGAATCAACTCGATGGGAGTGAGTTTGGCTTTCTCTGTGTGTGTGTGTGTGCCAATGTGTAAAGAGAGATCCATTATATCTCCATGTACATGCATGTACATGCACAGCCTTCTTTCAGGACTTCTTCATAAGGTGACAGATAAATACTCACTCATACTCATTTTGGGGGTAGTAGTGTCTAGTGCCAGGAAGCCAGAGAGAAGAGCAGTCAGACGAAGGGATTAGGTGAGGAGAGGCAACTCAGGCCCACCCAGAGTAGCACGCCGGAAGAGCAGGAGAAAGGGGATAAAAAGCCAGGAACCCGGACAGAGGAGCAGTCAGCCCCAGGGACAACTCAGGGACACACAAAACAGCAGGGCAGAAGAGCAGG
>NW_006921975.1:1684969-1689542 GCF_000298275.1 Orycteropus afer afer
ATGGGCTCAAGTATAGCAGGGATTGTGGGGCTGGCGCAGGATCGGGCAGTGTTTCGTTCTGCTGTGCATGGGGTTGCTATGAGTCAGAAATGACTCGACTACACTTAAAAACAACAACAGTGTCTATAATTACTCATATTCACAATGGCCTCTCACTAAGACTGATTGTCTTCTCTATATTATGAATCATCATCTCATGACATTCATCCTCACCATCACTCTGTACCAGGAGTAGAGCAAGAATCAAAGTGAATCTTTAAGAGTACAGGATCACATTGCTTGAATAATAGAAATACTGCTGGAGATGATCTTGATGATGATGATGATGATGATGATGATGATGATGATGATGCACTTAACTCTCTACACACAATGTAATGCAAACTGCCATTTCCACCTTTGGAGAAGGAACTATATAGCAATGTTTCACAACTCTTTTGTCATGGCACAGACAGAATAACAATATTTACCCATTAGAGTGAAAAGAAAAGACTTCACACTGCTAGAGCTGAACTGTCCTGGTCCCCTTGTAGTCCCCTGGGAGCTAAACATGGTCACTATCTCAGCACACCTGGAACCCACACACACGAGTGGGAAAAGCTCTGTGCTCTAGAAACAACTGCCAGAAATTGCCCTTCAGATTCAGAACCAAATAGTACTTTTTCGGACAACCAAATCTTCATTCATACTAAAATCTCTCAAAACTACTTTTTAGTAAATAGAAAATGTATTCAGTTGATCTGGTTTAGCAGAAGCTGAAGTGGTGTTATCTTTCTCTTACTTTTTTTTTTTTTTTGACCCATTAAATGCAGTATTTGTTGGTATCTCAAAAGTTGTTAAGAATCCAATGTAAAAAATTTGTTATTTTCATTACATAAAAATAATGTTACAAGCTCCTTATTCTATCAGAAGGGTGAGTAGTTTGAGTTATTCTTCCAGGAACAGCATGAGTTTTCCCTTATCCAACTGCTTTCTTTCTAAGATACTCATGAAACACTGGGTGGTACTGGAGTCCAGTCTGTTGAACAGAAAAATCAGCAAGTATTTGCTCATGCCAAAAGTCTTCCCCCCTTTTCTACTTCCTGGCAATAGCTACTCTTCTTTCAAGCCTAAACTGAGGCTCCATTTCTTCCATAAATCCTTATCTAAATCCTACTATACTAAGCTCTATCACAGCTATTACATCATGTAAGAGATATCTCTCAATGATGACCTCTACACTATGAGTTCCAAAGGGGTAGGAACTCTTAGGATGACCCCACAGTGCCTGGCTCAGGGTGGAAATATTTGTTGAATAAATCCATGAATATGTGAACTGACCACATGGAGATCAAGTTTACAACTTGGGATTTATGTATACCATATACTAACTCAAAACGAGAAAACTAGCTACTGTGTATTGAATACTTCTGTGTGTCAGGTGTTTCAAGCATATTATATCACATAATCCTCCCAACAACATGAGATTGGTGTTACTAGCTCCATCTTACAAGAAACTTAGGAGAAGGGGTACTAAGTAAATTGCCAATGGAAGTGGCCAAATCAAAGTTTCAAACTCAGATCTGAAGGACTTCAAAAGCACTGCTTTTTTTCACTGTACTTCAATATTTCTTTTTAATTGTATATTCCTTACTGATCCATTGGTACAGAGCAGACCCTTTTAACTGTTAAAGAGTGACATATATTCTGGCTTTGTATTCTGGGACCACCAACATTTCTGGTTCTGATTTTCAGAAAAATAGGCCAGTATTTGCTCATATGCAAGTTCAAGTTGTACCTGAAAAATTTAAAATAAGTCCATGAGAGCCAAAATAGAATCTTGAGTATATACCACCTGAATTTAGAGATCATCTGAAGAACAGACTTGACACATTGAACACCAATGACCAAAGACCAGACAAGTTGTGGGATGACATCAAGAACATCATATATGAAGAAAGCAAAAGGTCATTAAAAAGACAGGAAAGGGAGAAAAGACTAAAATGGGTGTCATAAGAGACTGAAACTTGATCTTGAATGAAGAGTAGCTAAAGTGAAAGGAAGATATGTTGAAATAAAAGCTGAACAGAAGATTTTGAAGGGTGGCTAGAGAAGACAAAGTAAAGTATTATAATGAAATGTGCAAAGACCTGGAATTAGAAACCGAAAAGGGAAGAACTGCTCAGCATTTCTCAAGCTGAAAGGAGCTGAAGAAAAAAATCGAGCCTGGTATTGCAATACCTAAGGGTTCTACAGGCAAAACATTGAATGCTACAGGAAGCATGAAAAGAAAATGGAAGGAATACACATTCATTGTATCAAAAAGAATTGGTCTACATTCAGCTATTCTGGGAGGTAACATATGATCAGCAACCAATAGCATTAAAGGAAGAAGTTGAAGCTACATTGAAGTCATTGGCAAAAAACAAAGCTCCAGGAATTGGTGGAAGACCCACTGAGATGTTTCAACAAATGGATGCAGCCCTGGAGTTGCTTACTTGTTTATGCCAGGAAACTTGGAAGACAGCTTGGCCAACCCACTGGAAGAGATGCACATTTGTGCCCATTTCAAAGAAAGGTAATCCAACAGAATGTGGAAGTTATCAAACAATATCATTAATATCACACTCAAGTAAAATTTTCTGAAGATAATTGAAAAACGGTTGCAGCAGTATATTGACAGAGAACTTCCAGAAATGCAAGGAGGATTCAGAAGAGAACATAGAATGAAGGATATCATTGCTAATATCAAATGGTTCTTAGTGGAAAACAAAGAATACCAGAAAGATATTTACCATGTTTTATTGACTATGCAAAGGCAATCGACTGTGTGGATCATAACAATTATGGATAACATTGTTGTTTTGGTTACTTAGTGCCATTCTGATGGGAATATACCACAAATGGGATGATTTTAACAAACAGGAGTGTAGTCTCTTACAGTTTTGGATCCTAAAAGCCTGAGTTCAAAGTCCCAGGCTCTAAGGGCTGAGTGAAAGTCCCTTGACCTTGGGCTTCAGCTCTGCCTCTTGCTCCTGGCCCACTGAAGATGGAAGCTTTCTTCACTGAGGCAGCTGCTGACTGCTGAGGCTGACAAACCCAAGGTCAACAAGTAAAAAGGCACAGTCCCAATACTACCAAACCACACAGCAGGCCATTGATTCAAGTCCATTAAGAGTCCCAAGATCGGCAGAGAACATGGCAGGCTGCTGAATAACAACTCGGCTACATGCAAGATTCAAGCATGCTAAAAGCTAGAGACCTTCCTCAAAGTTGCTTCTTCTATACTGGAAGCAGACCACATCCCTAAAGCAGCTACTCAGCTGCTCCAGTAAACTCAACCATGGAGTTGATTACCAATTTCACTATGGAGAATAACTACACCCAGCTGCTCAGCCACTCAAAACCAGGTCCAGCCAAATTGACACATAACCTTTATTACCACAGTTGTGAAGAGTAGGAACTCCAGAGCACTTAATTGTGCTCTTGAAGTACCTGTATATAGACCAAGAGATCTATATTCAAACAGAAGAAGGAAATACTGCATGGCATAAAATTGGGAAGGGTGTGCATCAGGGTTGTATCCTTTCACCATAGTCATTCAATCTATATGTTGAGCAAATAATCTGAGAAGCTGGACTATATGAAGAAGAACATGGCAACAGGATTGGAGGAAGAATCATTAACAACCTCCAAATATGGAGATAAAGGTGAAAGACTACAGTCTTCAGTATGGATTACACCTCAACATAAAGAAAACAAAAATCCTCACAATTGGACCAATAAGCAGCATCATGATAAATGGAGAAAAGATTGAAGGTGTCAAAGATTTCATTTTACTTGGATCCACAATCAACATATCAATGGAAGCAGCAGTCAAGAAATCAGACATCGTACTGCACTCGGCAAATCTGCTGCAAAAGACCTCTTTAAAATGCTGAAGAGCAAAGATGTCACTTTGAAGACTAAGGTGTTTCTAACTCAAGCCATGGTATTTTTAATCCCCTCAAAGCATGTGAAAGCTGGATAATTAATAAGGAAGACTGAAGAAGAATTGAAGCCTTTGAATTATGATGTTGGCAAAGAATACTGAAAATACCATGGATGGCCAGAATGAACAAATCTGTCCTTGAAAAAGTGCAGCTGGAATATTTCTTGGAGGTGAGAATGGCCAGACTTTGTCTCAACTAATTGGTCATGTTGTCAGAAAGAACCAGTCCCTGGAGAGAGATATCATTCTTGGTGAAGTGAAGGGTCAAAGGTAAAGGGAAGACCCTCAATGAGATGGATTGACACAGAAGCTGCAATGATGGGCTCAAGTATAGCAAGAATTGTGAGGATGTCAGAGGATCAGGCAATGTTTCGTTCTGTTGTACCTAGGGTCACTATGAGTTGGAAATGACTCTACAGCACCTAACAACAACATGATTTTCAGAAGTTTCTTGGATCAAAAACATTATGTAACTGCTGCATTATCAACTGAGATCAGCTCATACCAGTACTTTTGAAAAATGAGATCCTATAAATGATGTTACCCAGAGACTCAAAGATGTTTTTCCTCAGTTCTTTCAGCTTAGGAAATGCCAAGTATGTT
>NW_006921975.1:1689862-1691435 GCF_000298275.1 Orycteropus afer afer
CTCTGGTAGCATAGTGCCTAAGGCACTTGACTGCTAACCAGAAAGCTGGCAGTTCAAACCCACCAGCCACTCCTTGGAAGGAAGATTGGGCAATCCTACTTCTGTAGTGATACTGCCTCAGGAAACCCAAGGAGGGGTTGCTATGAGTTGGGGCCAACTTGACAGCACATAACAACAACAACTCTGCACTCAAGGGCAAGTTTCAGAGTCTCTTCTGACATCCATTTTGGTCTTTTCTTCCTTTCCTCTTTTTTAAATGACCTTTTGTTTCATCATGGATGATTTTCTTGATGTCATCCTACAATTCCTCTGGTTTTCTGTCATTGGTGTCCAATGCATCAAATCTAGGTTTTAGATGGTCTCTAAATTCAGGAGGGTTATAATCAAGATTATATTTTGGTTCTCGTGGACTTCTTTTAATTGTCTTCAGCTTCAACTTGAACTTGCATGTGAGTAGTTGATGGTCTGTTCCACAGTCAGCTGCTGGCTTTGTTTTGGCTGAAGATATTGAGCTTCTCCATCACCTCTTGCCACAGATGTAGTCAATCTGATTCCTGTGTACTCCATCTGGTGAAGACCATGTGTATAGCCACCATTTGTGTTGTTGAAGAAAGGTATTTGCAATGGATAAGTCTTACAAAATTCTATCATGTGATCTCCAGCATCATTTCTAAAATATGGCCACCAAGGCCATATTTTCCAAATATTAGTGATTCTTTTTTGTTTCCAACTTTTGCATTCTAATCACCAGTGATAATTAACATATTTTGATTGCATGTTTGGTCAATTTCAGAATGCAGAAGTTGGTAAAAATCTTCAATTCCCTCATCTTTGGCCTTGGTGGTTGGTGCCTAAATTTAAATAATAGTAGCATTAACTGGTCTTCCTCATAGTCATATGGATAATAGTCTATCATTGATAGCATTGTACTTCAGGATAGATCTTGATATATCACTCTTTGTGACGATGAATGCCACACCATTTTCTTCAGTTTGTCATTCCTAGCACAGTAGATCATATGGGTCTGATTCAAAATGGCCCAAACCAGTCCATTTCAGTTCACCAATGCCTAGGATATTGATCTTTGTGTGTTCCATTTCATTTTTGACAATGTTCAATTTTCCTTTATACATTCCATGTTCTGATTATTAATAGATTTTTGCAGCTACATAACAGCAATTCTACATCTAGGTATACAGTTTAGAGGGAGTTTTGCACATGAGTGCCAGAAACAAGCTCACAGAAACTTTATTATGACAATGACAAAATAGTGGAGATTACCTAAATATGCAAGTATGGAGAAAAGATTATAAACGTGTGGACTATAGATATAATGGAATACATACAGAAGTACAAATAATTCAACTAGGACTATGCACATCAGCATGGATGAATCTCACACAAACAATTTTGAGTGAAGAAAAGGAAAGAATTTATGGAACAATACATACAGTATGATACCATAAAATGCAAAACAATGTTATATGTTGTTTATGGATACATATGTACAAAGAAGACTATAAACCATGCATGGAAACAGCAAACACCAAATTTATGATAATGCTTATTCTGG
>NW_006921975.1:1692241-1695134 GCF_000298275.1 Orycteropus afer afer
CAGGGGTCCAAGATTATCTTCTGTGTCTGTGTTAATTGGTTTCCCTTTTCTTTGTTGAAGAGGGTCTGTGCAATCCTGCTGCCTAGTCCGCCATCTTGCCGGAACTCTCTCGATAATGCTTATTCTGGGGATGCAAGGAATTAATAGGAACAGAAAGAGATGCTTGAGTGGCTTCAATTATATCTGTGATGTTTTATTTTATGAACTGAATGGTGGATTTGAGGGTATTTGAAATATTTGCTATATCTTTTGTAGTTTATTTTAAAAAAAAAATACATTTTAGAATCCATACCCCAAGGATTCCCTAGTAGGCTTGGAACTAAAATTTCTGTGCTTGGTCTGTTTTCATTGCAGTCCATGCCTTCAAATTATCTAGCAGAAATGGGAGGTCCTACGGACTCTAGAAAATTTTACAATGCAAAGAATCAGAGTGCTTTGTGGTCAGGGTTAAAACACAAAAATGAATTCATTGTTGGGTATAAATGTTTTGAACAACAAAGTTTTCAATTGTATCTAAATGGGTTTTGCATGGTTCTAAGTACATATCTGTTGCATTTGACTTGTGGCCATATGGAAATTGCCCCATTTCCCTTTCTCACTGATAGTGACTGTGAGATTAAATGAAAAATTTCCAAAATTAATTTTTCATCTAATTGATTTCTATTAAGCCCAGTATCTCTTATACCAAGATAAATTTATTTCTGAGAAAAGTAAAGTTTACTTGGGACATTTCAACATTGCATTAGCACCTCAATTCTTCTGAGAATTAAGTGCATTCTGCACAAGGTCAAAGTCTCATTTCTGAGGATCTAGGGATTCATATCTTAAGACAGTTTCACCAACTCTGAGACGTTCTTAATGCATTTGGTTTGGATAACTCATTCCCTGGTAGACCAGGATAAGGGATCTTTTTCTAATTCCATAAGATGTTCAGCATTTGGAACTATGGCTAAGCTTGGTTTTTGGTCTGTTGATCACTTTGGCTGAACACCTAATGTTTGCAGGCACTGTTAGTAATTTATCATAATTAGTTCCACCAAAGCAGCTTTCCATCATTAGAAATAACTTGCATATGAACATGGCCTAAATAAATATCCAAATTGCCTCCCATTTAAAATGCACATTATGCATATTATGTCATTGAAGACTTTTTCTTCTTAGTTATTTGTACATTAAATGATTAGAAAAATTCCTGTAGCACTGAGGTGGAACCTACTGATTAATTACTTATTGGCAATGAAAGAAGCAAACAAGAGAAAGTGAGGGAGTCTTTGCTCTTGGAAGATTTGTCTGGTCATCTTAGTTACTCTGGCTTGGATTGGACATTCTGAATGGAGTGTGAGCTCAATTGAAAAGGGCAGCTGCTGACATGAAGACTGGTTTGACATCACACTTATTTAACTTTCCTGACTTAAACAATTTTGTCAAATGTCTGATTTGATAAGGCAAATAAATTTGGCCATTGGTTCTTAAGTAAAACCAAATATATAGATTCTTTGGCATTTGGAACTTAGGTTTTGGTGAATTGAGAATGATTATCTCTTCACTAATGAAAGGAGCTCTGGTGGTGTGGTGGTTAAGGCATTTGGCCGCTAACCAGAAAGTCGGTGGTTCAAACCCACCAGC
The DNA here is from genome assembly GCF_000298275.1 of Orycteropus afer afer. Classification (NCBI taxonomy): domain Eukaryota; kingdom Metazoa; phylum Chordata; class Mammalia; order Tubulidentata; family Orycteropodidae; genus Orycteropus; species Orycteropus afer. The sequence continues at coordinate 1,693,868 of NW_006921975.1, forward strand.
CAGCACCTCTGCAGAAGAAAGATGAGGCAATCTGCTTTTGTAAAGATTTACAGCCTTGGAAACCCAATGGGAGTTGCTATGAGTTGGAATTAACTTGATGGCAGTGAGTTTGGGTTTTTCTTGGTAAAGACAAGTTAGTGTGTGGGTTGTGTTTGTAAGTTCATGGTTGGAGAAGGGTGTACATTATTTTCACTTCTGATACTGGCAACACAAAATTCACTTCCATTGCAAAGGAATTATTGTAGCTGCCAGTAGATTAGTGATATATTATCTTTTAAAGCATATACTAGAAGGGTAAAAAGAAGAATAGAGGGCCTGGGAACCTTACAGAAGAGCTCCAAACCTGCAGAAGGTAAGCTCTTAGAGGTTATAAACCTTATTTGTCTTATTCACCACTCTATCTCCTGTTCATAGAAAAGAACACATAAGAGCTACTCAATAAATATATGTTGAGTGAATGAATCACCAAATGAGCAGTCCTGACTGAATGATTTTTGGGTCTAATGGATACAGCATTATCATTCACAAAGCATGTGGGATGCACTTAACTGCATAATGTGCTGGGATGAACACTGTTATTATAATCCATATAAGCTGGGCCAAAAACCCACTTTAGGGGCCAATGGGCCAGGAAAATAATCCAGAACAGGACGTGGTCAGGGCTGTGGGACTTAATAAATTTAGCAATGGTTCCTAAGGCAGCATTGATATCATAGTGTACATAGCAGTGTAGCATATTCAGACCTACCCAGCAGAGATTCCCAAGCAAAGGGTCAAATATGATTGGGTGATATATGGATACTCATCAGCAGGGGTTTCCAAGCAATGGCTAGTTCTATCTACACAAACGTGATTCTAAAAATTCTATTAGGTTGAGAGTGAAGAGTTAGGATTATTTTTTCATCAGCAAAAGCTACTCAGGGAGTCAAGAGCTCAAGTTCTACATCTACCAGAAAAACTGAAGTCCAAGGCAGAATCCCAATTATATACACTGGACAAACAGCAGCAATTGGAAAGGAAGTTGCAGTTCATGGAGTAGTGGTAGCTCTGGGCTCATTGCTGGTATTGGGCTTTAAAAAAACAAATCAAACTCACTGCCGTCAAGTAGATTCTGATTCATAGTAACCCCCATTAGGTTTCCAAGGTTGTAAATCTTTACGGAAGCAGAGTACCTCATCTTGCTTCTGTGAAACAGCTGCTGGGTTCAAACCACAGACCTTTTGGTTAGCAGCCAAATACCTTAACCAGTACACCACCAGAGCTCCAT
>NW_006921975.1:1695634-1697566 GCF_000298275.1 Orycteropus afer afer
TTGAACAGCCAACCTTCTGGTTAGCAGTCAAATACCTTAGACATTGTGCCACAGAGCTCCTTAATAACAGCATCTCACTAACTAACTCACTGCCGTTGAGTCAGATCTGACTCATAGCAACCCCTCCTTGGGTTTCTGAGGCAGTATCATTACAGAAGTAGATTGCCCAATCTACCTTCTGAGGAGGGCCTGGTGGGTTTGGACTGCCAGCCTCCTGGTTAGCAGTCAAATGCCTTAGGCACTACACCAGCAGAGTAACATAAGCTTCATTTATTAAGTAATTTGCCATGTTCTGGACACTGTACTAGGACCTTTACATATGTTATCTCATTTAATCCTTACAACAATCCTATGAAATAGATCCCAATAATAACTTCATTTTAAAGTTGAGGAACTAGGCCATTGGTATGAAATACCATTGCCAAATAAACATAGCTAGACTCGCAGTCCTGACCATGTCCTGTTCTGAATTATTTTCCTGCCCTATTGGTCCTCTAAAGTCCTAGTGGGCTTTGTGGCCCAGTTTATACAGGTTATAACAGTGTTCATCCCAGCACTATATTCAGTTAAGTGCATTCCACATGCTTTTGTGAATGACAATGCTGTTTCTAGCACTTGCCTGTCAGTTTTCTGTACTGTGGTGGCTTGTGTGTTCCTGTGAGGCTGGAGGCTATGCTACTGGTATTTCAAATATCAGCAGGGTCACCCATGGTGGAAAGGTTTCAGTAAAGCTTCCAACCTAAGACAGACTGGGAAGAAGGAAGGGGCCATCCATTAAAAAAAAAAAAAAAAAAAAAGTCCAGGGAAACCTTAGGAATAGCAGTGAAGCACTATCTGATATATTACTCAAAAATAAGTCCACAAGAGCCAAAATATGACCTTGATTATATCCCACCTAAATTTAGAGACCATCCGAAGAACAGATTTGACACATTGAACACCAATGACTGGAGACCAGACAAGTTGTAGGATGACATCAAGATCATCATACGTGAAGAAAGCAAATGGTAATTAAAATGACAGGAAAGGAAAAAAAGACAAAAATGGATGTCAGAAGAGACTCTGAAACTTGTTCTTGAATGTAGAATAGCTGGAGCGAATGGAAGAAATGCTTAAATGAAAGAGCTGAACAGAAGATTCCAAAGGGCAGCTCGAGAAGACAGAGTAAAGTATTATAATGAAATGTGCAAAGACCTGGAGTTAGAAACCCAAAGGGGAACAACAAGCTCATAATTTCTCAAGCTGAAAGAACTTAAGAAAAAAAATTAAAGCCTCAAGTTGCGATATTGAAGGATTCTATGGGCAAAATGGGAGCTCTGGTAGCGTAGTGCCTAAGGCACTTGACTGTTAACCAGAAGGCTGGTGGTTCAAACCCACCAGCCACTTCTCGGAAGGTAGGTTGGGCAATCTACTTCCGTAGTGATACTGCCTCGGAAACCCAAGGAGGGGTCGCTATGAGTCGGGTCCAACTCCATGGCAATGGTTGCTTGCTTTATGGGCAAAATATTGAATGTAGGAAGCATCAAAAGAAAATGGAAGGAATACACAGAGTCATTGTACCAAAGAGAATTGGTCGATGTTCAACTATTTCAGGGGGTAGCATATTATCAAGAGCCGATGATATTAAAGGAAGAAGTATGAGCTGCACTGAAGGAACTGGTGAAAAACATGGCTCCAGGAATTGATGAAACACCCACTGATATATTTCAACAAATGGATGCAGTGCTGGAAATATTAAATACCATTCCCAAAAAAACATAGCTAGACCCACAGTCCTGACCATATTTATGACAAGAAATTTGGAAGACAGGTACCTGGCCAACTGACTGTAAGAGATCCATATTTGGGCCCATTCCAAAGAAAGGTAATCTAATTGTTGTTGTTGTTAAGTGCCGTCGAGTCGTTTCCGACTCATAGCGACCCCATGCACAG
>NW_006921975.1:1698861-1704129 GCF_000298275.1 Orycteropus afer afer
CCCCACCACTGTTCCACATCTGCCCATCCTCACTCATCCTGCCCCACCACTGTTCCACATCTGCCCATCCTCACCATCCTGCCCCCACCACTGTTCCACATCTGCCCGTCCTCACCATCATCCTTCCCCCACCACTGTTCCACATCTGCCCATCTCCACCATCATCCTATAGAATGTGGAAATTATTGAACAATATTATTAATATCACATGCAAGTAAAATTTTGCTAAAGATAATTTGAAAGTGATTGCAGCAGTACTATAGATAGGGAACTGCTAGAAATTTAAGTTGGATTCAGAAGAAAGCATGGAATGAGGGATATTACAGCTGAAGTTAGATGGCTCTTGGCTGAAAGGCAAAGAATACCAGAAAGATGTCTACCTGTGTTTTACTGATTATACTGTGTGGATTGTAACAAATTATAGATAACACCATTGCAAAGAAAGGGAATCCCTGAACATTTATTTGTGCTCACGAGCAACCTGTACATAGACCAAGAGGCAATTGTTTAAACAGAACAAGGGGATATTGCATGGTTTGAAAGCAGGAAAGGTGTGCGTCAGGGTTGTATCCTTTCACCATACTTATTCAATCTCTATGCTGAGCAAATTATCCGAGATGCTGGACTGTATGAAGAAGAATACGGCATTAGGATTGGAGAACAGCTCATTAAAATCCTGTGATATGCAGATGACAGAACTGTGCTTGCTGTAAGTGAAGACTTGAAGCATGTACTGATGAAGATCAAAGACAACATAAAGAAAACAAAAGTAATTCGACCAATAAACAACATCAAGATAAATAGAGAAAATATTAAAGTTGTCAAGGATTTCAATTTACTTGGATCCACAATCGATGACTATAGAAACAGCAGTCAAGAAATTAACGATGCATTGCATTGGGCAAATTTGCTGCAAAAGATCTCTTTATAACTGTTTAAGAGCAAAGATGCAATTTGAAGACTAAAGTATGTCTGACACAAGCCACAGTGTTTTCAATAGCCTCATATGCATGTGAGAGATAGACAATGAATAAGGAAGATCACAGAAGAATGGATGCATTTGAATTATGGTATTAGAGAAGAATATTGAATGTACTGTGACTGCTAGAAGAAAGAACAAATCTGTCTTGGAGGAAGTACAGCCTGAATGTTCCTTAGAAGACAGAATGGCCCAACATGACCATTTGGTCATGTTGTCAGAAGGGACAAGTCCCTGGAGAAAGGTATCATGCTGGGTAAAGTAGAAGGTCAATGAAAAAGGGGAAGACCATCAACAAGATGAATTGACACAGTGGCTGCAATGATGGGCTAAGCCTGGCAGTGATACTGAGGATGAGGCAGGACCAGGCAGAGTTTTGTTCTGTTGTACATAGTGTTGCTATGAATCTAAACTGACTCGAGGGCACCTAACAACAATAAGAGCTACCTTACTAATTTTTAATCATATACCACATCCCAACTCAATGTATTTACTAAAGTCTTCAGTTATGGAAGCTCATAGCTCAAGTGTCTCTGCAAATACTAACTGGAAATGAATGAGTTTGACTTTTCATATCCATGGCAAACTTCCATAGAAACCATTCTCATAAACCTACACAATATTCCAGGCAGAATTTAGGGAAGCTCATGAATCACCTGATAGGCCCAGCTCCTGCCAGCACACTCAGCAGGAAGTACTCGATATAAACTGCTGTGTTAAGTTAGCATGACTGGTCCCATCAGATAGGAAACACGAGAAAAAACTATTGCGAATTTACCCCACGAACAAGTACTCTATAACATTTTTCAAAAATACATACATCATCAGTCTTTATTACTCCCTTAAATTGCCATAATCAAAGTCTGAAATCAGAAATGAAAGCTGGTGGTTAAAAGGAGAATGAGAATAAGATGGAGATAAGAGCAAATACAGTAATTCATCGAAATGAGAGGGGGAGAGAGAGGGAGTTCACTTGGTTTATAGATACCTAAAAAATTATAGCAGATCATTTAAGGGTAAAGAAGGACATAAAATGTTCAGTCAATGAAGCCAGTTATTAGATTAATGTGACCTTCTGTATGTAAATGGAGAAACAGATCAGGTGGCATACAAATGGAAAAAAGAGGGAAAGAACGCTCCAGGCAGAAGAGTGGTGTTTAATGCTTTAATGCTGTGAGGGACCCAGTGCTTCTGTTGCTTTTTGGCACAGGCTGCAAGACAGATTGGTGGCAGTCTAGCAGGTATTTTATATCTCTAATTTCCTTATGGTGAGCCCACTGGATTACTAACCTTGGAGAAAATTCTAATATCTTTGAAATAAACAGTTGTTCATTGGGACCTGATGGGTAGATTTCTGTAACTACATTTTAAAATGTAGGTTTTTTTTTTTTTTCTCTACTGTAAGTGAAGATAAAAGTGCAGCATTGGCGAAGATGTTGGATATTTTTGTTTGTCTATGGAATTGGGTGGCACTGATAAGCACAGCACTTTGCTATTGCTGAGTCAAACATTCTATAAAATTAAGCCCTTGGTTCTACGTTGGACTGAAAATTTGGAGGACATGAGTTATGGAGGTAAATGTTCTGTGCTCTGCATGTCTTTGCATCTCCAGACTTGGCTGAAATGTTTATTGGATAGTATTTTATATATTAGTTTGTCTTAGACTAGACTATGGGCATCATGAGGGCAGTGATTCATCTGTACTCTTCACCACTGTGCCCCACTGCTTGGATTATGTGCTCTCTCTCTTGCTCCAATTGCCCTCAGCCAGTTTCAATTCATGGTGACCTCATGTGTGTCAGAATTCCAGAGGGTTTCAGTGGCTGATTTTTCAGCAGTAAGTAGCTAGGCTTTTCTTTTGTATCATCTCTGGGTGATCTCCAACCTCCCGCCTTTCAATTAATAACTGAGAATTTAGCCATTTGCACTACCCAGAGACTCTGGCAAGTGATAGGCACTCAGGAATTATTTATTGGATAAATGAATGTCTCTGTTGACTAGAGAGAGAATGCTCCTTGGAAGCAAGAATGATGGGACTTTGTCTCAGGACATCATGCTTGGTAAAGTAGAGGGTCAGAGAAAAAGGAGAAGGTCCTCAATGAGCTGGATTACAACAGTGGCTGCAAGCTTGGGCTCAAGCATAGCAAGGACTGTGAGGATGGAGCTGGACTGGGCAGTGTTTTGTTCTGTTGTACATATGGTTGCTATGAGTTGGAGCTGACTTGATGGCACCTAACAACAACATTGACTAGTAGACATTTCCACAGGTGCAACTGAAAAATAAAATGAAAAATGTGCCAAACATTTTCAAGGATATTGTCGTCTGAGAGGTAGGCAAATATTATATTCCTAGCGGGAGGCCATATTTCAGAGAACCCTAATAGTTGTTTCCAGGTCGTGCTTGTAATATGACAAATGTCAGGGTAGTACTGCTTTGGCACTACACCATCAGAGCTCCCAATTCTCAGGTAGAAGCTGCATAATTTAGAGGTTAGGCAAATATGTGCAGGTTAGAGGGAGAGAGTAGAGTCAAAGAGAGAATCCTGTACTTATGTCCATGAGAAATTGAGTAGATGTTGATGTTAAAACTTAGAAGAGGGGAATTAGAAGTAGGAATGAATTTTGAGAAAAGATAATGATTTTAGTGCCTGTGTTATTTTCAACAGTCAATTGGATATATGGATAAAAGACAATATTTCTGCCCTGTTAGAAGCTATTCTTTGTTTAGGAGGCCAGAATTACACATTCTTCAAGTGGTTTCATGTACAGGATACTTACAGAGTCTCCACTGAGCCCAAGGAGAGAATTTCAGCAAGACTCTCCAGCATTTTCTGTGACGTGGAAGGCTTTAATAAGAGAGATGATATTGAAGGTGGAGCTGAAAGAAAGAGTAAGAGTTTGTCAGAGAGATTATAGGCGGGGAAACAACATGAACAAAGACAGGGAGCTGTGAAAGATCATGTAATGTTCTGGGAACTGTAAGATATTTGAAATAACTAAAGTGCATTTGGTGAAAGTGGTGGCAGAAGAGGTGTAAAAATTAGGTTTTCATCAGTTCCATTTAGGTAATGAGAGCCAATGGAACTTTAAAGGAGAGGACTAGCATTCACAGATCTGTATACATAATTACTCATGAGGCACTAAATTCAAAAGAAATCAGAAAGGAAATCTATGATTCCCTTTGTAGTATCAGATAACGACTCTGAATCATAATGACTCCTAACTAAGGCCTTCCATCAATTCCACATCTCAAGATCTTTGGCTCAGTATGGGTCCTTGCTGCTCTTATTTGAGGTTGCCAGACATGTTTTCTTTTATACAGAAACAGCTTCTGCTACTGAAATATGGTACCAAACAGGCTTGAATTGATTCTGGTTAGCTCAGCATGCCACACACACATTGAGATTTCCCTTGGAAAATGTATTGGTAAGAGACCCAGACTGAGTCTAATATTTCTTTATATTTCATTAAAGAAAATAGTTCTAGTAAACTTCAGTGAGTTCCTGGTAACTATCAAATAACTATTTTAAAATGCATTTGGGATCCTAAACAATTATCTAGTCATTTCAAGATATGAAATGATGGGAATATAGAAATATGGGAAATATGGAAATAAGGGAAATTATGTTTAGTATGTTTATACATGTGTATATGGTTTGTGTGTGTATGTGTGTGCAGAGTAATAGCTGATTTTTTCCTATGAAAAGACATACTTAGAAGAAATTTCCCTTAATTCATCATTTCTTTAACTATGATTCTTGTTCAAAATACAGATTCATGATTCCATCCCAAACCTAACCCAGTTGTCCTTGAGTTGATTCTGACTCATGGCAATCCCATGTGTGTCAGAATAGAATTGTGCTCTGTAGGGTTTTTAATGGCTAATTTTTTGGAAGCCAATCACCAGGCCTTTCTGAGTACCTTTGGGTAGCCTTGAACTTCCAGCATTTTGGTTAGCAGCCACGTGCATTATCCATTTGCACCACCAGAGCCTCCACTCAATCCTACTGAATCAAAATGTCTGAGTTTGAAGTCCAATTATATATATTTTCATGAGGTTTCCATGTAATTCTAAGGCTAATGTTTGAAAACCAAAAAAATATGGACTGAAAAAACCAAACCTACTGCAATCAAGTAATTCTGACTCATAGAGAACCTGTAGGGCAGAGTAGGATTGCTCCATAGGGTTTCTAAGGCTGTCAGTCTTTACAGAAGTAGACTGCCTCATCTTTCTCCTGTAGAGTGGTGGTGGGTTCCAACCACTGACATTTTGGTTAGCAGCCCAATGC
>NW_006921975.1:1704229-1716486 GCF_000298275.1 Orycteropus afer afer
AAAAATTAATAATTTCACAAGAGTATATTTAGTTTATAGGTCTCTAAGACTCTATACAGCATGAAGTTATTTGTAAATGCAACCAACAAACTGAGACAAATAGTACCACTAGATAGCCTCTTAGGTTTCAGCCTGAGGATGGTGGAATCTTTCTCATCTTAGAAAACTAGGCAGACTTTTGAACAGCTTTTTGATTTCTAGGAATTCTCTTCAGCAAATACTAGGTAAAGGTTAAAAGCAGTAGGTTTGTTAGAGGTGACACTTGACAATAGACTTCTCTCTGCTAGCTATCTTACTAGGATCTACTATTCATACTCTGAAGGCACCAAGCCAATTTGTGATGGTGAGATAGGATGGTAGAAAACAAAACAAAACAAAAACATCCATGGACAGGGAAGTTTCATTTAATAAGTCTTCTCAGCAGCAGGTTTCAGTCGGTGTTAGCAATCGGAGGTGGAAAGCTATGGATGGTAAACTGCTCCAGAACAAGTCTGTGGCATATAACTGTTTGGATCCCCAGATCAGAGCACATAGTATAGAGGGAAAAGCCTATTTTTATAATTACTGCTATTATTATAAATTTGTAATGATTACTGAAATATTTGATCTATTCTGTTCAGGTCTTGTACTTCATCATTTATTCCATTAACTTTAGCTACTTGCCACTCAAGGGCAAGTGTCAGAGTCTCTTCTGACATCTAAAGCGTGGCTTGAGAAGACAAAGTATTGCAATGAAATGTGCAAATACCTGGAGTATAGAAAATCAAAAAGGAAGAACACACTCAGCATTTCTCAAGCTGATAGAATCAAAGAAAAATTCAAGCCTCGAGTTGTAATATTGAAGTATTCTATGTGCAAAATATTGAATGATGCAGGGAGTATCAAAAGAAGATGGAAGGAATACACAGAGTTACTGTACCAAAAAGAAGTGGTAGACAATTAACCATTTTTGGAGGTAGTATATGGTCAAGAACCAATAATATTGAAGGAAGTAGTCCAAGATGCACTAAAGAAACTGGAAAAAAAGAAGGTCCCAGGAATTGATGGAATACCTATCGAGATGTTTCAACAAACAGATGCAAAACTGCAAGAGCTCACTTGTCCATGCCAAGAAATTTAGAAGACAGCTACCAGGCTGACCAACTAAAGACATCTATATTTGTGCCTGTTCCAAAGAAAAGTGATCCAATAAAATGCAGAAATTGTTGAACAGTATCATTAATATCACATCCAAGTAAAAGTATGCTTAAAATAATGCAAATACATAATTCAAAAACCATGTAGCAGTATATAGACAGGGAAAGGCCAGACATTCAAGCTGGATTCAGAAGAGGACATAGAATGAGGACTACCATAGCTGATGTCAGATGGAACTTGGCTGAAAGCAAAGAATACCAGAAAGATGTTTCCTGCGTTTTATTGACTATGCAAAAGCATTTGACTGTGTGGATCATAACAAATTATGGCTAACATTGAGAAGAATGGGAATTCCAGAACAGTTCATTGTGCTCATGATGAACCTGTACATAGACCAAGAGGCAGTGGTTTAAAATCAGGAAAGGTGTGCATCATCATCATGCTCATTCAATCTGTATGCTGATCAAATAATCTGAAAAACTGGACTATATGAAGAGAAATGTGGCATCAGGATTGAAAGAAGACTCATTTACAAACTGTGATATGCAGATGACACAGCCTTGCTTGCTGAAAGTGAAGAAGACTTGACGCATTTACTAATAAAGATCAAAGACTAAAGCCTTCAGTATGGATTACACCTCAGCATAAAAAAAAATACAAAAATAAAAAAATACAACTGGACCAATAAGCAACATTATGATAAATGGAGAAAAGATTGAAGTTGTCAAGGATTTCATTTTACTTGGATCCATAATCAACGTCCATGGAAGCAGCAGTCAAGAAATCAAAAAACATATTGCATTGGGCAACCCTGGTACAAAAGACCTGTTTAAAGTGTTAAAGAACAATGTGTTACTTTGAAGACTAAGGTGCATCTGCCCAAGCCATGGTATTTTCGGTTGCCTCATATGCATGGGAAAGTTGAGCAATGAATAAGGAAGACTGCAGAAGAATTGATGCATTTGAATTGTGGTGTTGGTGAAGATATTGAATGCCCCATGGATTGCTAGAACGACAAATCTGTCTTGGAGGAAGTACAACTGGAATGGTCCTTAGAAGCGAGGATAGTGAGACTTCGCCTCTCGTACTTGGGACACACTATCAGTAGGGACCAGTCCCTGGGGAAGAATATCATGCTTGGTAAGGAAGAGCATCAGTGGACAAGGGCAAGACCCCCATCAAGATGGATTGACACAGTGGCTGCAACGATGACTCAAGCACAGTAATGATTGTGAGGATGGCCCAGGACCAGGCAGGGTTTCATTCTGTTGGACATGAGGTCTCTATGATTTGAAACTGACTCAATGGCACCTAACAACAGCAATGGTTATCGAGTGCTTATTCTGTTTCAGCCATTTTAAATATATGCTCTTGTTAAATTTAATCCTCACCAGAAACCCTATGAGGTAGACACATTATTATTCCCATTTTACAAGTGAAAAAGTTAATTCTCAGGCTACATGGCCTCCTCAGGATTACACAGCTAGTGAATGGCTGAGCCAGGATTGGAATCTAGTGTGCCAGACCACAGAGAATATATTCTTAGCCATTATCCTGTAATCTCTTCCCTTTTTGTCTGGTTAATTCAACTAGGGCTGGTCATATCCTTGAGCGACGTAGATTCAATTTGAAGAATGCTAAAATATTTGTCCAAGTCAACCATTAGCATTCCTTTTCTTTGTTACATTTTAAAAGTCTGTCTGTCTATCTATCTATCTATCATTTGACAGAAATACATAATTTTCCAGTGACGCAAACCACCTGGGTCCCAATGTGCTAGTACATTTATCAGTTTATTATCTTTTACCCAGCAAAGGTCCATGCTTAAGGAGGCTTAATCTTAATAGGTCAAGAATGTAGGATTCAGAAAAGAATTTGAAAATTGCCCGTTGAAAGACCATAACAACCCCTAAGGGTACAATACTAGAGGAGCTGACCACCATTATTTAAGAAAGATATTAATGACAATTTATCATATACATTAATTTGAGTCAGGATCAGGAGGCTGTACTGCAAAGCAGTGATTGTTGCTGGAGCAGCACAGCCCTCTGTGGGTGTGTTGGCACCACAGTATAGGAGAAGACCAAATACATTGTACTGTATTCAATCTACATCTCTTAGTTTGGTTCTGTTCTCAGTCACGATGGGGAAAACTAAGGCAGTTTTGAAAACTTGCCATCCTTTGGGTTAAGACACAGAGTTATTGGAAGTTCACTGTTAAAATACCAGTACCTTTTGGAAGAAGTATTGTTGTCCTGTGCTGTTGAGTCTATTTTGACTCCTAGAAACCTTATGTGACAGAGTAGAACTGCCTCATAGGGTTTTCTAGGCTGTAATCTTACTGGAGTAGACCATCAGGTCTTTCTTCTGTGGAGCTGCTGGGTGGGTTTGAACTGCCAACCTTTCTGTTAGCAGCCAAGTGCTTAACTATTGTGCCACCAGGGGTCTATAGATGCCATCAGTTCTTTAGTTGTGGTTTATCCACTAATGTGGAATCTGAGGTAGCCCTGGGTTGCTTAATTTTAATCCAGTGCTAGATCTGAAACATAGTTCAGGGGAATGAGAGACCCTATTGAATGTGTATACTAGGGGGTAGTGGGATGGCAGAGGTGGTAGGCAAGGTTAACACTTGGGCTCCAGGTGACTGATGGAGATGGCATCTACAACTCCTGGGGGTGAGGCAGAGGCAGACAACAGAGTTGTGGTGCAGTGAGTTACTTGGTATGGGTTTTCTAGCCATAGTCTTTGTAACTTCCACTGGATTACTGGGTGGGACCATGCAAATAAGGTGTGTAGAACTCTGATACAGGAATTGGTTAGTTTTGTCACTCTGCCAAGTTTAAAATGAGCCTTCCAAGAGGCAGAGGGGGAAATCTCACGGCCATCAAGAGAGAAGAACTGGAGGTGAAGTGTAGCACATCCTTGGACCTGATATTCCTGCTCTGGACCTCTTTGGCTGAGAGACACCTCAACAGTGAGATGGTCTGCAGAAAAATGATGGCAGTGGAATAAAGAGACATGAGACAGAGTTGCAGGCTTACCTGGTCCACAGAGGCAGAGGCCAGGCTGTGAGGCCAAAGGCCAGAGATGCGTGTCTGAGGGCACAGTAGAGGGCAGATTGACTTGATTGAAGAATTCTATCTTGAATCTGTTCCTGAACCTGAACTGTAGCCTGTTACTTCCCTAATAAATCCCATAATTGTAAGTATTGCCTTTGAGTTCTGTGTGGCCATTGCAATGAATTATCAAACCCAGCAGAGAAAGTAGTGAGTACCGTGGGTGGGATGGTTGGTGTCAAAGTTGGTAAAAAGGCTGGAGGGTGGGGGTATGTCTGGCTTAGTAGGAATAAACCTTGGGCTACTGAGGGTGATTCTGTATTCCTCTTGTGAAGTTAGAGAGGGTCAGAAGATGCCACTTCCATGCACTTTTTGCAAGGGTTAAAATCTGACTTTACCTCCCTTCAATCTCCATTCTGATAGGGACAGATTTTCTGAGCAACCAAGTGGTGTGGTTTCCTTATCATTGATTATCTCCTTTCTGAGCTCACTGATACTTGCATCCTACACAGTGCAACCAAACCAAAAAAAACAAAACAAAACAAAACAAACAAAAAAAAAAAAACTCATGCCATCGAGTCGGATCCAACTCATAGCGACCCCTCCTTGAGTTTCTGAGGCAGTATCACTATGGAAGTAGATTGCCCAGTCTTCCTTCCAAGGAGTGGCTGGTAGGTTTGAACCGCCAGCCTTCTGGTTAGCAGTCAAATGCCTTAGGCACTACACCTTTGAATGCTCATTAACCCAAATAAAGTCCAAAGAAAACTGACTAAACAAACCTCAAATCTTGTTATGAACAGAGAAAACATTTTCAAAACATCTTTCTAACTCCAGAAACATAGACACTACTTTGCTTACACTCAGAATTAATTGATTGATGGATTCATTTTGCAAAACAATTCCAGTAGGTGTTCTTTAGGAGTCCTTGGGTGGTACAAATGGCTAAGTTCTTGACTACTAACCAAAACGTTAGTGGCCCAAACCCACCCAAAGGCATCTCAGAAGAAAGACCTGGCAATCTGCTTCCAAAAGGTCACAGCCCTGAAAACCTGTGGAGTGCAGTTCCACCCTGCACACAGGAGGTTGCCGTGAGTCAGAGATGACTCAAAGGCAATGAGTTTGGTTTGGTTTGGTAGGTGTTCTTAAATAAGAACTCTAGTAATGCAAAGTAATCAATGTTTCTAGACCACTGAAAAACACTGTGGTGCAGTCAAAAGATCATGCGCTTTGGCAAGAGACAGCCTTAGATTGTACTCTTCTTGATCCTTCCACTTATTATTTGTGTGACCTTGGGCAAGTTGCTTTACCTGTCTGTGACTTAGTTTCCATTTTCTCATGTGCAAAATGGGGATGATAACAGTACCTGCCCTACTTCACAGAGTTATTGTGAGGATTTGATATAACACATGTTAAGTTAAGTCCCTGAGACATAGTAGATGATGGAAAATGCTAGTTCCATTCCTTAGCCTGAGTAGAGGAGCTGTATTGAGGTATAAACTAGGGACTAAAAGCTAGAAGAACAAGAAGTGTAACCCATGAAAGATCAATCCTAATGAAGATAAAGTCTCACTGAAAGCATGATGCAATTCTGTAGGAAAAAACAACGTAATCTCTACAAATCTGGTTTGTACATAATCTTAGAGAACAAACTTACTGCAGTGCTTGAAAATGAAGAATAGCTACCAAAAGATAATAGCAGCATGGGTTATGAAATTAAGTTGGCATTGGTACTCTTACTCAGCACACTCCTACTGAGTTAGAGTCATCCCTGCACACCAAGGAAGTGACTGCTTGCTCAAGTGAGATTTTCAACATGGATTGTCATTAACAATCAGAGAAAAGTTCACATTCAAATACCACAATATCATTATAGCTCTTGAAACGGGCACAAAATAATCATTCTTCGGTGTTGCAGAAGATGTGGGGGAAAGGCATGGGCACAACCCTGTGGAAGACAATGTGGCAGTTTCTATGAAACATGAAAGTGGGCCTTAGAACCAGCCTAGCAATTCTACTTCTATGTATCTGTTCCAGAGAATTGGCTCCACGTGCATCTGGATAAAAAGGGTGGTTAGGGTGGATTTAATTGTAATGGCCTAACTCTTCATCAGTTGGAGAATGATTAAATATTATAGCAAATGCACTCATAGATATGCAGCCATCTTAAAATGAGGTGTGTAGCATACAGGGATATGAGAAGCTTCCCATGATTCTCTGTTGAGATTTCAAAGCAAGTTACAGTAGCATGTTTTTAATATGATATCAAATTTATTTTCGAAAATTGTATAAAATGGTGTATGTTTGTGTTTGGACAGGAAAAAAGACTAGAAGAATAAGAGTTACTCCTGGAGAATGATGATGGGAGTGCTGTTGGTGGGGCGAGTCATGGGGAGTCACTTTCCTTGGTGAAATTCTTTAGATGCACATGTTCTGCAGTTGCAATCTTTTAAATAAATCATAAAATAATACAACACATATATATGACAGATTGGCTCAGTCATTTTTACCTCTTAGTTTGCATTTTCTCGGAGTTTTCAGATAAAAGTAGTAGAAGCTAACATTGTTTAAAAACAAAAACAAAAGCAAAAAAAACCCAAACTCACTGCCATTGAGTCAATTCCAACTCATAGCGACCCCTCCTTGGGTTTCCGAGGCAGTATCTCTATGGAAGTAGATTGCCCAACCTTCCTTTCAAGGAGTAGCTGGTGGGTTTAAACCACCAGCCTTTTGGCTAGCAGTCAAATGCCTTAGGCACTACGCCATCAGAGCTCCTAATATTAATTAAGTGCTATTTATATGCCAGGTAATGTTCAAGATGATTTACATATATTAACTCATTTCATCTTCACAGCATCCTTATGAGGTGGAAACTATTATTATCTTCATTTTACAGATAAGAAAACTGAGGCTGGGAAAGATTAAGTAACTTGTTATATATCCTGCTTCTAAAGGATGCTACTTGGATTATGAAGCCCGAGATCCTGGTTTCAGAGCTCATGTGCTTTATCAGTGTTCTGAATAGTTACTCAGATGAAAGAAGTCTCTGCTCCCAAGGAAACTCAAACACATACACTCAGATGTATACCTGAAAATATGCAAAACAAAGTAGCTACAAAAGGGTGTAACAGAGAGTAAATGCTGCAGGAAGTATCCAGGAGAAAGTAGGCTCAAAGAATCAAAGTGCTTGAAATCGGACTTACAGCCCTTCTCACTCAATTCTCCTTGTAAATAAGAATATGCTTAGTAGGGCAGCTGGTTGGAATACTGTAACAGCTTGAAGACTAAAACAAAGCCTAGAATCCCCTCTAGACCTCCACATATGTTACTCCCTAACCCCCCAGCCACTCCTCGGAAGGAAGGTTGGGCAATCCTACTTCTGTAGTGATACTGCCTCGGAAACCCAAGGAGGGGTCGCTATGAGTCGGGGCCGACTCGACGGCACATAACAACAACAACAACAACAAGTGGGTAAGGCATTTGGTTGCTAACCAGAAGTTTGGCCGTTCAAACCCACCAGCTGCTCCATGGGGGGAAGAGGAGGCAGTCTACTTCCGTAAAGATTTACAGGCTTGGAAACTCAGTGGGTGTTGCTATGAGTCAGAACAGACTCAATGGCAATGGTTTGTTTTGTTTTGTTGGTTTAGAGTTGGCCTTGGGCATTACAACAGCCTGAACTCCACCAGGTATATTAAAGTGGTTCTATTGACCTGTGCTGCAATTAAACCATCTGTAGCCAACATCAGGAGAACCACTGTAGCAGTCTATGCCTTAGACTCATCCCTCATTAATATGGACAAACCCCAGGCTAAGGTTATATGAAACAGCAAAGCTCCCTATGCACTTATTTTATGAAGAAACTGAATCCTAGAAAAGTGAATTAAATTGCTCAAGGTCACACCAATTTTTTTGTGGCTGAAATATTGCATATATGGCAGAATGTTACTTTCCTTTGAAATAAAATATCCCTGGCTAAATGATTACCTATGTCTTGTGATTTAGGTGAGGATTTAGGGGCTTTCATACAGGATTTGCTTTGTCCTTCTCTCTCTCTCTAAACACACCACACACACACACACACACACACACACAAGTACATGTATAAGAAGTTCACTTTCTGATGTTTCTGTGCTTTTTCTCTGTTGATTACCACCTACCAATCCCTATAAAGTATTGGTGGAACTTGGGTCAGCTCTTTTCCTCCCTGAACTTGAATGGAGAGTGAAATTTTTTTTTATCTGCCCAGATACCACTTTTCAAAGGGTACCATTACAATAGTTAGAAGATGAATGATGGGACTCCTAAAAAGACCTTGAGAATGGGTCCCGGTTTTCAGGGATGGCATTTCACGTGCTTGCTTGGAGGATGAGGAGTTAGTGCCTCTGTGACATGAGGCCAGAGTCAGGGTTACATAATGGGCCTGCCTGTAGGAAAAAAACTTTATAAAAACAGAGGGGTGGAAAAAATGTGCTGTGCGATTGCATAACAATTTTGTGAAAAACAAAATGCCTTACTCTTTTTAATAAAGACACTGGGAAAAAATGATGAGTCTTCATTCTGTCTAATCAATTGCAGGGCTTCATAATAATAGCAAGGCTGCTTTTTCCCCATTAATAAGCACAAAATCAATCTTCAAAAGCAACATATTTTATTGTCCCTATTCTTGGCTTTTCAACTCCCCAATTTATAAATGGTTTTTTTTTTTTTTTTCCTAAGTTGGATGGGGATGGGTTTGGAAGAGCAAGGTAGAACTCACAGATGTCTGTAGCTTTCTGAGGTGGTTATAATGGAGTTGTTTTCAAAGTTCAGTCGTAACATCAGTGGTCTTGGACCTCTGTCCCCAGCCTGAGGAATGTGACTTTGAGGGTTGAGCCCTGTAGAGTGAAAGCACACAGAAAGGTGCTGCAGAGAAGAACTTGGGTTCAACTCTGCTTTGGTTAAGAGCTGACCCTTGGCCAAATGGTTAGATCCATGATTGTTTCTAGGCCCAACTTGGCCCATCATTCCTCGATTCTCCTCTGGGATATTCCATACCAGCCTGCACATAAAATCTGATCCTTAAACTTTCTTTCCCATCAATCAAATCAAATCTAAACACGTTGGTTTTCCTTCTTCCTTTATGTTGAAATGTACTTCTCCTGCTTCAGATTAGTTTCTCTGATTCTAAGATCTTAAGAAGTGACTTCTCCAGGAAGCATTTCTTAATATCCCCAGCCCCCGCATCAGCCTTGCCTTTCAACCTAGGTTAGGTAGTACCTTCCAAAACCAAACCAAACTCTCTGCCGTCGAGTTGGACCTGACTCATAGTGACCTCTCCTTGGGTTTCTGAGACAGTATCATTATGGAAGTAGATTGCCCAGTCTTCCTTCCAAGGAGTGGCTGGTGGGTTTGAACCACCAGCCTTCTGGTAAGCGGTCAAATGCCTTAGGCACTACACGATCAGAGCTCCCTCAGTGTTACCTTAATACACATTACTTTATCTTTCATTATCTACTTGTATGGCTCTCTTACTCCATTCATGAAATCCTCTAGGAGAGGGATCAAGTATGCTTTGGGTCTATCTGCTTGGCACAGAGAAATGACTCAATCAATGTTTCTTGAAACAAATGAAACTCTGAGAGTCACCTAATCTCATCATCAGGTGAGAGGGGGAAGTTATGCATTAATCAGATAAATGTCCCTATTAGAGTGTATCTTGAGAACTAGCAGTATTTAAAGAGGCTAAAAGCAAGAAATATGGAGGCTGCAAGCTGTGGCAGCATACAGTATAAATGAAAGCACTGCAAACAGGAACAAAGAGCTTGAATCTTGGCCCAGACATGTTTGCCTTCAGTTTGCATCCTTGGAGTTAACCACTGCTAGGTTTATTTCCTCAGAGAGGTGTCTTCATTGTGTCATATTTATAACCTATTTCCCCAAGTTGAATTGGATTTCATGGGTGGTTTACCTATTCCAGGGACTCTCAGTAACGTTCAGGGAACACTCTGTCCCCATGGTGAGAACCAAGGTGCACCTGTCTCGATTGATACAGCTGCTCATTTGCTGAGCAGGTGGTTTCAAGCCAGAACATGCTGAAGTTATTATGGGAAAATAAATCGTTTTGTTTTGGTAGAAGCTCCACTAGTCAAGGTGGTGTTATCGATGAATGAGGAGTTTTCTAGCATGAAGAATCCCAGAGAAGGAAGAATGGAGCAAAGGAATAGAAACGTGTGTGTTTTTGTTTGTGTGTGTATAAGAGTAAGAAAAGAGGGAACAGAGAGGAGATACATACTACCTGTAATTTAGATTAACATTTACAAATAATAACAGACATTTACAGTGTTCACTTTGTGCCAAGGATTGTACTCAGAACCTTAGAAGAATGGTCTTGTTGAATTCTCACAATAACCTTTTGAGATGATACTATTATGAATCCTATTTTATATATGAAAAGAGACTTGGGTAAATTAAATAACTTTCCAAATGTCACAGAAGTGGCAGAGCTGAGATTTTAAACTTAATTTGTTTCATTCCAAAGTCTGAGTTCTTCCTTCTAATTAAAGGTATAATCATATGCAATAAAAGGTACAAATCTTGAGCATACAGCTGGATGAATTTTTACCTATGTATATGTACTCACACATCCACCAGCCAGGACAAGATACAGATCTTTTTCATGATCCTAGAAAGGTCCTTTGTGCACCCTCCCAGTCTATACCACCCCCACACACAACCACACAGAATATATCCACTATTCTGACTTCTACCCTCATTTGTAGCTCTCAAAATGTGGACCCTGGACCAGCAACATCAGCATCTCCTGGGAACATATTAGAAATGCAAATACTCAGGTGCCACCCCAGACCAACTGAATCAGAACCTCTGGGAGTGGAGCCCAGAAAATTGTGTTTTAACAAGCTCTCCAGGTGATTCTGGTGCATAATCAAGTTTGGTACTGCTGCATAGATCAGATTTGCATGGTTTAGAAATTCATATACACAAATAGAATCATATGCTATGTACTCTTTTGTGTCTGCCTTTTTTCCTCAGCATAACGTCTGTGAGATTTATTCATATTGTTGCATGTATCAGTAATGACTTCATTTTTAATTGCTGATTAGTATTCCATTGTATGCATATACAATGGTCTCTCTTTCATAGATTGTTCGTGGATCTTTTTTTTAAGGAAAGTATGTTGTCTTACACTTGCCTAAGGTAAATACATTTGTCAAATCACAAAAATTAAGGCCCAACTTATGCAAGAGTAAAGCAGGTCATTGTATAGGATACAATTTCAGATGGGCAGTGCTGCTCTTGTAGCCAAATCCCTCACTTACTTGCTTCCTAATGACAGAAATTTATTTAAGAGGAAGCCAAGTCTTTTACTCCACAATGAACACACTAAAACATAAAAGGCATGTGTGTGCTCACCCCTCCCTCAAAAGACAGACTTAAAATCATATTGAGGTGTTAATGACCTATCCTTTCTTGTCACCAGGGCACACATGTCAAATTTATATTGTGCATACTATCACTTAGTCATCTATGTCCTTGACAGATTTCTAATCAATAATACTGTCTTTCTATGTTGATTCCCAATGCAATCTCAAGATCCGTCTCAACCAATTATCCCAGGCAGCCACTATGAACCTATTACAGTTGGCATGCAATCTCTGATATAATGTGTGTGTATGCATGTATGTCTCTCTGTGTGTACTCATAATGGTTTGTACAACTTAAGGGGGACAAAGACATTATCATGAGGATGTATGGCTCAGAAAGCAGAAGCAAAGTCACATTTTCTTCTCTGTGGCATATTTTCTCCTGGGGTTACATTAGAAACTCTACTAGGTATGGGTGTTCACAATACAGTAAATTGTCAGTTAACTGAATATGTAGGAAATGAAGGCAACAATAACAAAAACAATAACAACTGTTGTTGTTATGTGCCATTGAGTTGGACCCAACTCATAGGGACCCCTCCTTGGGTTGCCAAGGTGGTATCACTGCAGAAGTAGATTGCCCAACCTTCCTTCCAAGGAGTGGCTGGTGGGTTTGAACTACCAGACTTCCAGTTAGCAGTCAAGT
>NW_006921975.1:1717195-1719349 GCF_000298275.1 Orycteropus afer afer
AAACTGTGGTCAATGTCATGAGACAAAGTATATGTGAACCGCTGTATGGAAAGTGAATTTGCTCTGTAAACCTTCACCCAAATCACAATAATAATAATAAAAAAAAGTGTCTCAGTCCACTTTCCTGCCTTAAAAAGAAGACTACATTGACCATCACTGAAGATCTCAGGATTATCATTCTTACCATCAGTCGTCACTGTCTAGAATTAGACCAATCATTGGCACAGGGATAAGATATTAGACTGAATAAGGACAGACATTAGAGTTCCCTGGAAACTAACTATTGAACTACAGATGAATGAAAATATTTATTCGTTTTCAAACATGTAGTGTATATTTACTATGTGTCATTTCGTAGACTTTAAGTTCCAGAAGCCTGTCTTGTTCACTGCTATATCCCCATTACCATGTCCCTGGTGAAAAGGAGGTGCTCAATAAATATTTGTTGAATGAATGAAGGGATGAATGAATAAATGTATTTTGTGGATGGCAAGTGTACTGAGCTCTGGAGTATGACCTTAACTTCTACTTTTTGGCCAATTGCCTCAAAGAGGAGGACTTGGTGGAGGGATCTTATTAGTTGGTGAAGGTTATATGCTTCTGACTATTAGTCTTCTGGCATTTCTATATGCAATAGGTAACAGAAATACAAAGTTCAATCTTCTCAGGGTATATTTACTATTTTTGCCAATAAATTAATGGTTAAGGTTTTATTTCTAACAGACAGAAGCTTGTCTTTTTTAAAAAATAAAGCTGGCAGGAGAATATAAACATTGTGTCCATAATGATTTTTACAATGGTTGCTACAATTTTTAAAAATGCAATGATGAAAGAATGAACAGAATTCCCCAGCATCCTTTGCACTGTTGAAATGCATTATAAGGCAAGGTAGTCTTTTTTTGAAAATAAGTCAGTATTGGTTCAGCATTGAGCAAAATGCTTCAGTGGTTTTTGTAAAAATTCAAAGTAGCACATTCTTAATCTAGTGAAAGTGAACACTTAAAAATGTCTCATTTCTTCCCTGAAATTATGCACATGCCCCGAGACAACGGCAAGCAGCTCACCCAAGCGTATTTCTATGGAAGCTCGCATCTCCCATCTCTGTCTCACACCAAGGCAGGACAAATGGCATACTTGCAGAGTTGGAGTGGTGCCCATGTCGCCTCAGCACCAAGTGCAATTGGATTCTGTTGAGCAGGAACCAGATGGCTTGCATTACCCATAAGAACAGTGCCAGCCAGTCACTCAGTTAGAACAACACCTCAGGCGCAGGTGGGTGAAATAGGCCATTTATTCTTAAAGGGCAAAAGGAAATAAGACCATCTTCCTTACTGTCTCTTGCAGTCCCAGAGGGAGGAAGGTCCATGAGGAAGGTCACAGATATCAGCACAATCTACCCCTTTCGGTCCTTATTAGCCATTGTAGGCCCATGTTCTAAGAAATGTTGACAGTAATAATAATCAAGGGCTTATGTTCCAAAGGGGCACTGTATGATGTAGAAGAGGAATTTTTGCTATTCTACGGGCAATGACTGTTATGATGCCAAGCTATATAGATACTTGTTGATATTAACTCTAAATTGGAACTCACTGCCATCGAGTTGATTTTGACTCATAGCAACCCCTTTTGGGTTTCTGAGGTGGTAAATCCTTACAGAAGTAGATTTCCCAATCTTCCTTCCACAGAGTGGCTGGTGGGTTTGAACCACCAACCTTCTGGTTAGCAGTCAAATGCCTTAGGCACTACGTCACCAGATCTCCTTAAAGTGGATATTTTAGAGGATGATGACAGTATGCTTAATCCTTTCTAATAAAGTCAGTTGTATCAGTTTCCTAAGACTCCTGTAACAAATTACCACAAATTAATTTAGTGGCTTAAAAGAACACAAATTTATTATTTTACAATTCAGGAAGCCAGAAGGCTTCAAACAAAAAGTGATAGTAGGCCTGTGTTCCTTTTGGAAGTTCTAGGGAGAGAATCTGTTTCCTTTTCTTTTCCAGTTTCTGAAGGTCACCTGCATTTCTTGGCTCATACCTCTTTTTTTTTTTTTTAATTATGATTTGGGTGAAGATTTACAGAGCAAATTCACTTTCCATACAGCAGTTCACATACACTTTGTCTCATGACATTGACCACAGTTTACCACAATGCAAC
>NW_006921975.1:1719694-1727025 GCF_000298275.1 Orycteropus afer afer
AGTGGATGACAGTGGTAGCCGGGCACCATCTAGTTCTTCTGGTCTCATAGTTGTATAGGCTGCAGATCAGATGGTGTACCAGTCGTTAGGACTAATTGTTTCCATTAATTTTGGTTTTCTTCATTCTTCTTTGTTCTGGACGAGGAGAGACCCATCGTTGCATCTAGATGGTAGCTTGCTAGCTTTTAAGATCCCAGTCGCTACTCGTCTTGGCTCATACCTCTTCTCCTCCATCTTCAAAGCCAATACTACAACCTCTGCTTCTATCATCTCTTCTCCTTTTTCTGCCTTTGACTACCTTTTCTGCCTTTTTTCTGCCTTCCTCTTCTACGGACCCTGTGATTACATTGGACCCAACGAAATAATCCAACTTAACTCTCTTTATCTCAAAAGCCTCAATTTAATCATATCTACAAAGTCAGTAAGGCCACATAATCCAGGGATTAGGATGTGTACATTTTGGGGGACCCTTATTTTGTCTATAACATCAATCTCACTGTAATGATGTAATGCTTTACTCATTGGGTTCTCAAATTCACTTATTTGGTTAGGATATCTAAATTCATGAGGCCACTGTTGCTTGTCTGATCCTTGTAAATACCATATTGATAATTATGGATTATGTAGTTTAATCTTAATAACAACTATATGTGGTAGACATTATTATAATCCTCGTTTTGAAAATGAGGTAATGAAGCTCAGGGAAGATAATGAACCTGCCGAAGTTCTTACAGCTAGTAAGTGGAAAACCCTAGACTCAAATTCATGTATTCCAGGATATAGGATCCTGGAAACCCAAGTTGGGGTTGCTATGAGCTGGATCCGACTTGACGGCACATAGCAACAACAACAACATATCCCATGAAATCTCTAGATCCCCACATTGCCTAATTAGCTTTGTTAGGTTTATTTGGAATATTTCCTGACCAGAAATTTCACAATGTGGTGTCTTTGATTACGTGTGCTTATATCAGGGCAAATTAATTCCACCACTGTAAATGCAATTGATTTCAACTTAAGAAACTTTTGTTGTTGTTTGTTGTTGTGTGCTGTCAAGTCGCACCTGACTCATAACGACCCCTCCTTGGGTTTCCAAGGCAGTATCACTATGGAAATTGATTGCCCAACCTTCCTTCCGAGGAGTGGCTGGTGGGTTTGAACCACCAGCCTTCTGGTTATCAGTCAAGTGCCTTAGGCGCTATGCTACTAGAGCTCCTCAAGAAACTTTTAGTAACATCAATATACACCCCCCCAACTTTTGTAAGGTCTATGCCTCAATGATATGTCATTTGAGCCATATATGATATGTTATATTAGACTGAAGCCAAGATATTTCATAGCTATCACTCAGGATGAAAGGAAGTAGATACCTCTTGAGCAGTTTAGTGAAAAGGTTACTGGTAAACTGTCAAACTTCATGAGCTCCTTTAATTCTGAAATGTATCCACCTCCAGGAGATAGGAGATCATTTTCTACATTTTTTAACTGCTCAAAAGCTAGTTCCTGAGATAAGCTGTGTTCATATTTTAACTTTTGTTAAGTACAGAGTCCCTAGCACTAGGGAGGTCAAAAGACAATTGCAGACTGTAGAAGGCTGGCTAATCCAAAGGTAGCATGACTATATCTGAAATGATCCATTTTACATTTTCTGTAATAGTTTGTGACTTTACCTTTTCAGGGATAGTGGAAGGTCACACTCAAAGATGATAGTCACTGTGACATTAATTTGATTGTTTCACTGGTCAATGAATACTTTATACTTTTAAAGACTCTCCTCACCCTTATCCTGACCATCTTTAAGTTCCCCACATTAGATTCCTGAACTACTCCCATTTCATACACCTGACAACTCAGATGTTCTGTATCTTTCTCTACTCTAAGCTCAAACTGATTGCTCCTGGGTCTCATTCCCCACAGAGCTTCACCCCTTAATGTTATTATAATAAACACATTTGTTGTTAGGTGCCATCAAGTCACTTTTGACTCATAGTGACCTTATCTCTGTACAACAGAATGAAACGTTGCCTGGTCCTATGCCATCCTCACAATCGTTGCTATGCTTGAGCCCATTTTTGCAGCCACTGTGTCAATCCACCTCATTGAGGGTCTTCCTCATTTTCACGGACCCTCTATTTTACCATGCATAATGTCATTCTTCAGGGAATGGATTCTCCTGATAACATGATCAAAGTATGAAAGACAAAGTCTTGCCATTCTAACTTTTAAGGAGCTTTCTGGCTGTACTTCTTCAAAGACCGGTTTGTTCATTCTTCTGGCAGTCCATGGTATACCAATATCACAATTCAAATGCATCAATTCTTTTGTAGTCTACCTATTCATTGTCCCGCTCTCACATGCATATAAAGCTATTAAAAATACTATAGCTCGGGTCAGGCTCACCTTAGTCTTCAAAGTGACATCTAATAAATACATACCAAGTCGTAAATGGATACAAATGGATAGCATTGTTATTTTTCTCAAATAACAACTTTATATGTTACAAGATAGAAATGGAGAGAGGAAGGAGGAGGAGAGAGAGGAGATAGATTTTCAAGCTCTCACATCTGGAATATTTTTCTGCTTTTTCCCCAAATCTGCTCTTTTTCTAGAATTTCTTCTTTTTGTCATATTCTGTAAGTCTCCCGAGTAAAACACAGCCTCGGCAGCTACTTTCTTCCCTATCATCAAAAGTAATCTAGTTCTCTTGATGCTTGCTTTACTTTTACACTTTTTAAAACTTTAATAGGTGTCAGGCATGGTGTTAGGCTCTAGAGAGACAAAACAAAAAAACAAACAAAAATCAGCCCTCCTAACCTAGAAGAGCTTATAGTTTATGAAGAAATAGACATGTTATTTAGAACATTTTTTTGTGCTATAGTATGGACAAATGCACATAATGCTATGAAGAAACAGAGTTCATGAAGGGTTAACTCTTTGTTTTGAGGGCTGAATAGAAGTTAATTAGACAAATAATTGAAAGGATGCATTTCCTGAATAATGTCTTTGCCTTCTCTGCTTTCCTTGCTAGCTTCATAGCCCCACCCTGATCCAGATCTAATTCAAGTCAACCTCAGACTGTTCATTGCATTAATTTCCCAACTAATCTTCATGTGTCCTTTCTGGTGACCTAACTGCCCTACTATCCACTGGCCTCCAATGCATCCTCCACCCTGGTAACAGGTTAATCTTGATAAAATATCATTTTACAAAAATCATTCACTCTTTTCCAACTACCTCTTCTAGTTCCAAAATCTTCATTGACTCCCTACTGCTTTTATCTGGCATTCAGTGCTCTCCTAAATCCAGTCCTCCTCTATGGGCCTAATATCATCTATAACTTTTGACAAATAACCTACTCTCCCTATTGTATTCCTGATTAGGACAGTGGGTAGTGGGAGCTGGGCACCATCTAGTTCTTCTGGTCTCAGGGTAGATCATGTCTAGGTTCATGCATACTATTAGTCCTATGGACTAGTTTCTTCCCTGAGTCTTTGGTTTCCTTCATTCTCTTTCACTCCAGATGCATATTTGTATTTTAGATAGCCACTCACAAGCTTTTAAGACCCCAGATGCTACTCATCACACTGGGATGTAGAACATAAAATTTACTCACTATAGTATGCCAGTTGACTGAGCTGTCCCACAAGACTATAGTACCAAGCCTTCAAACCCCATAAACCAACCTCAGGAGGTATCTATGCACTTACTTTTCATGTGTAATTCCAGTGTCTGGGGACTATATTACTTAAGGTCAGGGATTTTATTTTGTGCCTCTGAAAGACAGGCACTGTATTTTGTGCCCCTTAGTAGCTCCAGTGTTTAAGTAACTCAGGAAATTTTTATGATGATGATGATAAGTAATGTGGTACCCATAAAGGAGATCTGTGGAAAGAGAATCTTTTGAATTCCCTCTGTTCACATCATGTGGGATAGTCTACCAAAACTACTTGTTTGAAGGGCCAAGGAGATTTTCTTGGGGATACAATAAACCTTAATGTTTATAGGGGCCAGGAAAAGAACTTAATTAGGCTGAAGGTAAAAAAAAAAAATACTTATTTATTTAACACACATTTACAAAGTGCTTACTTAATATGTGTTGGGCATTATTCTAAGTGATTTACAAGAATTAATTAATTTAACCTTCACCACAACCCTACTATTGTTGTTGTTATGTGCCGTCGAGTTAGACCCGACTCATAGCGACCCCTCCTTGGGTTTCTGAGGTGGTATCACTATGGAAGTAGATTGCCCAACCTTCCTTCCAAGGAGTGGCTGGTGAGTTTGAACCACCAGCCTTCTGGTTAGCAATCAAGTGCCGTAGACACTATGCTACCAGATCTGCTAACCCTACTATTACCATCCTCATTTTGGAGATGAAAAAACTAAGGCACAGAGAGGTTGCCATTTTCCCAAGGTCACGTGACTAGTAAGGAATAGATTTGGAATTTCAACTCAGACATTCTGTCTTCTAGGAATGCCCAGGTGGCATAAATAGTTAAGTGCTAGAATAGTAACTGAAAGGCTGTTGGTTCAAATCCACTCACGATCACCTCAGACATAAGGTCTGATGATCTGGTTCCAAAAGGTCACAGCCTTGAAAACCCTACGAAATGCAGTTCTACTGTGCACACGTGGGATTGCCGTGAGTGTGAGTTGGAATGAACTCAACAGCACCTAACAATAATGTCTCTGTCTTCTAGAGTGTCTATACTGACCATTGCATGACGCTTATTCTACAGAAAAGAATGTTGCATCTAATGGTGAAATGGAGAGAGTAAGATGAATCTACATATGTTTCAATTTATCTAAAAGAAAATTTATGAGCTATCAAACATTTCTATGAATCAGGTATGTGACAGAACTAACAGTTTGCAACCTCTGGATTGAGTCCAACAGTGATGGGAAAAAGTTTCTTGTTCTCTGTCCTTAGTAAAACTACACACATTCCAGGGCAACAAGAAGCATCCCTGATGATGTACTCTTTACCCTGACATCAGCTCACATGCCTGCTATAGGGGTTTGTCAAAGAGAAGGAAATATCACTGTGATGTTCAGTGTCATCATTTTGTATTCTAGAGTTGCAGACTCAATTTGTAAGAGATTTATGAACCTCTCAAAGAAACTAATGGCTCCCCTATATTTGTTCCCATAGCACTTTGTTTATAACTTTACCAAAGTATTTATCAAATGTCACTCTTTATCTAATTTGAAATGAAGAACTTTGCACTTGTTCTTAGTGCAAAAGAAATTGTCTCTTCAAACAGTTACAGATTTTAGCAGCTTCTAACAGCTTTGATGTGTGTAGATTTTAAATACATTTCGAAGTCCTTATCAGTTTCTAACATTTGTACTTTGCTTTCTTATACAGGCCATCTTCTTTTACAGTATCTCCAGATGTAAACTCAGACTTCTACCAGAACAGAACTGTTTAAATTTTTTTCAACATTTTTTTATTGTGGTGAAATATATGTAACAATACATTTCAAACAATTTTATATGTATAATTCCGGGACATTAACTACATTCACCAAGTTCAACATGTTGTTGTTGTTGTTGTTATGTGCCATCAAGTCGGACCGACTCATAGTGACCTCTCTTTGGGTTTCCGAGGCAGTATCACTATGGAAATAGATTGCCCCATCATCCTTCCAAGGAGTGTCTGGTGGGTTTGAACCGCCAGCCTTCTGGTTAGCAGTCAAGTGCCTTAGGCACTATGCTTATTAATCTGGACTTTGAAAATAATGCTAGTTTTATTTTATTATTTCAGTTTCAATTTAATAAATTAAAATATGCAATAAAATTTGGAAAACTCTAGAAACTTTAAAAATATAGCAGGGAGAAAATTTCAGTCACAAATTCAAATGTACAAGTGCGCAATATCTTTCTACAACTGAAATTTACCTCACTTTTAACCTGCATTTCAACAATCTGAGTAAATTTAGTCCTAAAGTTGGTGGTTTGAACCCATCCATCAGCTCCATGGGAGAAAGATCTGGCGATGTACTTTCACAAACTATGTTCCCCTAAACATAGAAAATCCTATGTTCTACTTGGTCCTATAGGGCCGCTATGAGTAGGAATTGACTTGATGACATCAAACAATAACCACGAATAATTTGTTATGGGTTATTGCTTGTCCTCCCTGCCCTGAAGCAATAAGCTGCAGTGCTAGGGTCTAATTTTAATTGTGGAATGTGCTAAAGGACAAAAAGGAATTACCAAAGAGGAAAAAACAATCAGCTAATTTTCAAAATGTTATCATGCTGCATAAGGAAATAAAAATCACCTGTAATTTCAAAGCCCAGGAAAAGTGCCCCCCTATACATATATGTATATATGTCATTTATATTTATTTGTATGTATGCTCCAGGGTAGGCACCTTCTTTTTTTGACCCATGTGATGTGTCCTTACATATTCTCTGATGGAGTTATTGCTTCTTTGGCATCTCCCTAGAGCCCCCACAGAAGATTCCTTGCCCTCCTGTGGGAGTGGGAGTGATTTTTCCCCTCTCGGTACCTTGGCCACTATTCCCTCAGAGGTGAACATCACAGAAATTTGGAAAGTTCCAGCTGGTCTTTGCTCAAGGCAGCTGGTGATTTATTCCAACTATACACAGTAGTAAGGAGCAATGGTGGTTCAGTGGTGGATTTCTCGCCTTCCATATAGGAGTTGTTGCTACGTGCCATCAAGTCAGACCCAACTCACAGCGACCCATCCTTGGGTTCCCGAGGCAGTATCACTACAGAAGTAGATTGCCCAATCTTTCTTCCGAGGAGTGGCTGGTGACTGACATTCAATTTCCAGCCAAGTCACCTCAAACGCAGCCACCGACTGTCTGTCTGTGGAGGCACGAGTGTTGCTGTGATGCCAAACAGGTTTCAGTGGAACTTTCAGACTAAAACAAACTAGGAAGAAAAGCCTGGCAATACACTTCCAAAAATCAGCCAATGAAAACCCACAGATCACAAGGGAATCCCTAATTCCCAGCAACATACCAAAGGTAGCGGTGGATGGGGCATGTAAAATTGGTCAGTGAGCCCATGATTTTGCTGTTTTCTTTTATCTACCTACTGAGGGTGTGTTAACCACACTTTTTAGGTTGTCCTAGGAGGGTTTTTTGTTTGTTTGTTTTTTTCTCTAGCTATGTAAAGAGTTTGCCTTATCTTTCTTTTTCTTACACAACCTTCTTTTCTCCTCTCCCTGGTACATTTGTCTTTTAACCTTTTTCCTTCCTCCTAATGTTCCCACTTCCTCTATTTTTTCTGGGTCTGTTATCCCTCTGTCAGATATTTGCAAGTCTCAAATCACTCAATCTCTCTCTCCCTCTCTA
>NW_006921975.1:1734050-1734904 GCF_000298275.1 Orycteropus afer afer
CCAACCTTCCTTCCGAGGAGTGGCTGGTGGGTTTGAACCGCCAGCCTTCTGGTGAGCAGTCAAGGGCCTTAGGCACTATGCTACCAGAGCTCCTAAAGAGACTATATCTTCCCTATTTAGTGAGTTTCAGTCCTATGTCAAAGATCATCTGTCCATAGGTGAATGGATTTACTTCTAGGTTCTATATTTCACTGGTTTATGTGTCTGTCATTGTACCAGTACCAGGCTGTTTTGACTGCTGTGGCTATGTAGTAGGTCTTGAGATTGGGAAATATTAGGACTCCTAGTTTGTTCTTCTTCTTTAGTAGTGCTTTGTTTGTCTGGGGTCTTTTTCCTTTCCATATAAAGCTGATGATTTTATTTTCCAGCTCTTTAAAGATTGTTGATGGAAACTGGGTTGAAATTGAATTATATCTGTAGATCACTTTGGGTAGTATTGACATTTTCAAAATGTTAAGTCTTCCTGTCCATTAATATGGTATTTTCTTCCATTTACTTATGTCTCTTTTGGTTTCTTGTAGTAGTGTTTGGTGGTTTTCTTTGTATAGGGCTTTTATATCTCGGGTTAGATTTATTCCTTAGTACTTGATATTTCTGGTGGTTATTGGGAAAGGTATTCTGTTCCTGGGTTCATTTTCAGAATTCTCCTTGTTAGTGTAGAAGAATCTCACTGATTTTTGTATGTTGATCTTGTACCCAGCGACTTGGCTGAATCTTTTAATTAATTCCAGTAATTTTCTTGCTGAGTTTTTAGTATTTTCTATGTACACAATCATATAATTGGAAAATAGAGATAGTTTTACTTCTTCTTGGCCAATTTGGATGTGTTTTATTCCCCTTTCTTGCCTTATTGC
>NW_006921975.1:1735004-1737588 GCF_000298275.1 Orycteropus afer afer
CCTTGTAAATTTGGCTCCAGCACGGATTGTCGGTTAGGGCTGCCTTTTTTCTGCACTTGTTCCTCCAGTCTGGTAGACAAAGAGCGGGGAATCCAGTAATTGGAGGTGGGCATGGGGGAGGAAGTATGTCAGGGTGATCCTCCACTTCGGGTTGATATTTTTATGTGCTTGGGAACAACAAACTAAATAAGCATAGAAGAACATCTCATATAGGGAGCATTTCTTTCCTGCTAAATCCTTCATTGGTTTATATATGAGATTAATTGTTCCCTTGCCAGCATAACCATGACCTTATTATAACAAATATCATTTGTCCCCCCCTTAACCTTGGATTACATTGCAAAGACATTTTCCAAGAACTTGACACTGAACAGCAGCATTGAATTCTTTTTTTTTCCTTATAGTAAACAATTTCTTGTGTGATTGTTTTTAAAAACATATTTTTAATATCAGCTTATTATGCCAGCATGTTTATGCAACATAATGCGTTTATGTATTCCTCCATGGTTTAATATTTAGGTTGTATCTATCTTTCTGTATTATGAAATTTACATGGATTATTTTATATATATTATATTTTGTGCACATGTCTGATTATTTCCTTAGGATTGTGTCCTTAGAAGTAGAATTTGGAGCCAAAAGATAAAAAGTGTTGTTTACTATTGAAACATTTTAAATGAAAAAGTAAATAGGATTTTAAGTTATAAAAATAATACAAGCCAAGTGCTAAATGAACAAACAGAGACATGTATCAAATAAAAACTGTTAAGTCCCTTCTGTTACCTCACCCCCTAGAGTTCATCATTTTCATTAGGTTTATGTCTATTTTAGTATGAATTTAATGATGTTTTTATTATTATCAATTGCTATCTTCAAAGGTCAAGGAGCTCTTGTGACGTACTGGATAAGGCATCTGGATGCTAACCAGAATTTTAAAATCCCACTAGCAGTTGATAAAAGTACTGGTCTCAAAGCATACTTATCAACCAGAAGTATTCTTGTTTATTAATATTTGTTGAGCATTTGATGAACAAATTTATTTTTAGGTGTGCTTTTTTATATTGTCATATTGATCATATATATATATATATGTATGTATAGAGAGGGGAGAGGGAAGGAGGGAGAGAGAGATATGTATATATATACACATATATATTGCAAATATTTTTTATCTTTCCAGTTTGCAATTAAAATTTTTGAAGTACTTTCATTATACAGAGTTTTGATTTTTCTGCAGTCACTTATATCAATCTTTGTTTTTACATTTAAAAGGCCTTCTTTTCTCCTGTGAACAGGTAAATATTCTATTATTATACATTTCAAATGTAAAGAAGTAAATTTGACATAAAAACACCATATATAGTTAAGTGTTCTTTTTTTTTTTTTTCTAAAAAATATAGTTACAGCTATAGTTAAAGCCCTGCCTGGTAGTAGTAACTTTTGGTAGCTGTAACCTTTCCCCTTCCTGCCTCTGCTGAAGTTGGTGCATGCATTTATCTACGTGTTCTTATGTGTTCTACACATATCTGGGACAACAAACACTATGAAGTACTATTTCATATGTTTTAGAGTTTTACCTAAATAAAATCATTTTGCAACTGTTTTTTTTTTATTATTATTATTTTTTACTGTGATTTGGGAGAAAGGTTGCAGAATTTTTCCATTCAACATTTCCTACACATTTTGTTTCATGTCACTGATTGCCATCCCCTCACTGTAACATGGCTCATTCCTCTTCCTCCCTGTTTCTCCTTTCCATTTCTTCTTTTTTTCTTAACCCTTCCTGCCTTCTGAACTTTGCGCTTGGGTAACTGTTGCCCTTTTGATTTTGAAATGGTTGATTGTTCTAAGGAGTGTGTACCTCCCTAGTGTTACTGTACGCCTTGTAGACCTGTCTATTGTCTGGCTGAAAATTGAGCCACAGGAGTGAGTTCAGTTCCAGGTCCTGGTCTTTTTTATGATTTTGAGTTTTGTTCCACATTTTGCTTCCACTCTATCCAGGACCTTCTTGCATGATCCCTTTCAGAGCATTTGGTAGTGGTAACCAGGCACCATCTAGTTATTCTGGTCTCAGGGCCGTGGAGGTGGTGGTTCATGTGGTCCAATTAGTCCTTTAGATTTATTGTTTCCATATGTCTTTCATTTTCATGTGCTTTTCATTTTCTTCACTCTTCTTTGCTCCAGGATGGGAAGAGAACATTAGTTATACCTGAGATGGCCTCTCACATGCTTTTAAGACCCTAGTCACTACTCACTAAAGTAGGATATAGAACATTTTCTTTGTGGGCTGTATTGTGCCAATTGACTTTGATGTCCCCAAGGACTATAGTACTGAGCCTCTAGGCCCAGTGACTTATTCCCTCAAAGTATTTGATCATGGCTAAGAAATTTGCCTAACTTTACTCCCTGTATGCTCTACTATATTCACAGACATATTTGCAGGATATGTAAATACATATGTAGACATATCATCTGTCAATTTTATATATATTCATGAGTATAGTCTCAAAATATGACTGGAGAAGAGCTGCCTCCTCAGAGTAGAGCTGACCTGAATGATGTGGATGGAGTAAAGCTTTGGGGA
>NW_006921975.1:1738096-1740600 GCF_000298275.1 Orycteropus afer afer
GGTTCAAACCCACCAGCCACTCCTCAGAAGGAAGATAGGGCAATCTACTTCCGTAGTGACACTGCCTCGGAAACCCAAGGAGGGGTCGCTATGAGTCGGGTCCGACTCCATGGCACATAACAACAACAACAACAACATGAGGAAGGCCACTTAATACTACTATTATTCAAATTTATGCACCAACAACCAAAGCCAAAGATGAAGAAATTGAAGATTTTTTACCAACTTCTGCAGTCTGAAATTGACCAAACATGCAATCAAGGTGTGTTAATTATCATGTTGTTGGTATTTCCTTGTTCCATATACTTTTCTGTGCTGAGTTCAGTTTGTTGGCTGATGCTTTCTCCCTTTTCTTCTTTATTGTTGGTTTTGTGCTCATTAAACCCATATGTTTTCCTTCCTTCTGGATTTGCTTAGGGGATTGTTACTTTTCTCTGTGGTTACCTTGGAGTATATTCTTGTATCCACAGTTTTAGAACAGTGCGTACGGTGAAGAAGACATTGTCCTGTTTTCCTCTCCACTTGAAGTTTGTACCTAGAAGTTTTATCCCCTCTGATAGGTTAGTTGCTGTTGTTGTGTGCTGATTGACTTCCTTGGTTTTTAGTGTACAATGTTTTACGGCCTTATTTTGAGTTTCTATTTCTGATTTGTATCCTGATTTTGTTGATCTCTGTTGTGGGTTTTTTATTGGAAGGACTTCCTTAAGCATTTCTTGTATGGTTGGTCTGGTTTTTACAAAATCCCTTCATTTCTGTTTGTCTGAGAATGTCTTGATTTCATCCTCATATTTGATGGATAATTTGGCTGGATATAGGATTCTTGGTTGGAAGTTCTTTTCCTTAAGTGTTTTATATATGCCGTCCCATTGCCTTCTTGCCTGCATGGTTTCTCCTGAGTAATTGGAGCTCAGCCTAACTGTTTGATTATTATAAGTAATATTTCTTTTGTCCTGGACAGCTCTCAAAATTTTTTGCCTTTGGTTTTGGAGAGTTTGATTATAATATGCCTCAGTGTTTTTCTCTTAGGATCTATCTTGTGGGGTTCTATGAGCTTCTTGGACAAATATCTTTTCTTCTTTCATGATATGGGGGAAGTTTTCTATTAGCAGGTCTTCCACAATTTGCTCGTTTTTTGTTTTTTTTTTTTTTTTCACCTCTTCTTCTTCTGGAATTCCAATGAAGTAGATTGCCTAACCTTTCTTCCAAGGAGGGCTCACTATGAGTTTGGGCTTTTTTTTTTTTTTTTTGGTTTGATTACTAACCTTAATTCTATCTGCAACCCTACCTATCCACAAGTCCCAGGGATTAAAATGTCAGCATCTTTACCAAAACCAACACCAAACCCATTGCCAACAAGTCAATTCCAAATCACAGAGATCCTACAAGACAAAGTAGAACTTCTCAGAGGGTTTCCAAGGCTGTAAATCTTTACAGAAACAGACTGCCTCGTCTTTCTCTCATGGATCGCCTGGTGGATTCAAACTACTGACCTTTAGGTTAGCAGCCAATCACCTTAACCACTGTACTACCAGGGCTCCTTGGACATCTTTGAGGGGCCATTATTTTGCCTCCCAAATCTCTGTTTCTGGCTTTCCTGAAAATGAGGACTAAGAAACAGAACAGAATCCAAGAAATACTTAAAGACTGCTCACAATGGCAATATTCTATATGGCCTAGACAGCCATTTGGTTGAGATGTTGTAGAGGAAGATTTATAAGTAGGCTGAGTCAAAATCTCCTTGGGTGCTTTGTAAATATTCGTGTTTCTGGGTCCCAGCTTCCTAAAAATTGTTTCAGAAGGTCTAGTGTGAAACTTGGATATCTGTACCCTAATAAAACTCCCCTGTAGATTCTGATGTACAGCCAGTTTGA
Organism: Orycteropus afer afer; assembly: GCF_000298275.1. Taxonomy (NCBI): domain Eukaryota; kingdom Metazoa; phylum Chordata; class Mammalia; order Tubulidentata; family Orycteropodidae; genus Orycteropus; species Orycteropus afer. The sequence goes on from NW_006921975.1 coordinate 1,739,968, forward strand.
AATCATGAATCCTTCCAGCACTGCCCAGGAGAATGTTCTTCAAATCACATAAATGGTTTATATCTGTGCTAGACAATCCAGTAACCACTAGTCACAGGTGGTTTCGGAGCACTTGAAAAATGCCTAGTGTGACTGAGAAACTGAGTTTTTTATTTTAATTTAAGTCGCCATGTGTGGCTATGAGACACATGATTTCTAATATTCCTTCCAAGCCATAATGCTGAACGAGGAGAATTCAATGTTTGTGTCCTTGTTTAATAACATCATTTAGTTTATCAGTTGTTTTCATAGAGTTGAGGAAAAAAAGCCACGTTAGGGAAGATCCTGAACAAAAGCCAACTTCCAGCCACCACCACACAATGGCTTTTTCTTTTCTTTAGAACAGATGGGATCAGTAGACTGTGAGGACTGCTCTCTGTGCTTCTGCAAGATTCACTAAGATCACCTCCTCCTTTTCAGAGATTGGCTAACTACTGTCAGTGAGGAAGAAAAATACATAACCACTAAAAATTCTCCATTAAAAATCCTCCTCTGCTTACAAGTCGTGCTGTTTTCCTATAAGATTTCCATCAACGTTTTATATGAGATATCCTTATTTTAACAAATAATAAGCATGTTATATAATTTTTTTTT
>NW_006921975.1:1740700-1742179 GCF_000298275.1 Orycteropus afer afer
CCTATTGCTAGGGGGCAGTTTCTAGGGCTTTGAGTGGGCTGCTAATGATGACATTGTACTGTTAGTCACAGGCCCGCAGTTCAATTTCAGCAAAGACTCCAGTTGTTAGGGGATCACCACTTTCTGCCAACCTAAGACACATGCAAAAACCCCACTCCCGAGGCCCCTCAGTGCCAAAAAGCTGACCCAAGACAACTGTCTAGCTCTGTAATCCACTTCGGGGGCTCCTTTCTCTGGGCCTGCCTGCCCGTGGCACCAGTCCAACTGGCCCAGACTGTGATCTGCCATGGGTGCTTCTCTGTGGGTCTGCCCACCTGTGGTGCCAAAGATCTGTTCGGTTTCCGTGGCATTGGAGTCAGAAGAGAGCCTGCTAGTAATCTGTGGTCCCAATATTACTGATAAAGTCAAGCGCAGGCCTCTCAGTGCCACTAAGCTGACCCAAGCCTGATCGGTGACCCGCTGCATGGGTACCTCCCTGGGCCCACCCTCCTGCAGCACCAATGGACTCTCTGTTCAGGTTTCAGTGGCACTGGATGTGCCTGTTTCCACCTAGCTGACACAAGTTACTGATAAAATCAGGTGCTGAAGGTAGATCCTTGAAGTGATCACTGGTATGCTGGTGTGGTCGCTGGTATTCTGGTGTGGTGTGTCTTCTTCCTTAACCCAGGGAGGTCTCAGATGGCCTTTTTTGGCTGCCTGTCAGCACTCCATAGGATAGATCTTCTGATCTTGTTATTGTTTCCCCTATATGTTTCTCCTTTCTAATTCTACTCCTCTGAGTTTGGTGCACTCTGACTCAGTGAGCGATTCAGAGCACCAGAATCCCTAATTTAAACTGCAGTACCTAGTTTTTCAAGCATTAAGGTGCTAGAGGGAAATAGCATGGTGATTACTGATGAGACTCCATTTTGAATCTCAAGATGTCTTAATTATCACTGGTGAGTGGAATGCAAAAGTTGGAAACAAAGACGAATCACTGGTAGTTAGAAAATATGGCCTTGGTGATAGAAATGTTGCTGGAGATCCCATGATAGAATTTTGCAAGACCAATGACTTATTCATTGCAAGTACCTTTTTTCAACAACACTAAGAGTGTCTATATACATGTACTTCACCATACGGGGTACACAGGAATCAGATTGACTACATTTGTGGAAAGAAGTGATGGAAAAGCTCAATATCTTCAGCCAAAACAAGGCCAGGAGCTGACTGTGGAACAGACCATCAACTGCTCATAGGCAAGTTCAAGTTGAAGCTGAAGACAATTAAAAGAAATCCACAAGAGCCAGAATATGACCTTGATTCTGATTATGACCTGAATTTAGAGACCATTTATGGTTTTCTGTTTTTTTTTTTTAACTTTTCTATTAATGCCGGGGCGAGATGATATGTCATTGTTCTTTTCATTTGCATCTCTCTAATAGCAGGAGCTCTGGTAGCATAGTGGCTAAGACACTTGACTGCTAACCAGAAGGCTGG
>NW_006921975.1:1751313-1752015 GCF_000298275.1 Orycteropus afer afer
CTGATATTATCCTTTTTATTTCAGTTGGTTCTGTTGTGATGTTACCCATTTCATTTCTTATTCATGTTATTTGTATTCTCTCCCTCTTTTCCTTTTTTAAATCTGCCAGTGGTTTGTCAATTTTATTAATCTTTTCAGAAAACCAACTTCTGGTCTTATTGTCTTTGTATTTTCTGTTTCATTGATTTCTGCTCAAATATTTATTATTTCCTTTCTTCTGGTGATTGTAGGCTTTTCTTGCTGTTCTTTATCTAATTTTTGGAGATGTTGGTTTAAAGTGTTGATTTTGGCTCTTTCTTCTTCTTCTTCTTCTTTTTTTTTTGATGTGTCTCACAAGCTTTTAAGACTCCAATCACTACTCGCCAAAGTAGGATATAGAACATTGTCTGTGTGGACTATGTTATGCCAATTGACCTTCGTGTCCTCCAAGACTATGATCCTGAGACTTAATACCCAGCTGCTCCTTCCTTCAAGATGTTTGGTTATGACTAAGACATTTTCATAAATCTATTTCTTTTTTTCAGTTCTGTCAGTTTGATTTAGGTGTTTTGTTGCTCTTTCATAAGTGCATAACTATTATGATTATATCATTCTTTCTTCTTCTTCTTCTTTTTTTTCTTGCCTGTTCCTGTTCTGGAATTCTGATCACACACATAAGTTATTCCTCTGGATTGTGTCCCATATAATTCTTAAGCTTTCTTC
>NW_006921975.1:1752981-1755835 GCF_000298275.1 Orycteropus afer afer
AAAAAAGATAACAAAAAGAAAGTAATAAATGAAAAAGAGTAAAAGAAGAAAACAACAACAAAAACAAAAATGGAATAAATAAAAAGAAATGAAGCAAGATAAGGAAAGAGTAAGAGTAGTAAAATAGAAACAAAAACTAGAATGAGGAGGAAAGAAAATAAAAACATAAAGAGCATAGTAAAGAACAATTAAAATTAGAAAAATAAGGGATTGAAAAGGAAGAAAAGAAAAAAAATCAAAAGAGGAAACAGGGAAAAGAAAAACAAGCAAATGTAAGGAAAATTTTAAAAAAAGAAAGAAAGAAAGAAAAGAAAAGAAGGGAGAAAAATTGTAGGGCACCTGGGTGGTGCTACTGGCAGTCAAGGAGGTGTTTGTGTGTGGGGGGGGGGCAAGACACTTGGTCCTGGATAGACTTCCTGCCATTCTAGAAGGTGGGTAAGGGTGGGGATGTCTGCAACTCTGATCACCAGGATGGTGTGGGGAATAAGGAGAAGATCACACCTTTCTGGTTGTCAGCTACAGATGTGGGCACCTGTGTAGTCCTGGGTGAGTGGAGAAGGTTATCAAGTTGGCATACCAATTGGACACTGCTTACAATAATTCAAAATGGCCACACTGTGTCAGGCAAGTTGACAACTCACCATTCCATTTGTCTCCTTGTTTGCTGTTTTCATTCTGTTTCTTCTTCTAGTCACTATTTGATCCACTTCTTTATCCTTTCCTTTGAAGCTCAGGGTTCCCAGATTATTATCTTTATCTATTTCATTTGGTTTCTCATGTATTTCTTGTAAAGGGTAGGTTGGCTGCCTAGTCTGCCATCTTGCCAAAGTCCTTGCAAATGGATTGTGTCACTCAGCATTACTTTATAGAGGTTTATCCAGATAGATTGAAGCCTGTAGATTTAGTTTATATATTTTTAACACACATACCATTGCATAAATTTGGAATTCTCTTTGTGAATTGCCTACCCATGTCACTTGTACATTTTTATTGTGCTGTTTGCTTTTATGGATTATGGATTTGTTGGAATCCTTAATACATTCTTGATCCAAATACTTTTTGTGTTATATGTGTAGCAAATATCTATTCCAAATCTCTGACATGGCTTTTAAGTTTATGGCATTTTATGACATATACAAATTTTTAATTTTAATGAAGTCATTTTTATCAGATGGGGCAACCTACTTCCATAGTGATACTGCCTTGGAAACCCAAGGAGGGGTCGCTATGAGTCGGGGCTGACTCAACGGCACATAACAACAACAACATTTTTATCAACTATTTCCTTTATCATTTCTCTTATTTGTCTTGTTAAAAAATAGTTTCCTAATTCAATGACAAAAATATTTTCTATGCTCTAAATATTTAAAATTTTATATTTTCAAATTTAGGTATTTGATCCACATGAAATTATTTTTTGTATGGTGTGTAGTAGGGTTTTAATTGTCCTTTTCCAAATACATAGAGAATTGTCACAGAATCATTTACTGAATAGTATATCCTCCTCACATTGAGTAGTAATGCAACTTCTCTCATATAAACATGAGTCGTATAAACATTAGTCTATTTTAAGGCTTTCTATTTTGTTCCATTGTTTTATTTCTTTATCTCTGGTTCAACAACCACTGTGATAATTGCTATAGCTTTACAATGAATCATTATATCTGGTAGGGCATGTTCTCCTTCATTATTATTCTTTGATATAGTCTTGTTTATTTTTAAGTCTCTATTGTTTCCAACTGAATCTCAGCTTGTTCATTTCTGTGAAAAATCATTTCAAAACTTTAATTGGAATTCCCTTGAATTTATTGATTAACTTGGGAACAAGTATGACTTCTAAAATATTTTCTCTCTATTCACAAGCATACATTGACAGGGAACTGCCAGAAGTTCAAGCCAGATTCAGAAGAGGATGTGAAATGAGGTATATTATTACTGATGTCAAATGAATCTTAGCTGAAAGTAGAGAATACAAGAAATATGTTTACCTGTATTTTGAATATTTTACCACTAAGTAGCATGTCTGCTGTAAGTTTTTAACAAGTTACGGAAGTTCCCACATATTTATATTTGCTGTAGTTCCTGTTCTTTCACTCATGAATGGGCTTTGGATTCTTTTTCTAAAAAATTCTGTATCTATTCACATGCTATGTGACTTTTCCCTTTTAGTCTGTTAAAATGCAGATTTATATTAGCAGATTTTCTATATTTTTAAAAAAAGATTGTTTAAACCATAAGTTGCCATGATATGTATTTTAATGTATGTTTGATTTGTGTGATGGTTAATTTGATGTGACAACTTGACAAGTCTATGGTGCCCAGGTGTTTGGTCAAACACTAGTCAAGATGTTGCCACAAAGATATTTACATGTGATTAATATTTAAGTCAGTTGACCTTAAATTATGAGGATTATGTTCCATAATGTGGGCAGATCCAGTCACTTGAGGTCCATAAGAACAAAACTGAGGTTTCCCAAAGAAGAAAGATTCTGTGTCAAAACTGTAAATAGATATTCTGCTGGAAGTTCTAGCCCTCCACCTGGCCTATCAATTTTGGACACAAGATTGCTGGAGTTTCCAGCCTGTCATCTGAACTATGGGGTTTTGGACTTGACAGCCCACACAATTGTGTGAGCCAAATCCTTAAAATCAATCTCTCTCTCACACACACTCTTCCTCTCTCTCTTTCATTGGTTCTGTTTCTCTGCACAATCCTGGCTCTCTTAGTTTCCTAGGGTTGCCATAACTAAATGCTACCATGTAAATGGCTTTAAAGAACAGAAATGTATTGTCTCATAGTCCTGAAGGCTAGAAGTCCAAATCAGGGTATCAACTGTGTTGCTATCTTGAGGGC
>NW_006921975.1:1756430-1768684 GCF_000298275.1 Orycteropus afer afer
GCCCAACCTTCCTTCCGAGGAGTGGCTGGTGGGTTTGAACTGCCAGCCTTCTGGTTAGCAGTCAAATGCTTTAGGCACTACCCCACCAGAGCTCCCATGGTGTGATGTGGCAATAGAAATATGGAAGATATCACCATTGGATACTCCAATCAAATACTTGTAAGAGACAAGGCCCTAGGGGATCATGTATTTGATACGTTAGAACATTTTTGCTAAGCTGATAAATATGACATTAGCTGATTGCTCCTAATTTTGCTGCATAGAGGGGGAAAATAAAAGAATGAGCTCAGGGCTTCAAATTCCCAGCTCAAGCACCACATAAATGATCTAAAAGTTTTCATGTGTGCCCTGAAAGAAAACTTTATGCCCCATAGCTACAAGACTGAGATTGCTGAAAAACAAACCCAGAGTATCATCCTAAAACTAGTGGAATTACAATATAAATTGAATTCCCAACATTGTAGGATGTGTGATGAAAAAGTGGGGATATTGATTGGGAAGCAGTGGGATCCTGGAAATGGAGACATATGGGCAGATACTGATGAAACTGGGAACACTGAACCCCTAAATTCTACTGAGTCTTCTTGTCCAGGAGAAGAAGCCCTTCTATACCCATAAGAGGAGGTTAACCTGCTTTAACTAAGGAATGTGTAACGGTCTCCCCATCCTCTAGTGATTTCCCCAGTTCTAGAATGCATAATTGGAATAAACTCAAAAATAAACTCATTGCCCTCACATCAATTCTGACTCCTAATGACCCTATAGGACAGAGTTGAACAGCCTCACAGGATTTCCAATGCTGTAATCTTTATGGAAGCAGACTACCACATCTTTCTCCCACAGAGTGGCTGGTGGGTTGAAACTGCCAACCTTTTGGTTAGCAGCTGAACCCTTAACCACTGCACCACCAGGACTCCTTATAATTGGAACAGACATACTTAATTCCATATTGGTGCCCTCACACACACAGAGGGATATTATAGCAGAAAATTCCAAATGGAAGCCATTAAAACTGCCTCTACTTAGAAAAATGGTAAACCAAAAGCACTACTACATTCCTGGATGGTGTTACAGAGATTTTTGCCACCGATAAAGACTTGAAGGCTGCAGGGGTGGTGATTCCCACCACACTGCCATTCAATTTGCTTATTTGGTCTGTGCAGAAAATGGATAGATCTTGGAGAATAACAGTGAATTATTATAAACTTAACCAATTGGTTGTGATTCTAATTGCAGCTGCTGCATCTGATGTGGTTTCATCACTTGAGCAAATTAATACAGAAAAAGATGCTGTTGGAGCCTTTGGCAGGACCCTATATGTGAATCACAGTGCGGACCCTTAGTATTTTGGAGCAAAACCCTGATGTCTTTTGAAGATAAGTACTCTCCTTTTGAGAAACAGCTTTTGGCTAGCTACTGGGTTTTAGCAGAGATTGAATGCTTAACCATGGGTCACCAAGTTACCAGGGGACCCTAAGCTGCCCATCATTACCTAAGTGTTGTCTGATGATGAGCTGTGGTTAAAGTCAATGGAATACTTGTTGTTGTTGTTGTTATTTGCCGTCAAGTCAGCCCTGACTCATAGCGACCCCTCCTTGGGTTTCCGAGGCAGTATCACTACGGAAGTAGGATTGCCCAACCTTCCTTCCGAGGAGTGGCTGGTGGGTTTGAACCGCCAGCCTTCTGGTTAGCAGTCAAGTGCCTTAGGCACTATGCTACCAGAGCTCCTCATGGAATACTACAACAGCCCAACTCAGGCAAAACTATTGATGGCTCACACCCTCCAGTGTTACTCCATCAGCAAAGAATTACAACCAGTTGAGGTGCTTTCTGGGGACAAACAGAATATGAAATGGGTAGTGGAAGAAGTTAGTTACGAATGCCAGCTATGGCCACATGACCTGTTCCAGAAACAAGTCTGTGATTATTATGAATATTTCTTTCTTCTTTTGTAATGAATATGTTTGTGTATGTATCTCAAACTAGGTTTGTTTCTTTCCCTCTATTACTTATCATATAGCATAAGATTTATTAACTTTATATCATAGTATTTAAGTTACTGAGTATCAAGTGTGAACATCACCTTTGCATCCTCTTCTAGGGAAAGCATTAGGGAAAAGATGTTGTTATTGTTGTTATTAAGTGCCTTCAAGTCAGTTGTGACTCATAGTTACTTTATGTAGAAAAGAATAAAACAATGTCCAATTCTGTGCCATCCTCACAATCATTGCTGTGTTTGAGTTCATTGTTGTACTCACCGTGTCAATCCATCTCGTTGAGGGTCTTTCCCTTTTTCACTAACCCTCTATTTCACCAAGCATGATGTCCTTCTCCAGGGACTGGTTTTTCCTGATAACATGTCCAAAGAACGTAAGACAGTCTCACCATCCTTTCTCCTAAGGAGCATTCTGGCTGTACTTCTTCCAAGACAGATTTGTTCATTCTTTGGGCAGTCCATGGTATGTTTAATGTTCTTTGCCAACACCATAATTCAAATGCAACAATTCTTATTTGGTCTTCCTTATAAATTGTCCAGCTTTTGCATGCATATGAGGCAATTAAAAATTCCATAGCTTGGGTCAGGCACACTTTACTCTTCAAAGTGACTTCTTTGTTCTTCAACACTTTAAAGAGGTCTTCTGCAGCAGATTTGCCCAATGTAATACATCGTTTGATTTCTTGACCGCTACTTCCATGGTCACTGAAAATCCCTGACAACTTCAATCTTTTCTCCATTTATCATGATGTGGTGTATTGGTCCATTAGTGAGGATTTTTTATTTCTTTATGTTGATGTGTAATCCATACTGAAGGCTGTAGTCTTTGATCTTCATCAGTAAGTACTTCAAGTCTTCTTCACATTCAGCAAGCAAGGTTGTGTCATCTGTATATTGCAAGTTGTTAAGGAGTCTTCCTCCAATCTTGATGCCATGTTCTTCTTCATATAGTCCAGCCCTTTTCTCAGCATACAAATTGAATAAGTTTGGTGAAAGGATACAACACCGACACACACCTTTCCTGATTTTAAATTATTCAGTATCCCCTTGTTCTATTTCAATGGACTGTCTCTAGATCTATGTATAGGTTCCTCACAAGCACAATTAAATGTTCTGGAATTCCCGTTCTTCAAAATGTTATCCATAATTTGTTATGATCCACAAATAAAATTCCTTAGCATGGTCAATATAGCACATATGGTATTCTCTGCTTTCAACCAAGATCCATCTGATATCAGCAATGACATCCCTCATTCCATGCCCTCTTCTGAATCTGGCTTGAATTTCTGGCAGTTCCCTGTCAATGTACCCAGGATACTTGCATCATATTTGGTGGAAATATGACTTTGTTTTTCTCTTTGAGTTTCATTATGGTTTACAGCAGTTTATATTGGTGCCAAGTTGACAAGGAATGGATTGTGATGGTTAATTTTATTTATATTGTTAATATTTTTACATCATTTATTTTTCGGGAACACCATGGGGTCATTCAGTCTGTACACTCAGGTCTTCCTATTTGTAACAAAATTATGAATTGAGGTGGACCCTGACTACAATAATCAATTTATATTTTTCTTTCACAAGTGTGTTCAATAATGCTTTGTTGGTTATTTCTTTCCTGCCCCTGGGTGACATATTGGGCAACTCCCATAGCTTTTTGGTTATTTTCAAGAATTAATAAAACTTCTAATTATTAGGTATCAAAAAATATAATCTAATTTAGGTAAAAATTTCTATTTTACATCCCATATAAAATTTATGTTCTTCACCTAACTCAGATCCTAGTCAGTCTTGGAAATTGGTACTTGGAAAGAGGTTGTTGTGCTGCTTCTAAGTGAGGCAGAGAGAAATGAAAATAAAAATCTATACCTATATCAAGTCCCTGGGTGGTGTGAAAGGTTGAGCATTGAACTATTAACTGAAAGGTTGACAATTCAAACCCACCTATAGGTCCCTGGGAAGGCAGGCCTGGAGATCTGCTTCTGAAAGATCAAAGCCTTGAAAACTCTATGGAATAGGTCGACTCTGCACACATCAGGTCACCATGAGTTTGAATCGATTTGAAGGCAACTGACAACAACAACAACATATCTCTATATCTATTTTAGCTAATAATGTTTATAGCTTTTTTTTCATGGCTATTAAAGAGCCTCTGTAGTGACACGTGTCCAAATGTAAGTTCTTTCTCTCATTTTATGAGTTTTTTGGATATAACTATGATGAAGATCTACAACACATTGCACTTTTCTCTGGTTCAGGTATAGCACTCTGATTGACCTCTTACATGCTTTCCTAATTTCCTGATCCAGAAGTATATCTTCAGTCTCTTTTAGCTGAAGTCAGCTTTCCCCAGCTCGTATGGTCATTAAAGATGGCTGTAGTCTGGTTACCTTTCCTTGTGTCCATTTTGCCCATGAAAACAATGGCCCCTTGCCCCATCAGTGGTAGAAATATCCCTTTCTTATATTTAAAGCTCTCTCTTTGCCCCTTCATCAGAGTCAGCAATAATCAGTTTCTATATTACGTATGCTCCCAAACTCTTAAGGATACAAGACAGGTTTTTCTAAGAGTTCTTTTAATATTACCCACTTTTGGCTCATGATAACACCAGGGTTTGTGGAAACCTCTTCAAAAATCTCATGAAAGAGGAGAGGAAATGTGAGATAACATTTCCTACAATTTTCTAAAGTCTATCTGCCATGTCTCTGACTGAGTTATCAGCAGTGCCTAGTCTACTTTGTGTTACCTGTAATGCAACTTTCATTTCTATACTTATTTTTCCTCCCCATTCTTCTCTAAATTATTTCAGCTTATTTTCCTCTACTTCTTTTGTCTGATCATCAATATTTGGATATTTCACATTTCTTTTTCCAACTATTTTCTTTGTTATCTTAGAGAAATATTTTTCCCATCTGTTTCATGATGGGATTTTTGTGCAGTGCATTTTTTTTATCTGCCTTTTTTTTTTTTTTTCATAAACTGTCATGAAGTTTCCATTCTGGTTCTTTTGAATGGAGGCCATTTTTTTTTTTTTCTGGGCCAGCTAGTCATTAAAGTATAATATTAGCAAGAGGACTAGAGTGGATATAGAATAGGTATTTTTTATGCAGCTTTATTGTCCCTGACCTTTTTATCATCAGGAAGTATGTCCTTGGTACAGGTGTCAGCTGAAGCAGCATTGGCGTTTGGGTTGGGGTAACATTTAATTGTTCATGATTGTCTCATCTGTTGCAGAATGTTTAGCACGTTTGCACTTTGCTCACTAAATCCAGTAACAACCCCCACTACACACACACACACTTTGTGACAATCTAAAATATCCCCACATATTTCCAAATGTCCTAGGACAGTGGTTATCAACCTGGATATTTTGTTCCCAAAGCTACATTGGCAATGTCTGGAGACATTTTTGATTGCTGCAACTGGGGAGGCCAGAGATGATGCTAAACATCCTACAGTTCATAAGACAGTCCCACAACAAAGAGTTATCTAGTCAAAATGCCTGTAGTGCTGAGATTGAGAAACCTTGCCCTAGGAAGTGAAAGGCTATACCACACCCATCTGGGAACCACTGGAAGTCAGCTGGTTGGTAATGATACCTGTACATAACAATTTTCTGTAGTGTAGTTATATTTCAGAGCTGACTTTTCCTCCTCCCCTCATCCCTCCCATTGAAAGACAATGTGTCTATGTATTTCTTCATTCAGTTCTTATTCCTCTGTCATTCCACAGGTTTAAAAGGGTTTAGAAACACATTTGACTATCATTAAGAGAGTGTTGATCTGGCTCCTAGGGATGTACATCTCCCTTTTATAGAACCTTACATGTTACCAAAGATCTGTTGAGGCTTCTGTTCTCTCGGTTTCCCCATTCAACCAAGATAAATTTTCTCTGCACTGAATAACCTTCTTCATAGGCTGCAACTTGAGGTTGCATTTGTTTTCTAGTTTCATTGAGGATATAGTCTTTCCTCATTTTTCCATTCTCCTCATTGTTTTCAGCTGGCTTCAGAGAAAAGCACCAGATGGAGTCACCTTTACTTTGACATCTATAACCTGAATTTATTTATGCCTGAGTGTTACGTGCTTTCCTTGTTATTCGAAATGAATACTTTCTGTAGTCTACTTTCTGACTGATTATTTCCAATAGAAAAAATTTTCTACCAGAACTTTATATATTTAGCTTGAAACTACCTATCATATTAAATACTCTTAAGGGTTCTATAAATTTTTCAGTGGGATCTCTCTGTTTTTCTAGGTAGGCAGTCAGCCAATAGTAAAAATTTTCCTACCTATTTTTCAATTGTTAAAGCCTTTGTAGAATTCATTATGTGTTCTTGAATTTGCCCAGATTTTGGAAATCTATTAAATGATTATAATGATAAAAGACATCCCTTTCTCAACACTGACTTTATAAGGAATGACACTAATGCTTTATAATTATTCATTCACTCATTCCTTAATTAGCTATTTTATTATCTGCAATGTAATAGCACTTTTACTAGATGCTGTTCATACAATGATGATCAAAACAGTACTCCCTGCCCTCATGGAGCTTATAGATAGATAGATCCATGGTAATGGAAATGTTAAATAAGTAATCATGCAAATAAATCCATAATCACAAACTATGAGAGGTAAATTAGAAGTCAGGAGAATCTTCTCTGAATAAGAAACATTTAAGTAAAATAGTGAAAAATAAGAAGTTAGTTAGGTGAAGAACATTCTAGACAGAAGGAATAGCATGGGGCAAGGCCTTGAGATATGTAGAAGAACTGAAAGAAAGCCAGTATGGCTGGATCTTAGTGGGTAGGCAAGAGTGGTTTGTTTTGTGCTAAGGAAAGGAAGGAAATGAACTCCTGGAAATTTTTCAGGAACCATTTTTAATACTGAAGCTTTTAATTCTAGCTGCGAATGAAGCTGGGCAGGTTAGCTATGGTTGGCTAATTCAGGGTCTTGTTAAAGTTTCTGTATTTTGTTTTATGTTCAATGGTTAACTATTGAAAGATTTAGACAGGGGAATGATGTGATCTGACTGGCACTGGTAAAAGATAACACTTGCTTTTATGTGAAGAATATACTGGAAACAATGGTCTTGTCTTTTTTTAGTCCAATTGAGTTGTTGTTTGACGTGCTTGGAACTAGAAATGCATCCACTTCAGATAAAATCATGAGGAGCTGGAGAGATGGGAATAAATAGGAAGCATGCAAGAAAAAGATCTGGCTTTTGTTAGAATTGGGGCTGCTTTTACATTATTATTAAAAGGAAGGAGGGAAAGATGAACACCGATAAAATTAAGTTGAAGATTTGGGTTAAGAAAGTGAGGTAATGCCTGCCTGAGGATTATTTTCTGTATGAAATAAGAAACAACATCATCCAGGAGAGATAAATTAGCAGTGGAGGAAGGTGATGAGTTTAGTGATCTAGGAGAAAGGAAAAAGTAAGAACTAGTCCTTACAGAAAACAGAGAGCAAGCTTACCTGAGAAATCTAATAAGATTTTTATAGTGTTGAGTGACCATTTGCTAATTTGTCATGAATTTATAAATAATACCTAATTATCCTGGTTTTATATTTGCTCAGTCATTGGGGTGGTAGCATTCATCCAGACTTGGTATTTTACCAGTGGTTTAAAGGATGAATGAATGAGCATTAAGAGCATTTACAAAAGAGTGATAACAGTAATGAACCATCAGATATAATCTGGCTAGGTAGAAAGTGAAGCAGGAGGGAACTGAGGGATAAAGAGAAGATAGAGTGTTCAACACAGGTCTTGATGAAATAAAAGATCTATTTCAGCAAAGCTATGTTAGCAAGTAAACTGGAAGAACAGGAAATTATGTTAGAGAGTGGGATATGTTAGAGAGTGGGATGTTTGAACGAGTAATTTCAAGGAGGACGCAACTTTTTTATGATAATAATTTAGGTCCAACACGTAACTGGGTGCTAAAGGGGCAAGGAGAAGCATCTTGTGGTTTGAACTACCAAAAAGAAGATAGAATCACCATCAGCAGCCCAAGGCCTGTTCCTATGAGGCCAGATATGCTGTCACCCTCCAGCCCTCTTACCAACTTTGACACCAACCATCCCTCCTGCGGCACTCACCACCTCTTTGCTGGGTTCAATAATTCGCTGCAGTGACCACACAGAACTCACAGATTAAGGGGTTTATTAGGGAAGCAACAGGCTACAATTCAAATTCAAGAATGCACTCAGGATACAGTTATTTGGTCAGGACAGTCTCCCCTCTGCTGTGCCCTTAGACACACCTCTCTGGCCCTTGGCCTCTCAACCTGGTCTCTGCCTCTGTGGGTCAGGTAAGCCCGCCATTTTGTCTCGTGCCTCTGGTTTCCCCTGTCACCACCTCTCACCCAGGTGTTTCTCTCAGCTGGGTGTCTCTCTCTCTCAGCAGCACTTCTCTCTCAGCAGTGCATCTTGCTCTGTCAGCAATCAGATACCTTCTGCCTCTAGGAGGGCTCATTTTGAGCCTGGTAGAGTGACAAAACCAACCAATCCCAACATCAGAGTTCTACACACCTGAGAGAGAGTGAACTTTCCCAGAAGATTACTTCATGCTGCTCCAACAGAAATACCCCAGGTGGATGACTTTAACAATCAGGAGTTTAAATTGCATGGTCCCATCCAGTAATCCAGTGGGAGTTACAAAGACTATGGCTAGAAAAGCCATACCATGTAATTTACTACACTGCACAGGGAATGGGTGGCTGATAAAGGATAGACTATGTTTTGTTTCTTTTTCAAAGAGAAATCAGGAGCCCTACAACTAACTGTCTCTTTATGGATGGTGAAAGATTCCCTTGAAAATTTGCATTTTACCTGCCAGTCATTTCACATTTGCTTTAAGTGGGTGGAAGCAAGTACATTTCTTCCTAGGTCCCTGGACCAGGTGCCTTTTGAAAGGTTCTTAAGCTTATGCAAAAGATTGCTCCAATTTATCACATTCTATGAAAACTTTGACATGATGAGTCACTTGTCTGCTTTCCTTTGAAATCCTTGTTTCAAACTTTTCTGTTACTCCATGACTGTCTCTTTGCTCTTTAGCTCCCTGAATTGACCTGCTTTGAGAAAGTGAAAATTGGAGGCAAAAATTACTGTTAATTTTTTAAATCTATCATGACATGTACATTTCTAGTATTGAAAAATGGTTCCAACAAAATTTCCAGAAGTTATTTTTTTTCCCTTTGTTTAACACAAACCAAGCCCACTGCAGACTGATAGTCATCCTGGCAATAAAGTATGGAATAAGGCATTCACAAAAATTTCTCTGAGCCAGGAAAGCAAGTCACAGCATATGAGCTTTTCCTGAAACCTTGTTGTTTCACAAGCCCACAAGTCCCAATGTCTTGCTCTACAGTTTCATTAACTTTATTAATTTTCTCTTGAGGCTAAAATTGGTTTCCCCAATTCAGGTTATAATATAGCTCCCCAACCCTTTCCCTACTTCTTCCTGAAAGCAGTCTTTATAGAATTTGGTGACAGAAATCAGGGTGAACTGTTCTACATGCTTTTGCCTGAGTGAGCCCAAGTCATCATGTTCATAGGCAAACTACTTTCCTTCCTTGTTATTCTGCTCATGTCAAGAGTTTTCCTCTTATCTCTTCTCTGATCTTTCTGATACTTGGCATTCCTCTAGCCCATTTATGTGTACAATTGGCACCTTTATGCAATCGCTTTCATATCATTCTTAAATGGCTAAATTAATGGTTGCACATCAAACCAATTTCTCTAAGTTGGAATCTCCTCAAAAGCAGGGCCCATGTAGGCAACATGTTGCATCTCCCTTATGATACAAAAGGAGCTCTGGTGGTATAGTGGTTAAGACATTTGGCTACTAGCCAAAAGGTCAGAGGCTTGAACCTACCAGGTGCTCCACAGAAGAAAGATGAGGCAGTCTGATTCCATAAAGATTTATAGCCTTGGAAACCCAGTGAGGGTCACTATGAGTCAGAATTAACTGGATGGTAGTGAGGGTTTTTTTTTGGGGGGGGGAGGTTATGATACAAACTCAAGGCAAACTGAATAGGAAATTTGTTATCACACTTACTAAGCAAATTATTAGAAAACAAGTTCACATCAGGGATTAGTCAATCTCATAAATATGAATTCCTCCAAGCTGTTTTAGGTTCAGTGTACAATAACCCCAATTTGTAGACCATGCCCCTTTCCCTCTGTTTTCTGAATAACAATGGTTGATGGAGCATGAAATCAAGTCTCCACTTAGGAAGCCAATCCTTCATTTTGGTTTCCTTACTTCCCCTTTGTTTTATCCGTTTGTGTTATCCAGTTATACTACCCGGAAGCTTAAAAATAGGAAGTTTAAAAATAGAGAGGAAACTTCTTAGCTTCATGAGACAAAATCTAAGAAATATTGAAGTTGTTCTCAACAACCCTATTTCTCTCTTGTGCAAATTTTCAAAATACTATTTTAGTGCATAGAGTAAATAATGTCCACTCAATTTTAAGCTTGACTAGGAATGGTCGTTCTCATCTACCTATAAACTGCAAATCATGTAGAAGTTGTTCAATAAATTCAATTTAATTCTACTAATATTTATTGTTTGTCTACTAGGTGTTAGACACTATTCTTAGACTATGGATACAAGGGTAAACAAGAGAGGCAAGATTCTTGCTCACACTAAGTTCACAGTTTAATGAGGGAGATAGTTAAACAATAAATTATAATGCAATATGATAAGAGTATCGATTAGGAAAAATTCAGAGTGTCTTGAGAGCAAAGAAGAGGGATATCAGATCTAATCAGGGAGAGAGATAGAGGTTATGGAAGTCTTCTAGGAACAAAGTTTATAAAATTTATGAAATTGCATGACCCTAATTCAGGATCCACCAATAAAATTGTATGACTTTAAGAAAGTCATGTAACACCTCTGTGTGCCAGTTTTCTCATTTATAAATTGGCTGATAATATTCTCCTTGACAGAATCAAGCAAAAAAAGAGATATGGAACTGTTTTGGAAAGTTAATACCAACTGTTTTCTACATGAAGGCATATATCAGTCTCTGTAGTCAGATATTTCTGGATTCAAAGTCTCACACTGTCAATTTTTAATTTTAGGCAAGTTGCTTAATCTCTTTAAGCCTCATAGGACTGTTGCAAGGTGTAAATGAAGTAAAATAATAGGTGTAAGTTGTCAAGAATAATGCTTTGCACATAGTAATCATTCAGTGAATGTTGGCTAATATTGATGATGATGGTGGTGGTGATGCTGGTGATGATAATAAAGATGCAAAAATTATATGTGGTGCCTGACACAAAAAGTTATTACATCATTATTATTAATGAGGACTGACTTTGGTAGTTGTCACCTATCTGTGGTCAGAGGCTGCATCCTTAACCCCAACTGCCCATCATCTAGTGCTTTCTCATAATGAATAAGTGGACAGGACCAGGCAATGTGAGTGCCTGAATTCAAACCATTTGCACTGCTGAAGACACTACTCAAAGTGGATTTGTCACTGACAATGAATTGGTGACATCATCTATATAAATGAACAACACATTCTGAGGATAATTAAACTTTGAAAAATACACAACCAGAATGAGCTTAAACACAAAGTACTACATAGGCACATTTTCTGTATAAGGTTAATGAGAGATGAGTTTATTCTACTGTTGAATGACAGTATAATACTCAGACTCTATCTACCCCTACACACATACTGTCTCTTCTTAACAAAATCAAATGGGCCATGCTAGTTTGGTAACAATCTTCTGAATACATTTTGGTGAGGGAAAAGTAGGTGTCCTCCAATGCTCTGTCTATTATCTCTTATTATACCTGCTAAGTAATTCCTAACACTCTCATAGCTTTAGTCATCATCTCTCTGTGTATAAGTCATAAATTTTCAACTTTAATCCCTATTTCTCTACCTAGGTCAGTGGTTCTCAAGATATGCCATACATTAGAATCACTGGGGAGTGTATAGAACCCCAATGGCAATGTTATGCACCTTTCTAATTAGATAAGGATATCTCGGGTGGGGCATTATACCACCAGAGCTCTCTTCTCAGGGATTTCTCAGTAATTTTAAAAGATCCCCACGTGAGTCTGATGTGCAGCAAAATTTGGGAAACACAGACTTAGGTCCAGGTCCACACTTCCAACTTTCTGTTAGAAATATGGATGGTCCATTAGCACTTCAAACTCAATTTGTCCAAGAATAATCTACATATAACTGGACTATATAAAGAAGCATGCAGCATCAGGATTGGAGGAAGA
>NW_006921975.1:1769327-1779933 GCF_000298275.1 Orycteropus afer afer
GTCAAGTCGGACCAACTCATAGCAACCCCTCCTTGGGTTTCCGAGGCAGTATCACTACGGAAGTAGATTGCCCCATCTTCCTTCCAAGGAGTGGTTGGTGGGTTTGAACCGCCAGCCTTCTTGTTAGCAGTCAAGTACCTTAGGCACTATGCTACCAGAGCTCCCAGAAGAGCTAACAAATCAGTTCTGAAAGAAGTGCAGCCAGAATGCTCCTTGGAAGCAAGAATGGTCAGACTTCGTGTTACTTACTTTGGTCATGTTGTCAGAAGGGAGCATTCCCTGGAGAAGTATATTATGCTAGGTAGAGTGGAGGGTCAGCGAAAAAGGGGAAGGCCCTCAACGAGATGGATTGATACAGTGGCTGCAATGATGGGCTCGGGTATAGCATGGATTATGGAGCTGGTGCAGGACCTGGCAGTGTTTCATTATGTTGTTTATGGGATTGCTATGAGTCAGAGCCAACTCGATAGCATCTAACAACAAAAACAACAATCTATTGTTTCTCCTAACTTTCTTATTTCTACATTAATCCTGTTTCCTGGGCTTCAAATTTAAGAGGAGTTATCAATAAGCTGAACAAGTCATATAGATTATACTTCTGATATAGATATCACTTTGGTCTCACTCCTTCTATGCCTACTACTACCAGGCTCATCCAAGATGCCAGTATACCTCCCAATAGGTTATCACAACGCCTTGGAAGCACAGCTTTTATAGGGTTTAGTTTCTAAAAATCAATGCATCAGACAAACACTTGAAAGCTCTCTTAGAAAAGCATCACTTTGGAAACTGACATCATATTGCAAATGACCCAGAGCAGCCAGGAGCATTGGAATAGATCACTACTCCTTTGACTGAACATAAGATATAAAGTAGTTGGCTTGAGTTTTGGGGCCCTGCTATACCAGAACAAAATTCGTATATTTTAATGACAGAATCATTTTCAGCATAATGAGATACTCACAAGTATGAAAGTCCCATAGACAATGAGAGGTCTGATGAGGAAAAAGCATAATCATGCTCCCATCTCATGCTCACTCTGTTACCTAAAAGCAGACCCATGCCTGGTGTGACTCTCGCTAAAGAAACCACATGAAGGTGAGGGAAAGAGAGAGATTTATTCTTTAGTGGGCCAAGGGAGACAGAGAGGTAGGCCACCTCATATTCTCTTTCTCCTCTGGGAGAGCTTGCTGCTTTTTATAGGCTGTTGAGCCAAGAAGGTGACATTGTTACAGGTTTAGATACATGTTAAACACACACAAACATTGTAAGCATACGAAGTTGCAATATGTTACAAAATATTCTCATCATGTAAGCAAGTTTCATTACCATACTGATTCTCTGTCCAGGGGTGTGGTTTTTAACCTACTTTTAGTGACCCTTGTTCAGCCATAAAAGTTAATCTATAGCAAAAACAGGGGTTACAACTTTTTTCCCAAGAAACTGCAAAAAGCATTATGTTTGTCAGTAACTTTGAATTCCTGAGGGTTGGTCTCAACTCCAGGGAATAAGGTCCTTGAATAAAATGGTAAGCAAAAAATATAGTCTTATTTTTTAAAAAATGTTATTTTCTTTCTGCTGTTGAGAGAATATAATTAAATATGTGTATGTTAAAGTTGTGTGTGTGTTCATGTGTGTGTCTGGGTGATGTGCCTCAACTTTAATTTGTAACAATTCTCCCACACACATTCCTCCTCACCTTTAACCCACTACTCTGCTGCCAGATTCTTCTTCAAAACCACAGTTTCATCATATGATGACCCAGAAATCACCATTGACATCCCATAACCTACTGAATTAAGTCAAAATTTCTTAGTCATTCAAGGCCCTCTGGGATCTGACTCTTAGTCTGTCTCTCCAGTCTTTCCAACTACTGCCCCTTTTTAAGGATCATATGCCTCAGGCAACCTGAAATAGTTACCTTTGTTTTGTCACCTTGATATTTGCTCATACTATTTATTCTCTTTGCCTGAAATTCTTCACCATTGCCCTATCCAGATCTGACGAAATACTTACTATTCATATTTCAAGGTCCACCTCAAATGGAAATTTCTCTAAGAACTATTTCCTGTTACTTCAAAATGAGAATAACAGTTTGTTCTACTTCTGTGCTCTTCTCTAATGACACATCCCATTCTGTATATTGTGGATATAGATATAGAGCTCTGGTAACATAGTGGCTCAGGCACTTGACTGCTAGCCAGAAAGCTGGCGGTTCAAACCCACCAGCCACTCCTCGGAAGGAAGATGAGGCAATCTACTATCCATAGTGATACTGCCTAGGAAACCCAAGGAGGGGTCGCTATGAGTCAGGGCTGACTCGATGGCACACAACAACAACAACAACATATATTCTTACCCCATCCCTAGATTGTCTTTTTGTAGAGAAATATGAGTGTATCTTCTTTATATGACTCTGTATCACTGACAATGCCTAGAACTGTGTGTCAAACATAATAGACATTGGTGAATAAACAAGAAATTAAATCATTATCAGTTCAAATAATTATTTCTCCTTATGTCTCTATCTGACCCCTGCCATGTCATTGTATACCGTCTTTGAGAGTTATTTTAACAATCAATCATGTTAGTAGTTCCTTTATAAGATGACTCAGATTTGTAGATGATAAACAGAAACTCAAAGCACAATAATTACATGAAACAGTGGGCTTAGGGGTAGGGTGGGAGAGAAATGAATGAAAGTTCATTTAATTACAGCATAAAAAGAGCATGACTTAAAAGCTACTGTTAGGCCCAATTATGCTGAATCATTTTGAAGGAACTCTGAGAGTCAAATACTCTTCCTTTACCCTGCCCAATGGTCATGCTTATGTTGCTAAAAAGACTGCAACCAATGGGACAATTTTCTCCTGAGATAAAATGGGGAAAAACAAAACAAAGCAAAACAAAAAACCCTGACACATTCATCTTCCTTTGGAACTATGGGATTCTTTTGCATGACATTTGCAAATGTGCATTGGAATTTGTTCTCCAAAACTGCTGGGACAGGATGTAATATACAGCTACTTGGAAAGCCTCCAGATGCCTTGACGGAAGTGAAATGCTCAAAGGGTGTCTTATTTCTGTCAAAATAGTAGAGTATGTTTGCTGCATTGGTGCCAGTGCCAAGGACAAGTAAAAGACTGAAAAAACAGGTCAGAGAGTAGAAACTAGTCAACAAAGCCTGGCCTGTGAAGAAAAAGTGGATTCAGGGATTTGGTCAGAGTCACATATCAGGGTAGGAACAGAAGTCAACACACATCACATGAGTTTATAAAATTCATGAATAAATACAAGATATTATAGGGAGATTAAACCAATGACCAGGAAATTGAAGATTGGGTCTCTTTGCTAAGGATATGTCTCTGGAAAGTCTTAAAGACATGGATCTCAATCCTTGGGAGTAGGGGGCTCCCTCAGTAAAAGGAAAAGGAGAATGATGTAAAGGAAAATCAGTGGGATAGTAAAAATAGCATCCATATAACCTGACTGACGGTGTCTTTGAATAGCTTGAATCTTGGTTGAAAATTGTATGCTAAATGTTCTCATTAAATGACTTCATAAAGGCATAGTCAACTATGATGTCTTAAACCAAGATTTGTTTATTTTTTGATTTTTGATTGATGGAGAAATGAACTGGTGCTGAGACAATTTTCTTCATCACT
Organism: Orycteropus afer afer; assembly: GCF_000298275.1. Lineage (NCBI taxonomy): Eukaryota > Metazoa > Chordata > Mammalia > Tubulidentata > Orycteropodidae > Orycteropus > Orycteropus afer. The sequence goes on from NW_006921975.1 coordinate 1,772,993, forward strand.
CATTTGAAGTGCAGACATGGGTGCAAGTAGTATTGAAACAACAGCAGAGAAGTTTTATCAGCCAATCTATAGTTTGACTGAGGCTGATTATCTTAATGACTAGAGTATGGTCTAAGAAGCTCAGAATACATATATCCAGTGTTTACATAATTTTTGCTCTGTACTCTGGTCACAGATTTCAGCCTTAATCTTGACCAGCATCTAGACAAATATACTGATGGAGAATAGTTAAGATAGTATGGGATATTTTACTATGGCACGTTCTTCCAACTTCAAAAAGATCTTAACATGTACAACCTGCAGATAGCAGAAGCTTTATTAGTCAGGATAAGCTAAGAATGATGCAGTAACAAGCAACATGCCAAATATTACTGGCTTAGCAAAAATAAAGTTTATTGCTTGTTTAGGCAGAATTAACTGCGGATTCCAGATGACCCCTAAGGGTAGCTATATTCTGTGTGGTGACTCCTCAATCCAGGGTGCTTTGGTCTTTTAACCTAACCACCTAAAGGCCTCTTTCACAATTTCTGTGGCAGGGAAAGAGATAGTAGAGAATGGCATGTAAGATTTTAATTGCCTCAGACCAGAAGTGACAGTGTGTTTCTGCTCACATTTTATTGTCACATGACTCTACCCTACTGCATAGGAGCTGAGGAATGCAGTCTTCTTCAGTGTTTGTAAGGGAAACATAAAGGGATATTGGTGAACAATAGTGTATCAGACACTTTCATTGTTTCACATGACATCCCCTCAGCACAGCTGCAGTGGATAGTTCATCCCATCCCAAGCACTCTGCAGTGTCTCTGCTTTTCTGTCACTGTGCTATTATCTCCAAAGCCATGTAAGGCTACTCAGCCCAAACACAGGTGCAACCTGGGAAGGTGGTGGAGTAAAAGTACTTGAGTGTTATCCTCAACAAATTGGGAATGAGAAGTCAGTGGAAAAATGCCCCAATAATTCAGTCGTTCAGAGGAAAACTTCTGAAGTACATTCTAAATGGTTTCTCAGAAGGTCTCCAGAGGAACTGAGACCCAGTTGTTCACAGGTTAATCAACTCAATAGAACATACTTTATTGGCTTCCCTCCCTTCTCTGTCTCCCCAGTTCTTCACTTGTGTTTCTTAGGGTCACTTCCTATATCTGTGTATTTCTTATCTGTACCCACATCTTCAGGCTCAATGTCAGGAAAACTTAAAGTAAGATAACTAGCAAAGTCTACCACAGAGCGAGCCAAAGCTTCACAGAATGCTTTCATGGTAGAAGCAATAGAGTGGGAGCCAAGAAGCCTGGATTCTAGGCTCCACCTGCTATTTATGAACTTCATGATTTGGGGGAAGTCCATTCTTATAACAACCTCTATTTTGTTGCCTTTTCATCTTAAAAATTAGTTCTTCAGACTAGCAAATCTCTAACATCACTTATGGATCTGATGCTTGTAATTCTGTGATTAAACTCTAGCTTTGTTAAGGGTTATTGAAACAATCATAGAGATCAGGGTTCTTCATTATTAAAGAAAAAGAAGAGGAAATTACTTTAAATGCTAGCCAGAGAGTTTTCAATTAGATCCAAGAAAAAGCTGTTTAAATATAGAATGATTTACTGGTGATATTTAAAACTAAGATTATTGCATGTATCTGGGATGATTTCTAAGTCAGTGACTCTTGAATGCTCTTCTTTTAATTCTATGTAGCTATTATGAATGTGGTAAAATAATACACTGGCAAATTTGATTATTTGGTTGCCCTTTTATAGTCCCTCCATCCCTTTTGTTTGAGGAAAACAGAGACAAATATCAATAAACAAATTCATATCAAGGTCTTAGTTGAAATGGCAATATTCCAGAGGTATGCCTGCTTACTTTCTGATCTTATATTAATAAAATTAGTGAATATTTAGTCAACACTTACTATCTGCCAAGTGTGGAGCTAAACATTGAACTTACATTATCTCATTTACTGTTCACAAAAATGAATGAAATAAATACTGTTATAAGTTTTATTTTAGTGGTGAGTAAATTAACCCCAGAGAGGTTAAGTTTAGCTTTCCACGATCACAGTTAGTGAGCAGCATAGCAAGGAGTAAAACCAAAGTTTGTCTTATATCATTGCTAAACATGTAACTTTATTGCCACACTGTCTTGCCACTGTGCTCATTGATGCTTCCAGTAGAAACTTTGAGATCCTACAAGAGCATTAATAAGAAAGAAAGAAAATACAATCAATGATTTTGGACTCTATGTATTATGGCAGGAAAGTGTGCCAATGAATTTAGAAAAGTCTTTACCAGAATCAGGAGAAATAATGAAAGGAATGTCTACTTCCTACTCACAGCCTTCTGATGAATTGTAAGATTACTCTACTGATGTGAAAGTACATCAAAATTTGAATGGCTTGCAGCTGGGGTTAAACTTGAAAATATGTCTCAAAGTCTTCACAAACATGTTCTTCAGGTTTACACAATTATTTCGTCTTTCAATAAAATACATTTATCTTTAGTCCAAATTTTCAGCCTTAATCATTATATTAAAAAATATATATATAGTGAAAGGTAAAATAATCATTATTTATTTTCCTTAAAAATAAGAAAAAAAAAAAAAAACCTCTAAAAATACAAATGAACAAAGAAAGAATTGCACTGATGTGTTTGTTTCCATGGTTTCATGCCACACAACTGTTGACTGGAATGATGCCCTTACATTCCTTGGATCGTAGCTTCTAAAAAGGAAAAAAACATTTGCTGAACAGGTTGTCTGAGGAAAAACTGGTTGTCTGAGGTTTGTGGGAAGCAGATCTTCTGTGTGGTCTCACAGAGCCCTATATGGATAGAAACCACATTTTTATGAGTTTCTCCTGAAGGAAGTGTGAATGTCTTGTTTCTAAACCAGAAGCAGACTGGTTGTGCATGCCTTTGCTTTGAAGACTGTTGAGAAGACATTGCATTTGAGCCTGTCTAGCTTCCAGAAGAGACAATTGGTTGATATACTTGTGCAAATACTTTGAAAAGTGTAAGTTTGTGTGTATAAATGTTATTCAGGGTTATTCCCTCTGTTGGTAAGAGCAATTTCCCTCTCTTTTGACATATTATATGCTTAAAAAAGGTCCCAGAGTTTGGTAGAATGTGATATGTTCCTTTAACAGTTAAAGAGCATCTCCTTTATGGAGATCTTGAATCAGAAGCACAGAAGAAAGGGGAAAAAATGTCATAGACAACTTTCTTGGCCAGTAAAATTGGAGCCTTTACATTTAAACGGTCAATTTACATTTAAACGGAGACACCCCTTAGTACTGATGGAGGTGATGGGGGAAATGGTGTCTGCATCATGAATAATATACATCAGGGGGAAATGTCAGTTTTCAGCCTACTAGCACATTTTGTTGCTATGACAACAGAATGCAAAGTGTTCTGTTAAAGGGAAACATGACAATTTGTTGGGGATAAAAGCAAAATTCACCCAACACAATGTATTTAAATATGATTGTGGATTCATAAAAATTAAAAAAAAATAAAACAAGGATATACTTAGAGTTCTCTGACTTTTGAGGAGGTGGAATGAGAAGAGCCATGCTGTGGGTGTTGAAGAGAAGCATTAAGATGGAACTTTCTTGTCCTTCCAACTTCTCTTGAAACCCACAGGACCACAGCCATTAGTAGGCCCATCTGGTGTGGAGCCAGAAATTGGCACCAAATGGAGGTAGATCCTTTTAGCTCTCAGACATTTAAGCAGGCTGTGTTTTAACATTCTCACTGCATACATAATTTTTCAAAGTAAGCCCATGTTAATTATTCTTTTAAGCCATTAAAGATGACTTGAACTCAACTAAAACCAAAATTTAAATTTTCCTTTTTATAAGGTGGCTTCTGTCTACCTTTTAAAGGAGATAATGCTGAGAGATGGCTATAGAGATTTCCCATTTAAAATTCTTTAAATGTAGAGAATAAGAATTCCCCAGTAGTGGAGAATAATATATTCTATTTATTTCTCTTGTGAAGAATGGGAAGTCCAGAACACTTAATTGTGCCCATGAGGAAGCTGTACATAGACCAAGAGACTGTTGTTCTAACAAAACAAGGGAACACTATGGTTTAAAATCAGGAAGGGTCAGGGTTGTATCTCTTTACTATATTTATTCAATCTGTATGCTGAGCAAATAATCTGAGAAGCTGGACTAGATGAAGAAGAATGTGGCATCAGGATTGGAGGAAGACTCATTAACAACCTGCAATATGCAGATGACACAAACTTGCTTGCTGAAAGTGAGGATGACTTGAAGCACTTATTGATGAACATTAAAGACTACAGTCTTCATATGGATTACACCTCAACATAAAGAAAACAAATATCCTCACAACTGGACCAATCAGCTATATCATGATAAACGGAAAAAAGATTGAAGTTGTCAGTGATTTTATTTTATTTGGATCCACAATCAATGACTATGGAAGCAGCAGTCAGGAAGGTAAACTATGTATTGCATTGGAAAAGTCTGCTGCAAAAGACCTTTTTAAAGTGTTAAAAAGCAAAGATATCACCTTGAGGACTAAGGTGCGCCTGACCCAAGACATAGTATTTTCTGTCACTTCATATTCATGCGAAAGCTGGAGAATGATTAAGGGAGACTGAAGAAGAATTGATGCCTTTGAATTGTGGCATCGGCGAAGAATGTTGAATATACCATGGACTACCAGAAGAACCAAAAGATCTGTCTTAGAAGAAGTAGAGCCAGAATGCTCTTTAGAAGTGAGGATGGTGAGATTTTGGCTCACGTACGTTGGACATGTTCACAGGAGGGATCAGTCCCTAGAGAAGGACATCATGTTTGGTAAAGTACCCACTCACCCCCAAAAAAAACCCTCACTGCCATTGAGTTGATTTTGACTCATAGTGACCCCTATTGGGTTTCCAAGGCTGTAAATCTTTATGGAAGCATAATGCCTCATCTTTCTTCCATGGAGCAGCTGGTGGGTTTGAACCACTGACTTTTTGGTTAGCAGCCAAATGCCTTAACCACTATACCACCAGAGCTCCTTTAGGAAAGTATAGAGTCAGCAAAAAAGAGGATGACCCTCAGCAAGATGGACTGACACAGTGACTGCAACATTGGGCTCAAACAGAGCAACGATTGTGAGAATGGTGCAGGACTGGGCAGTGTTCCCTTCTACTATACACATGGTCACTATGAGTCGTAACTGTCTTGATGGCACCTAACAAATACAACATTTCTCTTAGCCCAAGTAGGGTTCAAATGCTTGATTTTCTCAGTATCAGCCCAATTTTTGCCTTGGAGAGCTTTGTTTCAATCCGCAGATAAAATGGTTGTAACTCATGGCAGCTATCACTAGATTGATCACAGCACTATTTCATACCAGGCCTGGGAGCAGTATTAGCATTCTTCTTAACTTCATCCTCTAAGCAAAAAACAGCCACTATCAATTGGTTGGAATTGACACAAGAAGTGAAAGCATTTTGTATCTCTGCTTGATCCCACAGAAACACACCTACCACTCCTATCTCTCGTTCTGGGTTTGGGACTCACAAACCTAGCTCAAGTCCTCTCTCTTATCCAGGAAGTTTCCCTGATTGCTCCAGCCCACACTAGTTTCTACTGCCATGGGAATCTAATAACCTTTATAGTTAGTAGCACATATGATTAGCTCTTAATTTTCCTGTGTATCTTAATTATGTCCCCAAATACGTATATGAGAGACATTTCCAAATGACAGCTAGGACAGAGCTTTTATCAACTCTGTGAATTATGCTCCCCTCTAGTTTGGCCATGAAACTAATGTCAAGATTTCTGGTCTGGTATTCTATCCATAGCTATAGAGGTTGCTAGCTATTAGAGATTTATTTTCTCATTATTCAAGGAAGAACTGAAAGGGGAAAAAAGGACTGAGGGAAGTTTTGTTTTTTTTTTTTTTTTGGCTTGGCTCTGTGCCAACGCCAGATTGGAAAGTAGGACTTTTCTTCGGTCTTCTGTAACAACCCATTACCTCACTCCCACAAGTGGGACTTCATTCCTTTTATCACAGAAGAAAAGGACCTGATAAACAGATTGTGGAATGGGATTGTATATGTGACTCCTCTAGACTTATTTGCATTTCTAAATTGATGTCCAAAGAGGGCAATTCTTGAAGATATTTTTCAGTGGAGGAATTCCAGGCACTGTGATTTTTTTAAGAAGCAGGGGAAAGAAAATATTTGGGGGCAGGATGGCTCAAATCATGACATTTAAACAACCACCTACTCTAACTACACCTAAGACTGACATTGTGTGGACAGAACATAGCTAGCTGGCAGCAGAATAGAAGAGTATGGCTCAAATTGTTCTTTTTTGGGAGGTAGTGAGAAGTAAATTTCCACAGGGACTTGGATGTAAGGTGCCATGGTCCATAAACTCTAATCCTGGCTTCTGCACAGCCACTTCTCCCATAGAGTGAGAGGCAGCTGCACTCATTCAATTTGGTCTACATTGGCATAATGCCATCTGTACTCTCTGTGACTTGGCCACCTGCATTTGGTGATTGAATGCTGTTGTCACATGCTGATCCAATGGGAAAAGTTGCTATTGAAATGTCACTGGTCACACTGAAACAACCATGGAAACAAATTCATTACTCCAATTTGAAGCTAGCCATCAATGTCAGTCTGTAAAAATAACGCTACATGTTGGGTGATTAGACCATCAAAGTGCTGCTTTTCTTGACATTTCTTCAAGTGTAGTCAATCCTAGGCAAAGTTATAAAGCAGAGAGTTTGTTAGGGGATGCTCTAGACTCTCTAAACTTTTCCCTTTAGGGGCACATCTCCCTGGCTTCCAGGGCCCCCTTTCTTTCTTTCTTTTTTTTAAATTGTGATTTGGGTGAAAGTTTACAGAGCAAATTCACTTTCCATACAGCAGTTCACATACACTTTGTCTTATGACATTGACTACAATTTAGCACA
>NW_006921975.1:1780177-1788212 GCF_000298275.1 Orycteropus afer afer
GACCAGCAAACCTGGTCCTTTTTTTTTTTTTTCAGGGCTCCCTTAACAAATCTGCTTCTCTTCTTTCACACAGGGTGTCAAAGACTGAAACAGCCCAGAAGAGGATTTCTCAAGCTGGTGTTCTGTGAAACAAATTTGGTAAAGCAGGTTCCTGTGGAAAGATACATTTAGGGAAGCTGCGTTTCCATAGTGCCTCTTGGAGCTTTGCCCTGTATATTAGCATATTATAAGCTCAGAAAAGTTCAACAGTGAAGAATCCTGTTTAACTCTGTTTAACCCAGCATTTTGCCAAACTCATTTACCCTTTTGTCAGATAACAGCTCTTAAAAATCCCTCGATACTAATAGTCTATGGAACAAAATTTGGAAAATTGTGGCCTGCAGAGTATGCTGTTGGAGATTTTTTTTTTTTTCTCTTTTTAAGTGACATAAAGCCTGAAAGAGAAGGATATATTCATAAGGGTTGATTTTTCAGCAATCTTCCAAGAGCTGAAATGATATTCTTCTCCTTTTTTCCCTTCTTCTTTAGCCATTGAACTTTTCCAATGACCTTTATCAATGGCTGACATAAGCCTATAAAGGTTGGAGAGTACCACGATTTTATAGAAGTTATACGGGTTTTGGAGTTGGACAGACCTGCATTTAAATCTTGTTCAGCCACTCATGAAATCGCTATGAGTAGGAATCAACTCAATAACAACTGGTACTGGTGAGTCACTTATTAGTTGTATAATATTTTGCAACTGAATCAGTGTTTTTGTAACCTCACTTTTCTTTACTATGAAATGAGAGTATTACCAATATCAAAGATCTGTTTTGATATGCCATATGTAAAGGCCTTGGCACGATGAAAGTTTTTATCTTTTCCTTCTTTCTTCCTGCCTTCATTGTGTGAGTAAGGTTAACCTTTCCTATAAGCATATAAGGAATAGTTCACAACCTCTGCATGTTTGTACTTACATGATGATTTTTTTAAAAGATGGGTTTCCCTTTTTGCAGAACTAAAAGAGCAAAACTTTCCATGAGTTGCCATGTGCATATAAAGAGCCATTTTTTTGTACTATTAAATTTTAAGCCTCAAAAACCAGTAAGGTGCCAGCAATAGCTCAAGCTCTTGTTATTAAATATGGGATGCCTCACATACCATTCCAAAATATTGGCTTTAGCAACAAATGAATTATTAAACGTCAAATTGTTATTTCCTGTGACAGTTTCCAAATGGACTGGGCCTGCACTAACAAGTAGTGAAATGTGCCTCCAGCTGCCTTGAAGCTGTGGAAGAAATGGATCGCAACTCCAGTGGACTCATTTTACCTGGCAGCAGAGCACTAGAAGTCTTGCCCATCTGTCAACACACATTTCTATTCCCATCTCTTCCAGCTCCTTCTTGAGTTGTATCTTGTTTAAAAAGAAAATCAAGAGCTATTCAAAGTACAGACATTTTTATAAGGACATTTGAAGTAGTCAACTCTTGACTCTTGATAGTTCACTTACAAGGTATCCTTTTTGATGATTAAAATCAATTGACTCTATTCTCTTAACTTGCCACCGTTCTATTTTCTTCTGTTCCACCCCCACTTTTGAATAAAGTGAAAAACAACAGATTCATTAGTTAAATTAATTATAAACCAAACAGCATCCAATATCTCCAAGCAAGGAAAAATATAAATTAGAAAACACATTAACCTAGGTTCTATTTGTTCTTCAAGTGACAAAGACAATATTTTCTTAGATCAAGTTTAATTATTTATTATATATATTGATAAGGAAGTTTCACTGGCGCCTACTTAGATGGACCTTTTGAAGTATGAACATTATCACTTACTCATGGCTTTCAAATGGCATGAATAAAAGCAGACATTTTATTTAATGCAAGCAAATGATTGTCTAGAATACCTTTGTTAATTGGGATGACCTAGGATGAAATTGTCAATTGTTTATTACTAGAGACATTGTTGTTGTTGTTATGTGCTGTCGAGTCAGCCCGACTCATAGCAACCCCCCCCCTTGGGTTTCCGCGGTGATATCACTACAAAAGTAGATTGCCCAATCTTCCTTCCGAGGAGTGGTTGGTGGGTTTGAACCGCCAGGCTTCTGGTTAGCAGTCAAGCGCCCTAGGCACTATTTTCCTGGATCTATAAAACCAAAAACTAAATCCACTGCTATCGAGTAAGACCTCCATTGGGTTTCCAAGGTGGCAAATCTTTACAGAAGTAGATTGCCCAGTCTTGCTTCTGTGGAGTGGCTGGTGGATTTGAACCACCAACCTTCTGGTTAGTAGTCAGATGCCTTAGGCATTGTGCTACCAGAGCTCTTTCCCTGTATCTATAGGCAGAAATATTTAATAGGTGGCTGAAATATATCCTTATTAATGCACTCTTATCTCTACTCTTTCCGAGTGTGAAGTAATCTAAATGATTTAGTTCAAACACCATTTGATGAACCAATGGTGATGAACCATTGTGGGCATTTTAAGATTACTTCAGTTGGTGGGATGGAAGCATTTAGTTTACTCGACAGCATTGCACTTCTTCACATATCCTCTAAGAGCTTGGGAAAAGCAAAAGAGCAAAAAAAGTAGAAGAAGAAGAGAAGAAATTGGCTAATAGTATAGTGCATTGACTTGCTGAGGTTTTGAGTCATTGACTGGCTGTAGGCCATCTGCTAACAGTATGTTGAATGTTATACAACACTGCAGAAGAGACTTGGAGAAAGAAAGTGCACATGAATGCTGTTAATCATCCTGAATGTCCAAAGGGAGAGGTAGAAAAGTTATTTTGGCAATAGATCTATCATTCTTGTTACCAACAATGTCCATGTAGATTGTTTTTCACCTGACTCTGGTAACTCTTGTGGTGGGTGATTATTGGCAGTAGGTGCTTTGGGAAGCATTTCAAACATATAGATGTGCACCTTTTGGTAGGTTCAAGAAGTACTCAGCTGCTAGTTTATTTATTTTCATGATCTGTCTTTGTTCCATTAGCTACATTTTGTTTTGGCTTTGCACTTAACAAAACACAAAATAAATAGTAAGGAAGGCAGGTTCTTACCTCTAGCTTTGCTAGCTGGCATGACTGGGAATATACACAAGGCTCCAGAAAGCCTGATATGAGAATAAATTAAAAAAAAAAAAACTAAAATAAATGTAGCTTTACATAGAATGCATGCTTCTCCATTGAGGATATAGTTGTTTCATATAGCTAATTCTCGAGTGATATAAGCAATAATAATAATAATAATAATTAATAAATTAAAGACCTCCAAAATGTCTTTTCTGCATAAAAGCAATAAGAACACTGGAAAAAACTGTCAAAATTAACTTTTTCAGAAAGCCAAAAGTTTGTAACAATCCAAGGAGTGTTTATTTGAAAGAAATGGCTAAATATCTATAAGAACAGCAGCACATTGTTTAAAGCACTTAGGGGCTAATTGAAAGGTAGGTGGTCTGAACTCATCAGCCACTCTGTGGGGGAAAGATGTGACAGTCTACTTCCATAAAAAATTTACAACCTTGGGGTTGTTCCTATGGGGCTGTTCTACTCTGCCCTATAGGGTCACTATGAGTTGGAATTGACTCAACAGTGATAGATTTGGTTTGATTTTGTTCCTAAATCAGGTTCCCTGGTGCTGCAGTGGTTAAGCATTCAGTTGCTAACTGAAAGGTCAATGGTTCAAACTCACCAGCTGCTCCATGGGAGAAAGATATAGCAGTTTGCTCTCATAAAGATGACAGCCTTGGAAATCCTTACAGGGAAGTTCTACTCTATCCTATAGGGTCACTGTGAGGTGGAATCTACTTGATGGCAATGGGTTTGGTTTTGGGAGGGCAGCTGGTATTCTAAATATCATTCTCAAGCCCTGATAGCCTTAAAAAGCAATGACCTGCAATCACTGGAAACCAGCAGCCTGGCAAACACTGGAAGGAGTAGAACAGTTTGGAACACCTTCAAAACCTCTGTTGTTATTAGTTGTTGTCAACTGCCTTCAATTCAATTCCAACTCATAGCAACTCCATGTGTTACAGAGTAGAACTGGTCTATATGGAATTGTTTGGTTTCTTGTTTGTTTGGCTGTAATCTTTATGGAGATAGATCATCAGGCTTTCTCTTCCATAGTACTTCTGGATGAGTTTGAACCACTAACCTTTAGGTTAGCAGTTGAGCACAAACTTTTTGCACCATCTAGGGACCTTCAAAACCTACATTCCAGAGAATTGTCACTATTTGACTTGTGCAGTGGTTTTCTGGAAGACTCCACTCACTGTCTTTATTTGACCTGACTCAGACCTTTCCCAGTACAAATAGTGTTTACTTGTAGAAGTTTGTGGAAGACAATCACAGGTAATTGCAGAACATTGCAGCTTCCCGAGGCAGTAAAACAATAGACTAATGAAAAAGCTGCAAAGGAAAATCTTGAAAATGAGATGTCCGCATGGCCTTTAAAAGCTCTGGCATATTCTTGGGACTCTAGAAGGTCAACAGCTTGTATAGAGTTGTGTACATACCCAGGAAAGAACAGAGAAAGACCTAAACTCTCATTTATGACTAATCTTGAGGCTTTGTGCAAGCAGGAAATGAAAGCTAAGGCAGAATTATAAACTGCCAGGCTGAGTGTTAAAGACATGCATAAAATATGCACAAAGCTCCTCAGCAAAAAGATGGAGTTATTAATTCCAGTGTTATAGAAAATATCTGTCTAATCATTAGTTGACAACTAAGCAAATCAGACAGAAACATCACTGGCCACATGTGACAGAGAATATTAACATCATAGAATTAGTTAAGTGTAGAAAGCAAACAATAGCAACAACAAAAATTATCTACAACAACATATCCTAGGAGTGAAGGAAAAACTAATTTTTAATGCTGACACATTATGATACTCACAATGCCAAGTTTTTAACAAAAAATTGAGTCAGGCACAGAAAGAAAAGGAAGTATAGTGTATACATTGGGGGGGGGGGGAAGGCAATAAAAACTCCCTGAGAAACATAGAAGATGGACTTATTACACAAAGACTTAATCAGCTATTTAAACTATGTTCAAAGAACTACAGGAAACAAACAAAAAAGGACAGTATGAAAATAATTTCTCATCAAATACAGAATATTGATAAAGAGATACATTTTAAAAAAGTAGAATTTCCCAAATTGATAGGTGACAATAGTTGAAGGGAAAAAAATCTACTAGAAAGGCTCAAAAGTAGATCTGAGCAGGCCGAAGAAAGAATTAGCAAACTCAAAGATAGGGCAACTGAGAAGAACCTGAAGAACAGAAAGAAAAAAGAATGAAGAAAAATGTGTACAGCCTCAGAGACCAGTGGAACACCATCAAGCATACCTACATATGCATAACAGGAGACTCAGATAAAGAAGAGAAAGAATGGAATGGAAAGAATGTTTGAAAGAAAAATAGATGAAACCTCTGCAAAATGATGAAAAACATTAATTTATGCATTCAAGATCTCAATATGCTTCAAGTAGGATAAAATGAAAGAGAGCCACACCTAGACATTATAATCATATTTCCAAAAAACAAAGAGAGAATGTGGAAATTTAAGAGACAAATGACTAATCCCATACAGAGATTCCTCTATAAAATTAACAGCTGATTTCTCATAAGAAAGTATGAAGGCCAGAAGGTAGTGGGATAATATATTCAAAGGGCTGGAAAAAAAAAAAAAAAGACTGTCAACCAAAAGATTTATATTCAGCAAAAGCATCCTTTAAAAGTGAAGGAAGATATCAGCAATATGGTTAAGTAAGCAACTTCATGCTCCTGTCTTCCCACAGAACATCAAAAAACAAGTAGAAACTGTCAGAACTGACCTTGTGAAAACTCTGGCCACAATGGAATAAAACTAGAAATCAATAACAGAAGGAAAGATGGAAAAATCACAAATATGTGGAAATTAAACAAGCCACTATTAAACAACCAATGGGTCAAAGAAGAAATCAGCAGGGAAATTACACTTTGAAGAACTAGAGAAACAAGAAAAAACTAAGCCTAAAGCTACCAGAAGGAAAGAAATAAGCAACAGAATTTAAAAAATTAAAAAATAGTAAATGGGACTTCTGTGCATCAAAGTATACTATCAAGAAAATGAAAAGGCAACATACATTATGGGAGGAAATATTTGCAATCATATATTTGATAAGGATCTAGTGTACAGAATAATATCTACCAGCTATTTGTCAGTTTATTGTATTGTGGTGGTTTGCATGTTATTATGATGCTGGGAACTATATCACCAGTATTTCAAATGCCATCAGTAACACTCATAGTGGACAGATTTCAGCACAGCTTCCAGACTAAGACAGAATAGGAAGAAAAGCCTGGTGAGTCGCATCTGAAAATCAGCCAATGAAATCCCTATGGGTCACAAAAGAACAAAATCCACTATAATGTTGGAAGATAAACCCCCAGGTTAGAAGGCACTCAAAATACAGACTGGCTACAACAATGAACTCAGGCATACTGACAATCGTGAAGATGGCACAGGACCAGGCAACATTTCATTCTTTTGTACATGAGTTTGTCCTGAGTTGAAGATATCTGCAGTATGGATTACACCTCAATACCAAGAAAATGAAAATCCTTACAACTGGACTAAAGCAGCATCATGATAAATGAAAAAAAGATTGAAGTTGTCAAAGATTTCATATTACTTGGTTCAATCAACACCAATGGAAGGACAAGTCAAGACATCAGACTACATATTGCATTGGGCAAATCTGCTGCAAAATACCTCTTTCAAGTGCTGAAGAGCAAAGATGTCTCCTTGAGGACTAAGGTGCACCTGACACAAGCCATGATATTTCCAATCACCTCATATACATATGAGAGCTGGCCAATGATTAAGGAAGCCTGAGGAGTTGATGCTTTTGAGTTGTGGTGTTGGAGAAGAATACTGAAAAGTACCATGGACTGCTAAAAGAACTAACAAATCTGTCCTGGAACTGCTGTAGCCCAAATGCTCCTTGGAAGCAAGAATGTCCAGAGTCCATCTCACTACTTTGGTCGTGTTGTCAGAATGGACTATTCTCTGGAGAAAGATACCATGCTTGGTAAAGTGGAGGCTCAATGAAAAAAAGGGGAACATCCTCAACAAGATGGACTGACACATTGGCTTCGATGATAGGTCCAGGTATGGCAAGGATCATGAGGCTGGCACAGGACTGGGCAGTGTTTTGTTCTGTTTTGCATAAGGTTGCTATGAGTCGGAGACAACTTGACGGCACCTAACAACAATAGAGCAACTAAAACCAACAATATCCAGAAGATATAAGGAATACACATAATTCAACAATAAAAAGACAGCCCAATTAAAAATTGGAGAAATCACTTGAATAGACATTTCTCTAAATAAAATATACAAAGGTCAAAAAGCAAATGAAAAATGTTCAATATTATTCATCATTAGGGAAATGAAAGTAAAAGCCATAGTGAGATACCATTTCACATACACTAGGATGGATATTGAAAAATAAAAACAATAAACAAAAGAGAAAATAACAAATGTGGTAAGGATGTGGTGAAATTGAAACCTTGTGCATTGCTGGTGAGAAAGTAAAGTGGTGCAGCTGCTGTGGAAAACAGTTTGGAGGTTCCTCATAAAATTAAATGTAGAATTATCATATGAATCAACAACTCCATTCCTAGGTACATATGCCCCAAAATTGAAAACAGGTGCTCAGCTAAAACTTAAATATGAATGTACTTAGCAGCACTACTCATAACAGCCAAAAGGTGGAAATAATCCAAACATCCATCAGTGGACAATAGATAAGCAATATGCTATAAAGTGGATGCTAATTGAAATATTCTGTATTGAACATGTTACATGAAGCATGCTACAAAATAAGAGATATAAAAGGTCACACATTATATGGTTCTATTTATATGAAATAAGTAGAATACGTAAAGCATAGACAGAAGTCATGCCACATCAGCAAATGGAGGTCCCAAAAGCTTTACTTCATGAACATCATTAAGGTTGACTCTACTCTGAGGAGGCAACTCTTCCCCAGTAGTATT
>NW_006921975.1:1789292-1791960 GCF_000298275.1 Orycteropus afer afer
TGTGCTGTCGAGTCGGCCCCGACTCATAGCGACCCCTCCTTGGGTTTCCGAGGCAGTATCACTACGGAAGTAGGATTGCCCAATTTCATATAAGAATAAACTCTCAACGCATCTGATATTTAAACATACAAAAATGAAAGCAAGAAAAATTGGTGACAATGTCATGAGACAAAGGGTATGTGAACTGCTGAATGGAAAGTGAATTTGATCTGTAAATCTTCACCCAAATCACAACAACAACAACAAAAAAAAAAAAGAAAAATTGGTGAATTTCTCTTGAAACAAAGTATAAGGTTTTCTAACTATGACTCATAATCCAGAGGCATTAATTTAAAAGACTGATAAAATTTAACTTTACAAAAAAAAATTAATGAGTGTCAAAAACACAACTGACAAAGTTGGAGAAAATATTTGCAAGATATATTAGAGTAAAAGTTTTACACACTTAATATATTAAGAACTCTTAAAATTGAGGAGAAAAATACTAAGAAACAATACAAAACTGGGAAAATATTAACATAATTAGATAAATGCAAATAAACACTGAGACACCATTTCTCATCTATCAAATTGGTAAAAAAAATTATTTAAAAAAAATATATAACAAGACTTTCTGTTGGTGAAATTATGGGGAAATAGGTACTCTCAAACATTGCTGGTGGGAATGCAACATGAAGGGGAAGTTAGCATTAATTGAGCCTGGTCTGAAAACACCTGTGATAATTCAAGACCTCCATGAAACTTGGTGCCCAAACTTTCCATGGGTAAGAAGGAAGATGGTAAAGTTTTTCTGCCTACAAGGATGGTATGTTCCCAAATGCCCATTTCAGATGTAACCATGGAGGATTATAAACTATATGGAGTTAGTGGCTAGACAAGACAATTGATAAAGGAGCCCCTTCCTGAGAGAAGAGAAGTTTCTAATCAAGGAATGTTTTCACTCCCCTGTCTCATATTATTTACAATGTCTTTCTAGTATAATTTCAGAATTCCTATGGAAAAGCAAGTACTGCATATCTCTTATTCTTTTTACATGGGAGTGTTCATTATAAGTATCCTAATTCTGTACAACCAGTGTATGGCGAAGTGTATTGGGCAAACAAGGATCTTTAAATGAAGAACCACATCCTGGACCTGGAATAAAAACTACCTTGCATCACTCTGAGATCCTAAGTTTTCAGTATGATAGAACACCTTGATGGTACTTTGGGTTACATTCAATTAGCATGTTCTATGGGTAGGAAAAGGAGCTCTGGTAGCATAGTGCCTAAGGCACTTGACAGCTAACCAGAAGACTGGAGGTTCAAACCCATCAGCCACTTCTTGGAAGGAAGGTTGGACAATCTACTTCCGTAGTGATAATGCCTCGGAAACCCAAGGAGCGGTCGCTATGAGTCGGATCCGACTGGATGGCACACAACAACAACAAGTTTAACCCCATAAAAATGTGTTTGCAGCTGTGCTGCCTCAGACTGCTCTGTTTCACTTTTTGTGTTCCACACGGCTCCCCAGTTCGAATCCACCCTTAGTAAGCTGGCAACTTTAATTTACAACATTTTGATTGGAGAACACACAACTAGAGAAGTGAGAGGCAGGACTCAAAGCAGGGCTTCTGCTAAGATTTGTTTACAGAGTATATGTAGGTTTCAGGGAGTAGTTATAGCACATAATTACAAAAATATGTGCTTTTTGGAGAGCTTCAAGGTAGTCATGAATTCAAGGATGTCATAAATTGTCTTCCCCAAGTGACAAGATGTTAAGGTAGCTCTTGGGCACACATATTCCTGACATCTGCTTGCACAGGTAATTTCTGATAAGTGTTATAAGTCAACACCCTCTTCAAAGGTACTCTCTTTCCACATCTGTGTCTGACCACAAAGAAAAACTTTTCTTTAGCTGCATTATTAAATCTGTTTAAAGGTCAGTAAGCATTAGGTGAAATGATTTAAAATGGAATCTGAACTGCTGTCAAGACTAAAGATGGAGTTAAGTCTCCAGCCATTGACTCTAGCTTTCTATAAGCCAAGTGCCTCAGAATTTAGGCTCTCATACATGCTAAATGCGCCATTAAAAATAACTGCTTCCATCATCTCCAGAGATTACACAGATATGTTTAGTGGGGATTATTTTGCCTTCAGCAAAGGAAATACTTATGCAAGAAACGAAGCGAATCAAAAGGAGTGAAAAGAAAATCTCAACAATTAATCAAGTAGAAACACAAAATCAGAAAAGTTCAGGAAACAGAACCCCAACTCTTCTGGTAAAGCTGGCTGTTCTTTGGCCCACTGGTAACTCAGAGGTCAAATGTATTAGAACCAAGATATCCACTCACATAATTCTAGAAAAGGAAAGGCTCCACAGCCCAAATTTAATGGGGATCTCTTTAGTCTTGGAGGGTTTTGATGGGGAATTATTTCTACATATATATATATAAAATTTCCCCATGATATCTTTATTTTTAATTGAAGATGATTAACATATATTCTGATTGTAATTTTATTTTCTTTTTTTATATGGGTTTTTTATTTTATTTTATTTTATTTATTGTGATTTGGGTGAAGATTTACAGAGCGAATTCACTTTCCATACAGCAGTTCACATATACTTTGTCTCATGTCATTGACCACAGTTTACAATGCAACAGCTCCCCTCCCACTTCCTCCCCATA
>NW_006921975.1:1795312-1800478 GCF_000298275.1 Orycteropus afer afer
GCAAATTCTTCTGCTAGTTGGGGTTTAGTCTACTTCTGTATCCTTCCCTTCAAGGCTCAGCCATCCAAGATTAACTTCTGCGTATGTGTCAATTGGTTTCCCTTTTCTTTGTTGAAGAGGGTCTGTGCTGTCCTTCTGTCTAGTCTGCCATCTTGCCAGAACTCTCTTTTTTCTTAGGAACACTGTTTTCCTTTACTCCTTTTTAGGCACTGACTTGCAACGTTAAATCTGATTTTTTTAAATATGTTCTGACTTAAAATGCCTTCATTGCCCTGACATAAAACCAAATATGGGCTCTAACTTTCATCCAGACATTAACCAGGTATATTAATTCAAAGACAATTCTAATCAATTGTTTTTTAAAGCAATTTCCTTTTGAATACAGATTTTGGAGCAGGAAGGGTTCTTGGAGCCAGCTGTTGCCATGAAAATATACTGCTTAGATCTTCGGCTCTGGAAGGCATAACTGACTAATAGCCCCAGCAGTTGTTCCCATTGATTCACCGCCATGTTTATGCTGAGACCACATTTCTTTCAGTGTGTTCCCAGTCAATGACTGAGCACAGTGGGGGTGCAAAAGAAAGTTCATTCTGGCAAAAGACAACACTTGTCTTTTGCTCAACTTCTTCCCTTTAGCCTGACCAAACCATTCTTGGAAGTGTGATTTAGTCTGAGTCTCTACCTCCTTCCTTCTCTTTCTCATTCCATAGGTTTCTTACTTACAATATGGTCTAAAGGCTTTCCCTGCCTTCTGCTCATTCCCCCAATAACATTTTTACATGTCTAATCCTACCCAGGTATTGTAGAAATAGACAAAGAATACCAAAATGAGAACAAAGGCTATCAGTTCAGAACTCAATACAGTAGAGAACTCAGCCATCATACCAGATTATTATTGATACCAGATTATTATTGTTCCAATGGATTTTCTTTGTGAGTGACTCCAAAGGCCAAACCTTGAGGCTAGGAGTTGGGCTGAATTGACAGAGAATTCCAACTACATATTTTGGGGACAGGCTCATTAAGGGAATAGAGGCTCAGGATTTCATGGTGGAAAGAGATGGTAGACATAGCTCTTGAGTGATGAGGAAGAGGAAAGCAGATTTGCCACAGTATAAGGAGTCTGTCAGTTTGTCATACTGTGGTGGCTTGTGTGTTGCTGGGCTGTGATGCTAGGAGATATGCTACCAGTATTACAAACACCAGCAGGGTCACCCAGGGTGGACAGGCTTTAGCAGAGTGTCCAGACTAAAATAGACTTGGAAGAAGGAAGAGGCGGTCAACTTCTGAAAATTAGGCATTGAAAACTTTATGTATAACAGTGAAATATTGTTTGATAAAGTGCCAGAAGATGAGCCCCTTAGGTTGGAAGGCACACAAAATACAACTGGGGAAGAGCTGCTTCCTCAAAGCAGAGCTGACCTTAATGACATGATGGAGTAAAGCTTTTGATACTTTCTTTTGATGATGAGGCATGACTCAAAATGAAAAGAAATAGCTACAAATATCCATCAATAATCAGCCTATGGAATGTATGAAGTATGTATCCAGGAAAATTGGAAGTTACCAAAAATGAAATGGAATGCATAAAGATTGATATCCCAGGCATTAGTGAGCTGAAATGGACTGGTACTGGCCATTTTGAATCAGACAATCATATGGTCTACTATGCTGAGAATGACAAATTGAAGAGGAATGGTGTCACATTCATTGTTAAAAAGAACATTTCAAGATCTGTCCTGAAGTACAATGCTATATGCCTACAAGGAAGAGCAGTTAATATGACTATTATTCAAATTTATACACCAACCACTGAAGCCAAAGATGAGGAAATTGAAGATTTTTAACAACTTCTGGAGTCTGAAATTGATCAAACATGCAATCAAGATGCATTGATAATTACTGGAATTTGGAATGTGAAAGTTGGAAACAAGAAGCATCGGTAGTTCGAAAATATGGCCTTGGTAATAGAAATGACACCAGTGAACACATGATAGACTTTTGCTAGACCAACAAATTATTCATTGTAAATATCTTTTTCAGAAACATAAATGGTTACTATACACATGAACTTCACCAGATGGAATACACAGGAATCAAAATGACTACATTTGTGGAAAGAAATGATGGAGAAGCTTAGTATCATCAGTCTAAGCAAGACCAGGAGGTGACTGTGGAACATATAATCAATTGCTCATATGCAAACCCAAGTTGAAGTTGAAAGAAAATGAAAACAAGTCAATGAGAGCCAAAATATTACCTTCATTATAACCCACCTTAATTTAGAGACCATCAGAAGCACAGATTTGATGCATTGCACATCAATGACTGAAGATCAGACAAATTGTGGGATATACATGAAGAAAGCAAAAGGTCATTAAAAAGACAGGAAAGGAAGAAAAGGACAAAATGGATATTATAAAAAGACCCTGAAACTTGTTGTTCAGTGGAGAGTAGCTAAAGCAAATGGAAGAAATGATGAGGTAAAATATCTGAGCAGAAGATTTCAAAGGGTGGCTCCAGAAGACAAAGCAAAGTATTATAATGAAATGTTGAAAAATCTGGAGTTAGAAAATCAAAAGGGAAGGACATACTAGACATTTATCAAACTGAAAGAACTGAAAAAAAAAGTTCAAGCCTTGAGTTGCAATACTGAAGAAAGCTCTGGTGTCGTAATGCCTAAGGCATTTGACTGATAACTAGAAGGCTGGCAGTTCAAACCCATCAGCCACTCCTTGGAAGGAAGATTGGGCAATATCTTTCCATAGAGATATTGCCTCAGAAACCCAAGGAGGGGTTGCTATGAGTTGGAATTGGCTCAACAGCAGTGAGTTTGGTTTGGTTTGGTTTGGTATGGGCAAAATAGTGAATGATACAGGAAGCATCAAAAGAAGATAGAAGGAATACACAGAGTCTATGTACCAAATAGAATTGGTTGACATTCAACCATTTCAAGAGGTAGCATATGATCAAGAACCAATGGTATTGAAGGAAGAAATCCAAGTTGCACTGAAGGAATTAGCAAAAACCAAGGCTCTTGGACTTGAAGGAATACACATTGAGATATTTCAACAAACCGATGCAATGGTGGAAGCACTCATTTGTTTATGCCAAGAAATTTGGAAGACAGCTGCCTGGCCAACTGACTAAAAGAGATCCATATTTGGACACTGTGTTAGATTGGGTTCTCTAGAGAAACACAAAAACCAGCAAAGTGTATATATATATATATATATTTATAGAGAGAGAGAGAGAAATTTATCTTAGAAAGATGGCTCACAAACATATAGAAGCTGGCAAGTCCAAAGTCCCTGGAGGAAATGGGCTGGCAGCAGCCTTAGCTTCCGCAAGCACAGGGGGGTGAGAAATTCAAGGCTGGCAGGCAGTACACTGGTTGTTGACTCCAACAAAAGATGAATCCAAGATCTCCAGGCTGAACGGTGGGCTGCTCACTCTTGGAAGTTTGTAGTCAGCACACCAGGGTTCCAATCCCTCAAAGAATGTCTCTCTTCCCAGGATGTCCCTGGATATCTTGGAAGCAGGCCACACCCCTAGGGAAACTCCCCTTGTGCAGACTGGCCACTCAGAACACAGTCATATGATCCCATCATGGGAACAACCACACAGAACTGGGGTCCAGCCAAGTTGACACACAGCTCCAACTATCACAGACACCTTCCAAAGAAAGGTGATCCCACAGAATGTGTAAATTATCTAACAATATCATTAATACCACATGTAAGTAAAATTTTGCTGAAAATAATTAAAAAAACAATTTCATCAGTACATTGACAGGGAACTTCTAGAATTCAAGCCAGATTTATAACAGGCTGTGGGATGAGGAATATCATTGCTGATGTCAAATGGATCTTGGCTGAAAGCAAAGAATACCAGAAAGATGTTTACTTGTGTTTTATTGACTGTGCAAAGGCATTAGCCTGTGTAGATCATAACAAATTATGGCTAATATTGTGAGGAATGGGAATTCCAGAATACTTAATTGTGCTCATGAGGAACCTCTACATAGATTAAGAGGCTGTTGTTTGAACAGAACAAGGGGATACTTCATGGTTTAAAATCAGGAAAGGTGTGTGTCAGGGTGTATGTTTTCACCATACTTATTCCATTTGTATGCTGAAAAAAATAATCCAAGAAGCTGGACTATATGAAAAAGAACAGGGCATCAGGATTGGGTGAAGACTCATTAACAACTGTGATATGCAGATGACACAACCTTGCTTGCTGAAAGTGAAGAGGACTTGAAACACTTACTGATGGTCAAAGACTACAGTCTTCATTATGAATATCATAAAGAAACAAAAATCTTCACAACTATACCAATGAGCAACATCATGATAAATGGAGAAAAGATAGACATTGTCAAGGTTTTCATTTTACTTGGATCCACAATCAACACCCATGGAAGCAGCAGTAAAGAAAACAGAGGTTTCATTGAAGTAGGGAAATTTGTTGCAAAAGATCTCTTTACATGTTAAATAGATGGATTGACACAGTGGCTGCAATGATGGGCTCAGGTATAGCAAAGATTGTGGGGCTGGCGCAGAACTGGGCAATGTTTCGTTCTGCTGTACATGAGTTCACTATGAGTTGGAGACAACTCAATGGCATGTAACAACAACAACAAGAACAATAACTGTGTTAAAGAGCACAGATATCACTTTGAAGGTTAAGGTGAGCCTGATTCAAACCATTGTCTTTTCAATAGCCTCATATACATGTGAAAACTGGACAAGGAGTAAGGTAGATTGCAGAAGAATTGATGCATTTGAATTGTGGTGTTGTGAAGAATATTGAATATATCATGGATTGCCAAAGAATAAACAAATCTGTCTTGGAGGAAGTACAGTTGGAATGCTTTAGAAGTAATAATGGCCAGAGTTTGTCTCCTGTACTTTTGTCATATTATCAGGAGGGACCAGTCCCTGGAGAAAGGCATCATGCTTGGAAAGTAGAAGGTCAGCGAAAAAGGGGAAGACCCTCAAGGAGATGGACTGACACAGTGGCTATAACAATGGGCTCAAGCATAGCAAGGATTGTGAGGATGGCACAGGACCGTACAGTGTTTCTTTCTGTTGTACAGAGTCACTATGAGTTGATACCTACTCAACAGCAGTTAACAACAACAAGGAGTCTATAAGCTACACT
>NW_006921975.1:1801553-1806531 GCF_000298275.1 Orycteropus afer afer
CTGGCTTGTAGTACACTCACAGAATTGTGAAACTATCATCACAATCTAAGTTTAGAACATTACCCCAAATAGAAACCTTATACCTATAAGAAATCAGTCCCCATTCCCACTCTGAGCATGTACACTTAGGACTTTATACTCCATTATAAAGAATCAGAAGGAAGATTGGGCAATCTACTTCCATAGTGATACTGCCTCAGAAACCCAGGGAGGGGTCACTACGAGTCGGGTCCGACTCTATGGCAAACAACAACAACAACATAAATAATGGGAGCTCTGGTGGTATAGTCTCTAAGGCATTTGATTACTAACCAGAAGGCTGCAGGATCAAACTCACCAGCCACTCTGTGGAAGGAAGCAGTCTACTTCTGTAGAGATACCGCCTCGGAAACTCAAGGAGGGGTCACTATGAGTTGGGATAGACCTGATGGCAGTGAGTTTGAGTTTATACACACACACACACACACACACACCCCAAAAACCCCAAGCTTACTGCCATCAAGTGTGATCTGACTCATGACTCATAGCAATCCCTCCTTGGGTTTCCAAGGCAGTATCACTATGGAAGTAGATTGCCCAACCTTCCTTCCAATATATATATGTAGGGGTAAGAAATAGACCCATGTTGCTCATTTTATGAAATCTGTTCAAAGGAGCATCATGGTGTTTCCTGCCATAGAACACTTGTCTAAAATCCAACAGATGTTCAGTGATGTCTCACAGAACATTCTATCGACTCAGGACCATAGTACTGGGGGACACCAGACTCAACTGGCACAATAAAATACATAAAAATCCTGTTCCTTAACCTACATTGGTGAGTAGTGACTGGGGTGTTAAAAGCTTTCAAGTGGCCATCTAAGATGCAGCTAATGGTCTCCTATCATGAGAAGCAAAGAAGAGTGCAAAAAACCAAGGGCATTTGGAAGCAATCAGCCCTAAGACATGATGGACCTTGAGACCAAAAGAACTAGATGGTGCCCGGCTACGAATGCCAACCACTTGGGAAAGGATCAAAACTGGAGATCCTGAAAAGAGTGGGAGGGAAAATGTGGAACAAAATCCCAAAACACGATAATAACCAGAATTACTAGTTGGATGGAGTCTGGTGAGACCACTAATACTATGGCCCTGGGATACATTTTGGTCCTGGAATAAAACTCACTCCCAGGGGCTGGCTCTCAGCTCAATAGTAAACAAGAGGTACATGCAGACCACTCAATCCAGGGTGATGCACCCACATACTCTATGGAGATGCATCCCTTGGAGCAAATCGACCACAGGGCACCAGAGGGGCAACATTTGCACAGAGGAAAAGCAGGACACACAGGAGCACATAACTATGCAGGGCATGG
The DNA here is from genome assembly GCF_000298275.1 of Orycteropus afer afer. Lineage (NCBI taxonomy): Eukaryota > Metazoa > Chordata > Mammalia > Tubulidentata > Orycteropodidae > Orycteropus > Orycteropus afer. Next base: position 1,802,909 of record NW_006921975.1, read on the forward strand.
GAGTGGTGGTGGTGGTTACTGGGCATGGAGGGAAGGAGACTGGGTTAGGGTTGGGGGTGGTAAATGGGGAGTGAAACTAAATGTACTAAATGTACAGGAAATGTTGAATGTGAAACAAACTCTGCTCTGTAAACTTGCACCTAAAGCACAATAAAAAAAAAAAAAGAAGAGAGAGAGAGAGAGAGAGAGAGAAAGCTTCTATTCATAACACCCATTAAAATTTAAAACAATGCTTTCCAGACATTCTATCCATTAAAATCCCACTTATCTCAGCAAGGCAGTTGATCCCAATGCCTCTCCTTCTCTTCATGACTACCTCAAATTTTTCTCAAAGCCAGGAAATACTGGCTTTTGTCTTTTCCCTCATACCTCACCCTGCTTTCCTCTTTCGCATTTGTAATTTTTTTTTTTTTTACGTAAGAAACTCTCAGCCTTTTTAATCAATTTGGTAAATTAATCAATCTAGTTTTAGCTCTTTCAGGTCCTTTCATCAAGCTGATCTGCACAACAATGGCCTAGGAATCTAGCTAGGAAAGAAATAATCCTCCTTATCTGGAAGAAGGAGCTCTGGTAGCATAGTGGCTAAGTCACTTGCCTGCTAACCAGACGTCTGGCGGTTCAAACCAAAACGGAAGGAAGGTTGGGCAATCCTACTTCTGTAGTGATACTGCCTCGAAAACCCAAGGAGGGGTCGCTATGAGTTGGGGCCGACTGGACGGCACATAACAACAACAACAACTATCTGGAAGAAGCCTTGAATATACCTTTATCATTTTTCTTCCTTGTCATAGTACTGTTTATGATACACAAATCTTAGCATTGGAGAATTTGAGATCTAAAAGGGACCCTAGAGCATGAAAAACTGACTAATTCTAGTTGGCCGTTTGGTTTGTCTTCATAGAGGGAAAATGAAATAAGGGGCCACAACAATAAAAATAGAGGCTATCTACTTACATTTGATTGAGGTGTTAAATGACCATTTTCAGATGTCCTTGGTCACTTTCTATAGTATTGGAAGGTGCGAAAGAAACAAAGCTGGTCAAAAGAAAATTTATGATGGAAGTGATAATTCTTGGTTACTATTCTATTCTTTTGGTGATTGTATGGACCCTCCTCACACCATCTGTCATTCTCCCTCCCTCTCAGCAGATGCCTGGTATTCTCATTTTACCCCAGAAACACCAGCCTCCATTAGCACTCTACTGTGGCTAGGATTTCCAAATTTTCTACTCAAGCCTTTAAACAGCAGTCACATTAAGCTACAATTTAAAAGAATAAACCCTTAATGAATTAGATAATTCATTGTACCCTCAATATTATGTATTGCTTTAAATTTTATTCCAGTTTTATGTAAGGTAAATACCAGTTGAGGTCTCTGCTTTTTAAGTTCTTACCAAGCCTAGCTCCATCTGAGATTTCTTAATCAAATGGAAGGTCCCTGACCAGTCCTTATAGGGGTGGAAGAGAGAATGAGGGTTGGTTTGGCCAGGGTCACAGGCCACCTGCCAGGTGGGATAGGGTGGGGTAATGTGACTAACCCAAAAGAACCACAAGAAATTTGGGGAAGGAGATTTTCCCCAAAAATGAGGGTAGGATATCAGGATCATAGAAGGGATACTTGCACAGACAAAAAATTATAGTTGGGTTCTCTATCTTTTTCTACCTCTGATTTCTGGCTTCTGTCTAGCTTTTATTCCCTATTTTCTATTTTGCATAGGATCTCTGGTGGCATAGTGCCTAAGGCATTTGACTGCTAACCGGTAGGTTCAGACCCACCAGCCACTCCTCGGAAGGAAAGTTGGGCAATCTACTTCTGTAATGATACCACCTGGGAAACCAAAGGAGGGGTCGCTAGGAGTCGGAAAATGACTGGACGGCAGTGAGTTTGGTTTTCGGTTTTATCTTGCATATCTTTCTTAATCATTGCTTGATGCTGGCTCAGATTTGGAGTTCAGCCCCTTTTCTTTGATTTCCATGTGGATGTCACTCATATAAGGTCTTTGTAGCAAAACTTTCTGAAGGATTGTGGCTCATTTCAGTAATACAAGCGATTTAAAATTGAGTATTAGATAACCCTTTTACAGACTCCCTTGGCTATTTCTGACAGCTCTGGCTTCAGCCTCCCACCTTGTTTCTTTTTCCTTCTGCCTCTTTGCTGTCTTCAGATTCTTTACGTTTCCTCTCAAAAGCAAATATATAGACACTGTTTCCATTTTCTCTTTAAGAGCAAGTCAGCACTTCCTTTAGTTTGTCCTTAGGTGCAGATGCTATGTTCAAGATGTAAGAGACCTTAAAATCTGAGGCACTTGGTGTGTGTAAATAGAGCAATCTGGAAGTGGAGCCTTAACTTCATTTTAAAGTCTTGACATAAGTCTAGAATCGATGTTGAATTTTCAAGTCGCCTTTTTTAACAGCAATTCCTCTAACCTTGATGTTGACCTAACCTTGATGCTGGCCGTATACCCTAAAGGAGGCATTCTTTTTCTCAGAGGTCTGGCAGGTGCAGGATATCACAATCTATTCCCAGAGGGTCCTTCCAGAGGGTCAAACAGATGCAAGATGTGATAACTTATACCCAAAGGGTCTTGATGCATAGCATTATCCATAATTTTTTACAATGGACCCACAGAAATAGACATAATTGAGAAAACAATTTTTATAGCAGGTTACCCAAAAAACCTGCCATATGACCATCCTGTAATAAACTGAAGAGCACTTCTGCTTGCAAATATGTACCTTTAACCAATCATGTAATTCCACTTATGTGTTATCAACCTATCCCTGGTAAATTCACGGTTTTGATATCCCACCTTTGACTTCCCTGTGGCATTGTGGGTAAAGCATTTGGCTGCTAACCAAAAGACCAGTGGTTCAAACCCACTAGCTGCTCCGCAGGAGAAAGATGAGGCAGTCTGCTTTCCTAAAGATTTACAGCCTTGGAAATCCTGTGGGGTAGTTCTACTCTGTCCTATTGGGTCTCTATGAGTTGGAATTGACTCGATGGCAGTGGGTTGGCTAGGTTGGATAGTCTTTCAGCCAATTATGATTTTGTAACATCGAATTTGGATGTCTTCCAGGTCTGGACTGTCTCTAAGCCCCCAATAAACCTGTTTTGCTTTTACTTAAGCAGACTTCCATGATGTTGCTCTAAGACAAAACTTACCTTTTCACACCCAAACGGTCTTTTGAGGTATTTTGCCTGTGGTTTACAATGACATTGAAAGACAAAAGACAAAAAACAACCTGTCACTCTTATCATTATGGTGATCAGTAAATGCTATTTATTGCTATTAAGAACATTTTATATATGATAGAAAAACAATTATTGAGTGAAAAATTATAATATGATCTTTGTTGTATTTGCCTTTCCCTCAGGAATGGAAAGTTTTACTTTTAGGCTGACAAAATTCTCCTCTGTTACCAATCTCTGCCTGGTAGCTTCTTCCCAAATAACAAGCATGTTGTTGTTGTTATGTGCCATAGAGTTGGACCCGACTCATAGTGACCCCTCCTTGGGTTTCCGAGGTGGTATCACTATGGAAGTAGATTGCCCAACCTTCCTTCCGAGGAGTGGCTAGTGGGTTTGAACCGCCAGCCTTCTGGTTAGCAGTCAAGTGCCTTAG
>NW_006921975.1:1806631-1809640 GCF_000298275.1 Orycteropus afer afer
CTTCCTTCCGAGGAGTGGCTAGTGGGTTTGAACCGCCAGCCTTCTGGTTAGCAGTCAAGTGCCTTAGGCACTATGCTACCAGAGCTCCCAATAACAAGCATAATAGTGTTTAAAATAAATCATATTAAGCCCTAAATAGAAATTGATTGATACTTGTTGAATATATATGATTTGACAATCAGGGTAACATTTCAACCAGAGAGTCAAAAATGCTCCCAAGATAAGAGAGCCTCTAAAGTATCTTATACCCCATCTTATTGGCATTGCCATGGAAAAAGCCTGGTAACAGTGTTTACATAATAACAATTTACCCTAAAACACAACTTCTAGTCTGACCCTAGAGTTCCTGATTCTCAAAACTGACTGCACTTAGATAATGCTTCAAAAGAGCCTGATGCCTAAGGCAAAAGACTCTCCATTAAACTGCTGATTGGTTATTGTTTGACTTAAAGGTGACTTTAGGAAACCTGAAGGCGAACAGGCCTGGATGGGCCATCTCAATCCTGTGGACTCCAGAAATCTGCATTCAAGGAGAATTAAAACAGTTTCTCAGTAGCTACAAATAATTGATTCAAAAGTTCTAGATCTATAAATCCAAACTTATAAAAAGACAAATATTAGAAATTCTGTGAGGGCCTCTGAAAGACTCAAAAGCCGCATTGTTGCTCTGTTGCTAGCATGCCTGTGTTTTAACTTCTGGGGATATATGTCCCAGCTTACACTCTAGCTAGCAACTGGCTAATGTCCAAATGCAATCAGAAGAGTAATTGAGCATACCTGTCTTCATCATTCTATACCCAAATAAAATGGCTTGTCTGAATTAGTAGTGCCTGTTGGCTCATCACAGAAGCAAAGATTAGATTCAGAATACGTCAGCTGGAAAGGATATTCCAAACCAAAAACCAAACTCATTGCTGTTGAGTTGATTCTGACTCTTAGTGACCGTATAGGGTGGAGTAGCACCGCCCCATAGGATTTCCAAGGAGGGCAGTGGGTTTGGTTTGGTTGTGCAATACTTACAGAAGCAGACTGCCACATCTTTCTCAAACTGTGGAGCAGCTAGTAGGTTTGAACCTCGAACCTTTTGGTTAGCAGCCTAGCACTTAACCACTGGTACCACCAGGACTCTTTGAAAAGGACATTAGGGGTCATCTAATACAGTTGCTCTCAATTTGTAACTGAGGAAATTGGGACCCTGAGAAATTCAGTGACTCCTCAGTCATTCTGTTCATACTGAATTGGAACTAAAATCCAGGTATCTTGATTCTTAGTCTATTGTTTTTCCTGTTATACCAGAGAGATTATTTCCCCTAGAGCTAGATTTGCCCACAGCTCATGACTCAAATATTTTAGTCACTTAAGGACATGTTTCTTCACTGTGGCATACAACATATTTTCAAGGGCAACAGCATATTTAAAAGAACACAATGGAACCAAAACACACTCAGAAAAGATTTGCAGTATTCCAGGGTGCCATTCTGCTATTTTGTCTTTAAGTTAGTGGAAGACCCTGTGGGAGCAACTTGGGGTAATAAAGGTTAATCACTGGGAGCTTAAGGGTGCTTATGCTTAATTGGTGGGCGATTAAAGATGCTCAAGGTTAATAGCTGTGTTTTCAAAGCCAGTAATTCCCTTTATAGAAAGCTTCCCCTGTGGGGTTTGCCACACCTATCAATCAGTTCCAGCAACTAGCCAATCAGATAGCACATTTAGGAATCTAATCTTAAGGGGATCTAGGGTTAGGTTGCCACAGTGGTCAAAAGGTTTTAAATATCTTAACCATGGATGTTGTTTTCATTTTCTTTGAAAAACAGTTTGGTCATCTTTAGACAACTCTACACTTTGTTTACATTGAAATGGTTTGGGTTTTGTTACATTGATGCAACCCAATGAAGCCCATAAATTTGATAAAATAAATTAAGTTTGCTACTTAATTTCAAGGCTTATTACTGGTTTTAAAAACTACTTAGTTGTGCATTTCCAATATCACTCAGTACAATCAAAACTGATTTGCTTACCATTATGAGGTATTAGGTATACATTAGCCAGTGTCCAAGACATGTTCAATACATAGGGTAATAACCTTAAATAAATATTCAACTTGGAAGGGACCATACATATCCCTGACTCATTTGAAAGATGGTGAAATGAGTCCTGGAAGGACTAAATGACCTGCTCAAGGACACTAACCACAGCTACCATGAGGATCTGGTCTTTTGATGCTTGGCAACCATTTGGTTATAGTTAACCCAGGGCTTTTCCTGGGTCAAATATTACAGTTTCTATTTAACATGTGCATTAACAAAATCGTCCAGGGGAAGGCAATTAAATTAGACTCATGTCCATTTGGCAAATTTGTGTTTTTAAGTTTACAAAGAAGAATACTTATAACAGAAAAAAATTACTATTGTCTTAATATCAGAAGTAGAAGATGCTTAACCCATGCTGTAACTTTCTTAGAAATTATAGAATCTTTTAAATTTCATGTTGGAACTGGAATCAGCTACTATTCTCTTCAAATTGCAATTTATATTCCTTACTAATAAATAATTCTTTGATAAATCCTTCTATATAAGTCAAATGGAGCTCTGGTAGCATAGTGGCTAAAGCACTTGACTGCTAACCAGAAGGCTGGCAGGTCAAACCCACCAGCCACTCCTTGGAAAGAAGGTTGGGCAATCTACTTCTGTAGCGATACCACCTTGGAAACCCAAGGAGGGGTCTCTAGGAGTCAGGTCCGACTCAATGGCACATAACAACAACATATAAGTCAAATATTAGACTTCATGGGCTATTACACTACTATTCAACTAATAAATTGTTTGCACTGCTGTTGTTGTCAGGTGCCATTGAGTCAGTTCTGACCCATTGTGTACAAGAGAAAGAAACACTGCTTGCCATCCTCACAATTGGTGCTTTGTTGCGTCCACTGTGTCAATCTATCTTGTTGAGGGTCTTTGCTGATACTCTACTTTACCAAACATGATGCCATTCTCCAGGGACTGGTCC
>NW_006921975.1:1809880-1813995 GCF_000298275.1 Orycteropus afer afer
AGTTCAAACCCATCAGCCACTCCTCGGAAGGAAGGTTGGGCAATCCTACTTCCGTAGTGATACTGCCTCGGAAACCCAAGGAGGGGTCGCTCGACAGCAAAACAACAACAATAACAAATATATATACACACACACACACACATACACACACAGTATATTCATGTGTATTCCTTGCCAACACTATAATTCAAAGTTATCAGTTCTTCCTCAGTCTTCCTTATTCATTGTCCATCTTTCACATGCATATGAGGCGATTGAAAATAACATCCCTTGGGTCTGGCACACCCTCATCCTCAAAGTAACATCTTTGCTTTTGAACACTTTAAAGCGGTCTTTTGCAGCAGATTTGCCCAAGGCAATTATGTCCTTTGATTTCTTGACTGCTGGTTGCATGGTCATTGAGTGTGTAGCCATGTAAAATGAAATCCTTTACAACTTCAATATTTTTTCTCCATTTATCATGATGCTAATTATTGGTTCAGTTGTGAGGATTTTTGTTTTCTTCATGTGTAAGTATAATCCATAGTGAAGTCCAGTCTTTGATCTTCATCAGCGAATGCTTCAAGTCTTCTTCAAATCATTTTGAAGAGAACAAGGGGATACTGCATGGTTTAAAATCAGGAAAAGTGTGTATCAGGGTTGTGTCCCTTCATGGCATTTATTCAATCTGTATGCTGAGCAAAAAATCTTGGAAGTTGGACTATATGGAGAAGAATGTGGCATCAGATAAGGATTGGAGGAAGGCTGATTAACAACCTGTGATATGCAGATGATACAACCTTGTTTATACTACCCATTGACAAATTTTGAAAATTTCATCACTGAAGGTAATTTAGAGAAGGGGTACAATGGTCATTTATTTCCTTTTGTCAATAATAACTTGTTTCGGCAATAAATGAAGATAGAGTCCAAAAGACTGAGTTATTTAAAATCACTCAGTGGAGAAATTCATTCCCACATGCCAATTCCCTCCCTTTAATTATCTTAATTTCTTGTATCTTATAAAAGAAAAAAGAGAGAGAGAAAAATGTATTGCATTCTTAATGCAACATTTTAGTAATATGTTTAATTAATGGGAAACAGGTTTCTCATTTTATTCTGATTATCCAAAAGGTTTAAGCAACATGAGATTTACGTAAAGAGTGAAATTAATGGCATGACCCAGAGAGGTCTATTGGAAAATGCTGTCAGCTGCTCTTTTTAGCTGGACACTTAGTGGTAAGCTCAAGGCTCTCAGGATATGGATGTGGGTAAGCATTTCCAGTAGACTGAAGCCATAACTCACAGGTATGCTTTCACAATAGTCCTTATAATTAAATAGGAAATTACAACAGAAAAACCCAAATGCTACTTAAAAACAAAACCCATTAGTTTTTGGTTAATCGCGATGAAATAATGATCGCTCTGAGCAATTTCCCATTTCCTAATCTCAGTAGTGTTGCTCAATCCTCAGTTTTGTTCATGAAGGAATAATTATCACTACATGTAACCCAGTCAAGAATCAGAAACAGCTAATACCCTAGGATTTCAAACTACTGAATTTTTCCTTGTTTGATTGCCTGATTATTTGACTTGTACTTGACTCAAACTCATTCTATTCTCTAAAAGCTCATTGACAAAAAGTATCTCTCCACTTTGAAAATTAATCACAGTGAAATTAAAAATGGAGGAGGAGTACTCTTTTCTGCTGAAAATGTTCCTCTTGCTGCTACTCTCAGTCAGTTGAATGTCATGTTTATTTAAAAACATGTAGAAACTGGGAGCAGACTCATATAGGAATTTTTTTTTTTAAATGAGACTTGTTTTAAAATTCTGAAATAGAATCCATTAATTGAACATAGAGGAACTTGCATTCTGGCTCAATAGTGAGAAAAATTATCTGATGGTTAAGAGATGAGAACAATGGAATGGGCTACTTCTTGAAGCAGTGGGTGTTCTGTCACTGGAGGTGTTGAAGCAGAAGCTGGAAAATAGTCTCACACCATGAACGCTACACAGGAGAAAATCTCTACATTGGGAAAGAGACTGGACTAGATCACTTTCATTGTATCTCTTAACTGTAGGATTCTATATAAGATCACTTTTCCTGGCTCTGCTCACAATTCACATGAAAAATTATATCGAACTGGTCCTAGGCTATTGACTGCTCGCATCTCAACTTAGGAAGCATGGTTCTTAAGGAGTACCCATTTTTCCCCAAACTGATGTTTACATTTTGTAGGGAACATCTATGTCTTGACCCAAAGGAAAGATGGAGACTCAGAATTTCATCCATCCTAGCAGGTTATTGGAGATCATATGTTGGACAGTTCTTTCCTTGGGAATTCTCTGTAGCACCTCAAAAAGTGTATTTCCTGGACTAGAAACCCAAGAATCTTACATTTGTCAGTTGTCATAGGCTGAGTTCTCTACAGAAGAGAGAAAGAGAGAAAAAACAGTGAAGCTTATATATGTATATGGATGTATACACAAACACACACACACTCACAGAGAGAGAGAGAGTAAGAGAGAGAGAGAGAGTGAGAGAGAGAGATTTATGTCAAGGAAATGTAGTTGGCTCATGTGGTTGTAAATTCTGGCAAGTCTTAAGTCCATGGGTGAGGTATCAGGCTGGACATCTCCTGAATGAATGAATGAATGAATGAATGAATCCCAAGATTGACAAGTCAAATGGCAGATTGCTGGCTCGTGGGCTGTGGGGGCTGACAAATCCAAGGTTGGCAGGTCAGATGGCAGGCTTCTGGCTCACAAGCTAACAATTCCCAAGGTCAGCAGGCAATATGGCAGGCTGGTGACTCAAGTCTAAAGAAATGGAGGTTAGATGATGATCAGCCAGATGCAGGATCCATATCAAGCAAAAAGCAGAGAGTTTTGCCAGAATGTCCATATATATTAGACATTATTTGGCCACACATAGGCCACACCTCCAAGGAAACTTCTTTTAAACTGATTGGCTAGTCATAGCTGATCTCATAATGGAGGTGATCACATAATATCAGATCTCATTATAGGGAATGACTACATCATAACTGCCAAACCACTGAGAATTATGGCTCAGCTGAGTTGATACACAACCTTAACCATCACACAGGTTTTAATATAAACACTCATTCAGTCCAAGTTTGATGCAAAATGAAACAGAATGAAATACTATGGATACATGTGGAAGGTGAGCAGTGTATTAAATATAGTAGTCATAAGTCATGTGTCCAAAGAAAACCAGAAAGAACACATCTTTTATTCTTCTGAAGCATCCTATAAGGATTGATTTGTACAGGAATTAAATATATATTTGAGGTTACTGTTTGATTTCGTTAAGTCCTTACTGAATCTTCTATTTGAGTTATAGTCTACGCATATAAGAAGTAACCTTGAGTGTCTCTAATCATTCTCATGTAGAAATAAACAAAACAAAATGAAAATTTTTTTACGTTAGGTAGATTACCTCCTTGGAGAGATCAAGCATGGGAGAATAGAAGGCCTGTGTATGCACAGGTAAACAGCTCAGGGGGCAGGAGTGCATGGGAGGGAAAGACACAGGGAAAAGGTAACTATGAGTAGGAAATGGGAAGAGAGCTGTTGCATTGTCAGAAATTGCAGTCTGTGTCCTGAGACAAAGCATATGTGAACTGTTGTACAGAAAATGAATTTGCTCTGTATTCTTTCACCCAAATCACAATAAAAATTTATTTTACAAATTGGCTATACTAAGGAGCTGTGGAGGAGCTCTGATAGCATAGTAGTGCCTAAGGCACGTGACTGCTAACCAGAAGGCTGGCAGTTCAAGCCCACCAGCCAGTCCTTGGAAGGAAGGGTGGGCAATCTACTTCCATAGTGATACTGTCTCGGAAACCCAAGGAGGGGTCGCTATGAGTCGGGTCTGATTCGAGGGCACATGTTGTTGTTGTTGTTAAGTGTCGTCGAGTCCTTTCCGACTCATAGCGACCCTATGCACAGCAGAACAAAACACTGCCCTGATCCCGCGCCAGCCCCACAATCCCTGCTATACTTGAGCCCATCATCACAGCCACCATAACAATCCATCTCCTTGAAGGCCTCCCCCTCTTTCATCGACCCTCCACCCTACCAAGCATGACATCCTTCTCCAGGGAATG
>NW_006921975.1:1817194-1824770 GCF_000298275.1 Orycteropus afer afer
GGCACAGTGCCTAAGGCATTTGACTTAACCAGAAGGCTGGTGGTTCAAACCCACCAGCCACTCCATGGAAGGAAGATGGTACAATCTACTTCAGTAAAGATTTACCACATTGGAAACCCAATGGGGGTTGCAATGAGTCAGAATAGACTCAATGGCAGTGGGTTTGGTTTGGTTATACTAGCCACTTACCCTACATGTACCTCCTGCAAGTCTACATGTAAGAAGAGAATAAAAACTTTGATGAATTTTAATCAGAGAATAAGAGGAATTTCATCTACAGATGAAAGTGTAAAACAGGTATTTCCATGGTGACTATGAGGTGAGGCACTTCATGTCATTGAGTGAAGCAGGCTGGGTTTAGCTGTTTTTCTATTTTTCTCGAAAAATTCAGATCTCTTTGTCTATCTTTCATTTCCTACTTTTAGAGCTCTGGTGGCCTAGTGCCGAAGGCATTTGACTGCTAACCAGAAGGCTGGAGGTTCAAACCCACCAGCTACTCCTCAGTAGGAAGGCTGGACAATCTACTTCCATAGTGATACTGCCTCAGAAACCCAAGGAGGGGTCACTATGCGCCGGATCTGACTCTATGGCAGTGTGTTTGGTTTTTTGGTTTAGTGTAGAAAAATAATTCTTAATTATTAGAAAAATCAACAGTGCCATTATGATGATAAATAGAGTCTGGCATTGGGACTTGTGAATAGGGAATGGTGAAGACTCGGGTAGTATGCCAGATACATGCATATATATACAGTGATGCCAGATCTTCCAAATTTCCAAGAGAAGTAGATATTCAGATTCTATTTTATGAATCTCCTGATTTTAAAATATTGACAACTAATACAAAAATATTTTTAAAACTCTGCATGGGCCAAATAAAACCCATCTGTGGGTCAGTTTTTGTTTTGATTTTCCTTAGGAATTCTGAATGAGTATACCAGTGCCAATTGGAGGCCATGTACTGGGGAAAAATCAAAAGGATTTCAAGCAAGTCAAAACACTTCTAATCCCTAATTATGTTTTACTTGGGGCCTGGGGACTCATTGAAATGTTCTTGTTCCCATGAAGAAGAAGAAAGAGGACCCATTTTAAAGAAGGAAAAGATGGAAAAGATGACCTGGGGAAACTTTGTTCACAAATATTCTTCATCATGATAATTGCTATTTGTGGAGTACTTATTGTTGCCAGAAGACTTTCCAAACATAATCATTTGCTCCTCAGAAAAAACTTTATAGGGTAAGCATTATGATTCATATTTATTGTACTCTGCAGAGACTGGAATTACCCCCCACCCAAAATTTGGTTCAGATGTCTAGAGTGATGATGATATGTCCACACCAAGATGGTATAAAAAGTTTTATTACTTACTTAATGAGGCTTTCTAGAGAGAGCAGGATAGGTTTCCCAAGCTGGTCTGAAAGTGGCTTGAGAGAGCAGGGAAAGGAGACCGGCCTATGGTGTATTTTGTGGTTAGGTGACAGGACTGGTGTGAGGGCTGGTGAGAATTCCTGTACATGTGTAGGGGGTTGTGTAATTTGAATTTCCAACTTGCCCAGATGTGGGGCAGAAAAAGAGGGGGAGGTGTGCCTCAGTAGACTGTCAGCAGTCAAACATCAAAAAATGGAGTCAAGCTCTTCATTACAATAATTTATAGATGAGTACCCGGGACTCAGAAAGTTTATGGATTTGTTCAAAGTGACATGGTAGATAAAGGATTAAACCCAAGTCTAGTTCCAAAGTCACTACTTCCTCTTTATATAAAACCGCAAGTCATAAATTGGCAGCCTTATTTAAAATGTAAAGAATGAGTTGCTAATATTTAAAAATTAAGATTACACCATCAAGAAACAACACACATTCACCCATTCATTCATACATTTATGTTTAAATTGTCCCAAGTTTGCCAGTGGGATGCCTTTCAAGCTATCTACTGCATACTTAAATGCTTCTCCACCATTCTCTCAGCACTTCCTTATTTTCTTGCACAGTATATTACAGGCTTCTCTGTAATACTTTCTCTACCCCAGTCCTATCTTCAGCCTTGCCCTAATTTGCCTCAGATATTTTTTTATTGGAGAGCAGTATTTAGAAACCAAGATCTGAGAGGACGGTTTACTCATTGCTGTGGAGGTGTCATTGCTTCATAACCCTTTTAGCAGACATAGCTAGGAAATATATGTATAGACACATATACATAAATCTATATTTCTATCTACATTTACATTATATGTACTATATATACACTTGCATAAATATGTTTATATATGTATATATGTATACTAATATCTCCAATTACTCAAATAATCACAGTGTTCATTCTAATCTTTCCCATTTCCATATTGGTAATCCCCTTCCCTTAGAGAACCTAACTCCATCATCCTCAATATATTTCCTTATTTGCTCAACCTTGGACTACACAGAAAATTGTTTAAATTTGTTATCAAATATCTCTGTGAAAAGAAAATCTAATTGCTAGAGTTGACTGTTTGTTTATGGTTCTTTTAAGATAATGTGTAAATAGAGTAAAATGCACAGATCTTAAGAGTATTGTTCAATAAGTTTCAATAAATGCATACATTACTTATTCATTCCTATCATCCTGGAAATTTTCCTCATGCTCCTTCCCAGTCAATCTCCACTCTCCATAGGCAAGCACTATTCAGATTTCTATCACTAATACCATTTTCAATAGCTTAGTCAACTCAGTCTTACCCACTGATTGAAAAGCTCCGCTGTGTCTGTTTGGTTCTCATTATAACCTCAATGAGTAACAGAGTGTCTATTACATATGTAGACAGAAAATTCTTAGTAAATGTTTGGTGAACGAATACATGAATGAGTGAGGAACAATGGGAGATAATATCTGTCACTCATATATCTCATTTTTCTTTATCTTGCCCATTTTCCCCTTTTATGATGCTATTCTCATGCATTATATGGCCTTGATAATTACCAAAACCCTTGACCAGGGATAATGGAGTGATGGAAAGATTGGTGTGATAGTCAAAGGGGTTGACTAGTTATAATGTTGTTGTTGTTAGGTGCCGCCAAATTGGACCTGACCCATAGCAACCCCTCCTTGGGTTTCTGAGGCAGTATCACTACGGAAGTAGATTGCCCCACCTTCCTTCCGAGGAGTGGCTGGTGGGTTTGAACCTCCAGCCTTCTGGTTAGCAGTCAAATGCCTTAGGCGCTACGCTACCAGAACTCCCACTAGTTATGATATTTCTGATAAACATGGTAAACACAGTAGCATGCCTAGGAAGAATTATCCACTCACAGTATCATGTGAGAACCATTGTCCAGGGTCAAGTCTCATTGTTGAAAGCTCACATCTCCCTATTTTCTGCAATGACCCATTAAAAACATCCAATCTGGAAAGAGTTAGTGCTAGTTCCTTGAAACCTCACTTTGATAGAATCACTTTTTTCTTCCCATTCTTCCCACACCCAAATTCTTTCACTGGCTGTGTCTAATTAAGTTAATTTTATTTATTGAACTTTACTTCTGGAATTTCCATTTCTTCCCACACCCTGTACACTCTGCTTCATACTAGAAGATTGAATGTGTATATGGAAGAAGAAATATTCATTGAGCATCTGCCAAGATTTTCACATCAGCCATGTAAGGCAAGGATTATTGCCCCAGTTTGCATGCAGTAAAGTAAAGCTTACAGAACTGGAACAGGCATTTGAAGCTAGGTCTTTGTTTTAGCATTCACTTCTCAGCAGAGTTCAGATTCCTATATATATACCTTGTAATTTTGAGTCACATGAATATAGCTGAATTTCTCATTCAAGTTCCCTCTCCTTCCTTGCCTCCTCTGAACTCTGTGGGACATCATTACAAATTTGGACCTTTATGTGTGCACATTGGAAATGTTGTTAAGGTGTGCTTTGTACTTATGCCTCTACTTGCAGAAAACAAACAAACAAACAACAACAACAAAGTGTGGCGATCAAGTAACTGGTCAAGACCATATAATCAGTAAGTGTCAAAGCTCAGATTTGAACACAGGTGGTCTGATTTCTGAACCCATCCTCTTGGCAATTGTAATTTATACTGTCTCTTATTTCCTTGCAAACTTTCCTGTCAGGGTCCAGCCTTGATCTTATGGAGGCTCAGGGGATGCAGACAGAGATCAAATATTATCATATTTGATATTTGAATGGGGTGGTGATTCTCAGTGGTAGCCAAATGGAGCAGTAGGCTTAATCAAGAGTTTCCAAGTCAGGAGAGGGATTTTTAAGCTTCCAATGTACCTAGTGGAGTTTGTATAAAGTACCTGGTATATTAAATTTGCTCAACTAATGGCAGCAGTGATTACTATTGTCATTTCAATAATCATAATAATGAAGATGAGGAACACTGATACAATGGAGGATAAAAAAGAAATAAAAGGCATTTTTGATATGACTTCAGAAAAGGTGAGCAGAAAAACCAAAACCTGACTAGGATGTATATGTTGTGAGTATCTTTTAGTTGATTTCCAGTGAGAGTGTGAGGTGTAGCTGCATAGACAGTGCTCATGCCACTCTGGGAGTCCCTCCAGACAGAAATACTCAACACTCAGCAGTGAGAAGCTCCAGGTGTTAGAGTCGCTGGATCCTGAGGTACAGATGACTGGCTCAGTGTGGCTTCAAGCATATTCTTGATAGACCCACTCTGGAATGCCAATGAATATGCTCTAGACCATATACACTATTGACACAGATTACTTCACCTGAATAGAGTCAACTCATCCTCTCTTCCCTCAATGGACTATATTCCTTTAAAAACTATGTAGTGTCAAATAACCACCTCTTCTACATTTCTCTTTTCTTTAGGTTTTAGCAAACTTTTGTGAAATGCTTTTTCTGTGCCAGCCCCATGCTGTGGTAGTACCAATAAAGTGCTAGAGCTAGAGCTGCACAAAGAGTGAAAGGTCCCCATCTGTCCCCCCTCCTTCCACTTGACTACAGGTTGCCTAGGACCTGAAATTCCCACCATGGAGATTAATCCATTGAGTTTAATGAATATTTATTGATTATAAGTCAATAAAGTCATAAAAGACTACTCTATGGTAAGTGTTTAAGTACAGATGTGAATAAGACACTGTGCTGTCCTCATGGAGTTTGCAGTCTGGTGGAGAGAGGCATATGTACAATTAACTGTAGTGCAGCATGTCAGTTACTTTACTCATGCTTATAATATGTACTAAGGTGGCTGGTGCAAAAGGAGGGGCTCAAATCACTCTGCCTGGCAAAGTTAGAGAAAGCATCACATTTTGAGCAGTAGTGTGCAAGATGAGTGACTACGTATTAGGAGGAAATTACAAAAAGATGACAATAGAGGAAACAGAAATATGAAAAGCTATGTGAGTGTTAATTCAATAAGTAGCTCTATGTGAATGTACAAGTTATTTTATGGCATGGCAAACAATGAAATGATCAGGAGAAGGAGGAGGTTGAGAATAATAGAACATTTACTGAGTGCTGCCTATGTGTTAAGAGCACTGGTGGTGTAGTGTCTAAGGCATTTGACTGCTAACCAGAAGGCTGGCGGTTCAAACCCACCAGCCACTCCTCAGAAGGAAGATTGGGCAATCTACTTCTTGAGTTGGATTTGACTTGATGGCAGTGAGGTTTTTTTTTTTTTTTGGTTTACCTATGTGTTGTGGTGCAAACGATTAATGTTCTTAGCTGCTAAACAAAAGGTTGGAGGTTCTAGTCCACTCAGAGGGGCCTCAGAAGATAGGTCTGGTGATCAACTTCTGAAAAACACGTGCATTGAAAACCCTACACAGTTCTACTCTGACACACATGGAGTCACCATGAATCACAATCTACTTGAAGGCAACTGGTTTACTGATTGCCTATGTGTCAGGCAGTGTGTTAAATATTTTTTACACACATTTAATCCTCACAACTGTATGAGAAAGAAATTATTGCCACGCCATATGGTAATAATTGTGAGTTGCTTACCAAATACTCGTGTACTCCTCTACAATCTCTAGCCTCCCTTACAAGTAGATTGAGGTCATGAGACCACATTTGGACCAAACAATGTGAACAGAAAAGATATAAGCTACTTCCTGGAGTGATGGGATCCTCTAGTACTTTCCTTCCTTGCTATGCCACCTCAGAGAGCATGTGTTCCAGAAGATGTTAGATACAAGATGGTGGAAGGCATTCTGGTGCACCTTGTGTGTGATGAGCAAGAAAAAAAAAATATCATGATAAGTGCAGTAGTTAAGTTTGTGTGTCAACTTGGCTGGGCCTGGTTGAGTGGCTGGGCAGCTGGATGTAGTCACTCCCCATGATGAGACTGGTAATCAACTCCATGGTGGAATCTACTGTGAGTAGCTGAGTAGCTGCCTTAGGGATACGGTCTGCTTCCTGTACATAAGGAGAAGCCTTGGGGAACAGTTTATAGCTTATGGCACACTTGAATCGTGCATGTAGTCGTGTTGTTGTTCAGCAGCCTGCCATGCTCTGCTGACCTTGGGACTTTCAATGGACTTGAATTAATGGCCTGCCATGTGGTTTGGTAACATCTGGACTGTGCCTTTTTATTTGTCAACCTTGGCGTTGTCTGTCTCAGCAGCTAGCAGCTGTCTGAGTGAAGAAACACCTCTAGCTCCAGTGGGCCAGGAGCAGGAGGCAGAGCTGGACCCCAAGGTCCCCTAGAGCCTGGCACTTTGAACTTGGACTTAAAGCCTCCAAACTGTTAGAGAATAAACTCCTGTTGTTCAAGCATTCCATTTGTGGTATATGCCTGTCAGAGCTAGGTAACCAGAAGAATAAGTCTCTAGAATTTGGACATTAATTTGTCACCACAGCATAGCCAATTTCAAGGGTCAGCAAATTATACCCAGTGGGTCAAGTTTGGCCTGTTGCCTATTTCTGTAAATAAAGTTTGACTGGAAGACAGTCATGGCCAATCATTTACATATATTCTAGGGCTACATTCATGCTACAATTGCATAGTTGAGTAGTTGTGACAGATGATATGGCCTGCAAAGTCTAAAATATTTGCTACCTGACTTTTGACAAGAAAAAAAAAAGAAGTTTGATGACCTCTGTCCTATTTTACAAACAAGGGAAAGGAGAGATTAACTTCTACTCACACAGCTAGTAAGTAGAGTTGTGGGAATTTAAACCCAGCTCTAATTTTAAATGCTATACCTTATTTCTTGCTTCTACTGCCTATAGTTCTGTAACCTTTATTTGGTTCTGTTCTTCAGTTATTATAGTTCTCTAGTCCATCTACCCACATATATGGATTGACAGCCCATTCTGGAATCAGTTTTCTGGCTCAGTATTGTCATCTCTTTGAGGAATGACATATTATCTGTCCTCTAATACTTAAATTTTCCCATTAGTGTCACCTCAGTCCTCAGGGACTGGCAATGAGAGAAAAAGGAAGAATCAGGAGAACTTTGGTGACTTCTTAGATTATGCAAATAGAAGAAGAAAGAAGTAGAAATAAATTGACAATTGATACTGGGATGTGGTAAAGGTTGGGATGGGAGGAAGAGAAGTTTAATACTGGACACATTAAGTTTGGGGTTCCTGGGAAAAATCCAGGTGGAGATGTT
>NW_006921975.1:1825441-1832052 GCF_000298275.1 Orycteropus afer afer
CTCAAGGAGATATCTTTGCTCCTCAGCACTTGAAAGAGGTCTTTTGCAACCAACTTGCCCAGTGGTATATGTTGTCTGATGTCCTGACTGCTGCTTCCATTGGAGTTGACTGTAGAACTAAGCAATGTGAGGTTTAAGACAACTTCAATTTTTTCTCCATTTATCGTGATACTGCATACAGGTCCAGTTGTGAGGATTTTTGTTTTCTTTATATTGAGGTGTAATCCATCCTGCATACTGTACTCTTCAATCCTCATCAGTAAGTGCTTCAAGTCATCACCCTCACTTTCAGCAAGCAAAGTTGTATCATCAGCATATCACAGGCTGTTAATGAGTCTTCCTCCAAACTTGATGCCATGTTCTTCTTCGTATAGTCCAGCTTCTTGGATTATTTGCTCAGCATATAGACTGAATACATATGGGGAAAGGATACAACCCTGATGCACTCCCTTCTTGATTTTAAACCATGCAGTGTTCCCTTTTTCTGTTTGAACGACAACCTCCTGGTCAATGTACAGGTTCCTTATGAGTACAATTCAGTGTTCTGGAATTCCCATTGTTCTCAATGTTACCCATAATTTGTTATGCTCCACACAATCAAATGCTTTTGCATAGCCAATGAAACACAAGTAAATATCTTTCTGGTATTCTCTGCTATGAGCCAAGATCCATCTGACATCCACAATGACATCCCTTGTTCCACATCCTCCTCTGAATCCAGCTTGCACCTCTGGAAGTTCTCTGTCAATATACTGCTGCAACCATTTTTGAATTATCTTCAGTAATTTTACTTATGTGTGATATTAATGATATTGTTTGATAATTTCCACATTGTGTGGGATCAACTTTCTTTGGAATGGGTACAAATATGGATCTCTTCCAGTCAGTTGGCCAAGTAGCTGTCTTCCAAATCTCTTGGCATAACTGAGTGAGTGCCTCCAGTGTGGCATCCATTTGTTGAAATATCTCAGTGGGTATTCTGTTAATTCCTGGAGCCTTGTTCTTTGCTGATTCCTTCATTGCAGCTTCGACTTCCTCCTTCAGTACCATTGGTTCTAGATTATATGCCACCTCCTGAAATGGATGAAGATCCATCAGTTCTTTTTGGTACAGTGACTATGTATTCCTGCCATCTTCTCTTGATGTTCCCTGTATCATTCAATGTTTTTCCCTTAGAAACTTTCAATATTGCAACTCGAAGCTTAAATTTTTTCTTCAATTCTTTCAGCTTGAGAAATGCTGAGCCTGTTCTTCCAAAACAAAGTTAGTGGACACAGGATTGTATCTGTGACCTTGACCTTTTAAGCAACAGACTTCTTTTGTCCTATAACGTAGCATGCCATGTCCTTATGTTGGGACCAGCCTGCTTCATGTATGCAGATCATATGGAGCTCTATTTGGGACTAGGGAACTTCCTTTCAGAAAGATGACCAAATATCTTCACATTTCTACCAAGATTTTATAGGATATATTTGCAGGCTCAATATTTTCAGGCCATTTTTTTTCCCTGAGGAAAACAATGGCATAAATTTTTCAGTGTGCCACAGGAAGATCATAAATTATTTGAGCATTGCACAATTTAACTGTAGTTGAATCTAGGATAATTAATGTAGTCTAGTGATTAATCCTAACGATGTGCAAAAATGGAGCTTTCCCCGCCCTCCTGTTAGGAGGGGCTGTGGGCTAAATACTTGAGTTCATATGTACTTTTCTCAAAAACATTTGATCTTCTCTTTACCTTCCTCAGAATAATCTTTTAAAAGGAATCAGTAACAAAACTCAAACCAAAGAATTAAGAGTCCAAGGACAACACACATTTTTTTTTCCCCTTCACAGTTTGCTTTTTCTCCTGGCTCTTCCAAACTGTAAGTCATTTCAAACAGATCATCTGAGGAAATATACCCACGTGATATATTGAGTTGTTCAGCAGCATGTCCTTTAAAAACCTACATCTTTCACCAGTGCCCACTTCATGGGCATGAGATCTGTGCTGTCAAATAGGACCCTGTGCTCAGAAGAGTCTATCTACTGTTTTAGTGCTCTGTTGTCATTGTTTTGAAATTCTTCATAAGTTTTTAACAAAGGATGTCTCATTTTAATTTTGCACTGGAACCCACAAATTATGTAGCCAATTTTGTCTTCCACCTAACTTTAGTTTCCTACCATCTGACCTTAGCTAACCTGGGCCCTCTTCAGTACTTAGGCCCAAAACACTGTGAAGACACCTGAAACCATTTTGTGTTTTAATGTAGATTGTGATGAGTGGAGTATCACTCTATAGACTCCCAGGTAGCTATCTGGGCTGCTTCTACATCTTACAAGTGTGAGCCATGGTGGGATGGTACCTGAGTCATTCCCCAGGTTTTGATAGGAGTAGTGGTAAAGAAAAGTTTCTAAGCCTGGGTATTCATATGTAGATGGTGCACAATCTGTCTCAATAGTATGGACTGCAAAATGGCCAGAAATTTTGCATAAGAAATACAAAAACCAAACTCACTGCCAGTTGATTCAACTCATAGTGACCTCTCCTTGGGTTTCCGAGGCAGTATCTCTACAGAAGTAGATTGCCCAATCATCCTTCTGAGGAGTGGCTGGTGGGTTTGAACCCCTAGTTTTCTGGTCACCAGATATTCTGCATAGAAAGATGATTTTTGTGGAACTTGTTTAAGGCAACACTTATTTTAAGCCCACTGTGTCTTTTTACCTTTTATTTCTTTTAGAAACCCCTTAGGAATTCCCCTCTCTCACACACTTGCAGGCACCTATTACCTTCTTTGTAGGAAGGTTTGTAGTTTAGAATGACAAAGGTATATGTCCACCTATGAGAGAATGCAAGACAATTTTCTCAGGGCTGCCCACATTTGTAGTCTTCTCTCAGGCTGGGAGAAAAGAATATTTGTCTGATGAGCGGTTGATGTAAAGAAGTGGGGGCAGATAACTTTCTAGAGTGCCCTTAAAACCATCTCTCTCAGAATTGACCTGCTGTGTCCGTGAAAGATCATCCATTATTATTGCAGTATTGATATTTGGGTAAATCTATGATTCCTTCCTGACCTTCCAAGCCATATACCCCAAAAGCACAGTCATCTGGGCCCTAAAGAAACTTTCTTCATCATTGAATTTTCTCTACCTCTGGCTTCTTTTCTGAATCCAAGTACCTTTTTTCCCTTTTAGTGACCTTTTTGTAACCTTCTTTTGATGTCATGGATAGCCAAAATCCAGATATGAGACAAGCTAATGGGATAGATATTCACTGTGACTTGGCAAACTTTCTCCCTATCGGTTGGTGACTCAGGCAGGAGGGATGGGAAATGTGCTGTCAGTGGCAGAATTTCTTCCTGCAATAAAGCATTAGTTTGAGTCCCATATTAAAATAAAAAAAAAAGATTGAGGGGAGGGGAGCCCATCCATACTCTCCATCTTTATTCACCTGGTTAATGACTCAGGCTGTTCATTAGGTACCAAAGAAGCAAGCTTTATCATTTCCCCCGCTTCAAAAAATGAAATGCCTGCATTCAAATTATGCTAACATGCTCCAGAGCCTCTTTAATTGAAAGTATGTGATGGGATCTAATGTAACATTTATCTTGCTGCAATTGACATGAGAGGCAGAGGTGCAGAGTTTAAGGAACCTTTTATTTAAAGACAGCCTTGAAGAAGCTGTGGGAGTGATTGCCAGCTTCTCAGATGACTCACTGGTGCCTAGAGAAAACTTTTTGTCATTAACCAATCTGAATCCCAATATGGCCCAGGACAAGGCAGTTAAACCACCTCCCTACCCCCACATCTTCTATCCCTGACAGTTATTAACTCCATTAACAAATAAAAATTAATATTCAACACCTAGTGATCACTACAAAAGTGATCCAATAGAAGATCTACATCAAGGGCTTGCATATTAATAGGCATGCCTTTCCATCTCACATACAAGTAAAGCGTTTGTGTTTGGTGGAATCAATGGTATTAGGGGTGCAAAGAAGTTAGCACTAAAAAAGAAGTCACCAGGAATGTGGGGGAAGTATCCTGTTTAGCTAACTGGATATAGCCAGGCAAAACCCACTGTCCTGGAGAAAATACGTTTGAACTCCAGCTTTGTCTTTCATGGGAACAGATATATCATTTACAGGGGTAGCTCTAGATGAGCCTGATGAAACCATCTGCAATAAAGAAAGCATGAAAGGAAGCCCTCTTAGGTTGATTCTGCCTATTATTGTTGTTAGTCAGTTTTGACTAATGGAGACCTCATGCACAACAGAATGAAACACTACTCAGGCCTGTGCCATCCCCCCAATTGTTGCTATGCTTGAGCCCGTGGTTGGAGCCCCTGTGTCAATCCATCTCAGCGAAGGTATTCCTATTTTTCACTGACCATCTACTCTACCAAGCATAACATCATTCTCCAGGGATGGTCCCTTCTGACAACATGACCAAAGTACATGAGACAGTCTGACCATTATTGCTTCTAAGGAATATTCCCACTGTCCTTCCTCCAAGACATATTTGTTCATTTTTCTAGCAGTCCAAAGTACATTCAATTCTTTGCAAACACCATAATTCAAATGTATCAATTCTTCTGCAGTCTTCCTTATTCATTTTCCAGCTTTCACATACATATGAGGCTATTGAAATTCCATAGATTGGGTCAAGTGCACCTTAGTCTTCAAAGTGACAACTTTGCTCTTTAACACTTTAAAGAGGTCTTTTGCAGCAGATTTTCCCAATGAAATACATCATTTGATTTCCTGACTGCTGCTTCCATCAGTGTTGATTGTGGATCCAAGTAAAATGAAATTCTTGACAACTTCAATCTTTTCTCCATTTATCGCAATGGTGCTTATTGGTTTGGTTGTTAGTATTTTTATTTTCTTTATGTTGAGGTGTAATCCATACTGAAGGCTGTAGTCTTTGCTCTCCATCAGTAAGGGCTTCAAGTCTCCTTCACTTTCAACAAGCAAGGTTGTGTCATCTGCATATTGCAAGTTGTTAATGAGCCTTCCTCCAAGCCTGTTGCTGCATTCTTCTTCATAGAGTCCAGCTTCCCAGATTATTTGCTCAGCACACAGATTGAATAAGTATGGTTAAAGGATACCACCCTGACACACAACTTTCCTGATTTTAAACCATGTAGTATCCCCTTGTTCTCTTTGAATGACTGTCTCATGTTTTATGTACAGTTTCCTTATGAGTAATATTAAGTGTTCTGGAATTCTAATTCTTTACAATATTATCCATAATTTGTTATGACCCAGATGCCTCTGGAGAGGTGGAGATAAGATGACATCCTGCTAAGACACTCCGTTCAATGACTCTATGTCAGAGATCTGGAAAAACCAAATGAAACAGATACAATGATCTTGGAATTCTGAATATCTAATGAGAAGATAGAGAATTATACTAAGTGCTGATTGGAAAGAGAGATGTAGTGAAGTCAGTGACTGGGGAGAGAAAATAAGCCAGGAATAGCCAAAGAGCAGCAATTTTAAACACAGAGGCATCAGACACATCAGATGCTGACGAGGAGGGAAAAAAAAAAGCTTCATGGACACACATGGCAATAAAGACACAGTATAGACAGATCAGGAGGAATTTAAGGTGAGCCGAAGTCATGTAGGAGCTGAGAGAGGAACATACAGGGAAGTAAACTAGACTTACAGTGGCAGAGGTGGCTGCAGTGAGGAGGGAGCCAGAGAAAGGAAATAAAATAACTCCCCATTAACTTGACAGCACATAACAACAACAACAACAAGTAAACCACATCCATCCTGCTGCTATTGAGTTGATTCTGCCTTTTTGGGTAAAAGTGGAACTGCCTGGTGGGGTTTCTGGGGTTGTGGATCTTTGTGGGGATGGATAGTCTCATCTTTCTCCCACAGAGTGCCTGGTGTGTTCGATTTGCCAGCCTTTTGGTTGGTGGTTTAATGTTTCAACCACTACACCACAGTCTTTTGGGCTGAGGACTTACAAAAGGGGAAAAGCCTGTCAAAGTGGTAGAAGAAGCTAGGCTAGAAGGATCTCTTGCTTGGTTGAATCTGGGCAAGTGCTGGATAAATGGCTATGGGTGCCAACAAGGGTGCCAGATCCACACCAGTAAATGGAGATTGGAGATATACACTCCCCCACCTAACAAATGAACACCTTTCCTATGCATATGGGTAAACCCTCTTTCCATCCCCTCGGGCAGAGTGAGAGGCTGAACCTCACCCATCCTGTCCTTGAGTCACTGACAGATTTTTTTCACACTGAACACAAGAGCCACATTTCTGCAGCCTTCTCTCAGAGGAGTCCACACATACCAGCACCTCCCATCTCTGCAAGGTGAAAGGGACATGCTGGAGCAGTTGGGGAAGATAATCTCAGAACGGTCTTCCACTAAAGTCTGGGTAGGGGCTAGATAAATGGCTGTGTCTTCCCAGAAGGGTGCTGGACCCAAGCCAATGAATCACAGCTGGTGAGCCACTCTTCGCTCCAAAATATACAGCCTCCCTGTGGATGGGGCAAAACATCTCCTGCCACCACCAAGCTAGTGGCCAGGGAAGTCCCACCCAGATTCCTCAACCACCTCCTCTACAGCCTAGCCACCCTCAACAATCCACTCCAAACTGACAGACCCA
>NW_006921975.1:1833238-1834334 GCF_000298275.1 Orycteropus afer afer
CAGTTGTTGTCTGCCATTGTGGTTCTCTGTTCAAAGGGCTCTCTTTAGCATTTCTTGTAAGGCTGGTCTGTTATTTACAAATTCCCTTAATTTCTGTTTGCCTGGGAATGTCCTAATTCTATATATATAACCTTCCAAGAGCTCAAGGACCATAAACAGAAGCAAGGGAAAGACAAACAACACATTTGAACAACTCAGGAAAATCATATAAGAGCAAAATGACAAAATAAATAGACAACTAGAAACTGCACAAAAATAGAAATTGAAAATCCAGAACATGGACTCTATAATTATAGAGATAGATAACACATTGGAAGGACAAAAGAGTAGAATTGAATTGACTGAAGAATGAATTAGACATCTAGAAGACAAATCACTTGATGACAGCTTGTATGAGGAAAAATCAGAAGAAATAATGAAGAAAAATAAAGAATACTTGAGTTATATGGGATGATATCAAAAGAAATAAGATAAATCTGATTGGAATTACAGAACAAGAGGAGGAAAATAAATTTAAAACCATAGAGAAAATTGTGAAGACTTGCTAACAGAAAACTTCCCCAATATCATGAAAGGTGAGAAGACATCCATCTACGAATCTCAATGAACCCAAGCAGGATAGACCCCAAAAGAAAGTCACCAAGACATATCATAATCAAACTTTACAAAACCAAAGACAAAGCAGGAATCTTGACAGTATCTTGGCAAAAATGAAATATTACCTAAAAAAGGTAACCAATTAAACTAAGCTCTGGTTTCTCAGTGGAAGCCATGCAGGCGAGAAGGTAATGGGAAAACATATACAAAATCTTGGAGGAAAAGAATTGCCAACCGAGAATTATATATCCAGCAAAACGGTCCCTCAAATATGATGGTGAAATTAGGACATTCCCAGGCAAACAGAAACTAAGAGAATTTGTAAAAATCAGACCAACCCTACAAGAAATGCTAAAGGGGATTCTTCCAAAAGAAAACTAACAATGGAAGACAACAACTTAAGATTAAGGCACATGAAAACACAATCAGCTCCTGGCCTTGTTTTGGCTGAAGAGATTGAGCTTTTCCACCACCACTTGCCACAGATGTAGTCAATCTG
>NW_006921975.1:1836900-1837543 GCF_000298275.1 Orycteropus afer afer
GGTCCCTCTCGGGAGGGTAACAAGGGAAAGTGTTCAGTGCAGATCAGTGAGTAAGCACAAGCCCGCCTTGTTTCAGTACCTATGCTTAAAATAAATAAACTTTTTTTTTAAAAAAAACAAGAGTGGCAATATTAATTTCTGAAAAAAAAATAGACTTCAAGGGGAAAACTAGCTTATGGGACAAGGAAGGGCATTATATGATGATAAAATGTCAATCCAGCAAGAGGACATAACCATAATAAATACTTTTGCATCCAATGAAAGAGCTCCAAAATACATGAAGAAAACTTTAACTGAGTTGAAAGGAAAAAATTGACAATTCTATAGTAGCAGTAGAGACTTTAGCACACCACTGTCAATGGAGGACAGAACAACACAACTAGAAGAAAAGTCAACAAAGACACAGATCTTAACAATACTATCAACCAACTTGACCTCATAGACATACAAAAACACTCCACCCAACAAAAGCACAATACACATTCTTTTCCAGTGCACGTGGATCATTCTCCATAATACACCATATATCAGGACACAAAACAAGCCTCAATAAATTTAAAAACATCTAAATTCTACAAAGTATCTTCTTGGATCACAACACTATAAAACTAGAAATCGATAATAGGAAGACCATGGCAAAAAA
>NW_006921975.1:1838329-1839673 GCF_000298275.1 Orycteropus afer afer
CCTGGTCCAGACAGCTTCCCTGGAGAATTCCGTTAGGCCAAAGCAAACCCAAGCCACCAACATTTCAGTTGGCAACTTCCTCCAGATGTCAGGCCCTTATGAGACAGCGTAATAAGACAACCAAAGTGACAGAACCCTCCCAGACTGGAAAGTCCCATGCAGTAACAAACTTCCTCTTGTGAAGCCCCCTCATGCTAATTAAGTAGGGACCCATGCTAACAGGTAATTGGACCCCACCATTTCCTTAATGTCCCCACTTAGGTCCTCCACAAGACTATAAACCCTACCCTCCCCAGCCAGGCAGTGCGACTTCTCGGGCCCCTCTCAGGGACCCATGAACCTCGCCCGGGCCCCTCTTGGGGACCCATAAATCTCACCTGGAAACTCAGAATAAAAACTTCCCTTTAACCTCACTTTTGTGCGTCCTCTTCTCTTTACTGTGGCCTTACAGATTCTATCAAACATTCAGAGAAGAGCTGACAATTATCTTACACAAATTATTCTAGAACACAGAAAAGGATGGCATAGCCACAAACTCATTTTATGAAGCAAGCATAAGTCTGATACAAAAACCAGCTGAAAACATCACTAACATGGAAAACTACAGACCAATATCCCTCATTAATATATATGTAAAAATCTTCAACAAAATCCTAGTCAATAGTATCCAACACTTTATCAAAAACAATAATACACCATGAACAAGTGAGATTCACATCAGGTATGTAAGGATGGTTCAACATCAGAAAAACAATCAATGCAATCCATCACTTAATTAAACAAAGGAAAACAATCACATAACTATATCAATAAATTCAGAAAAGGCATCTGATGAAAGCCAACACCCATTCCTAATAAAAACTCTCAGCAAAATAACAATAGAAGGGAAATTCCTCAACATACTAAAGGGCCTATATGCAAAGCCAACAGTCAACATTATTCTGAAGAGAGAAGGACTTAGAACCTTTCCCTTGAGAATGGGAACCAGTCAAGGATGCCCTCTAATACCACATCTACTCAACATTGTATTGAAGTCCTAGCCAGGGCAATAAGGCAAGAAAGAGAAATAAAAGGCAGCCAGATTGGCAAAGAGGAAGCAAAACTATCTCTATTTGCACATGACATGATCCTATATATAGAAAACCCAGGTGACTCAGTAGGAAAATTAATGGAATTAATTGAAAGATTCAGTAAAGTTGTGGGATACAAGATCAAAATACATAATTCAGTTGGATTCTTCTACATCAAGTGATATCTGACAAGGAAATAAGGGAAACAATACCATTTACAATAGTTACCAAAAAGATAAAATACTTAGGAATATGTCTTACCAGGAACACAAAA
>NW_006921975.1:1839812-1842086 GCF_000298275.1 Orycteropus afer afer
CCATCTTCCTTCTGAGGAGTGGCTGGTGGGTTTCAACCATTAGCCTTCTGGTTAGCAGTCAAGTGCCTTAGTCACTGTGCTACCAGAGCTCCCTATGCTCAGGAATAGAAAGATTAAATATTGTGAAAATGTCATACTACCCCAAGCACAAGAATCAAATTGACTGCATCTGTGGAAAGAGGCAATGGAGAAGCTCAGTATCTTGAGCGAAAACAAGGCCAGGTGTTGATTGTGGAACAGACCATCAACTGCTCATATGCAAGTTCAAGTTGAAGCTGAAGACAATTAAGACAAGTCCATGAGAGCCAAAATAAGACCTTGATTATATCCCTCCTGAATTTAGAGACTATCTAAAGAATAGATTTGATGCATTGAACACCTATGACTGAAAAGCAGAGAAAATGTGGGATGACATCAAGAACATCATCCATGAAGAAAGCAAAAGGTCACTGAAAAGACAGGAAAGGAAGAAAAGACAAAAATGGATGTCACAAGAGACTCTGAAACTTGATCTTTAATGGCGAGTAGCTAAAGCAAATGGAGAAAATGACAAAAAGCTGAACAGAAGATTTCAAAGAGCAGCTCAAGAAGACAGAGTCAATTATTATAAGGAAATGTGCAAAAACCTGGACTTAGAAAAGCAAAAGGGAAGAACACACTTGGCACTTCTCAAGCTGATAGAACTGAAGAAAAAATTCAAGTCTTGAGTTGCAATATTGAAAGATTCTATGGGAAAAATATTGAATGATGCAGGAAGCATCAAAAGTAGATGGAAGGAATGCACAGAGTCACTGTACCAAAAAGAACTGGTCGATGATCTTCCACTTCAGGAAGTGACATATGATCAAGAACCAATGATATTGAAGGAATAAGTTGAAGCTGCACTGAAGGAAATGGCAAAGAACAAGGCTCCAGGAATTGACAGAATACCCACTGAGATATTTCAACAAATGGATACTCTGATGGAAGCACTCACCCATCTATGCCAAGAAATTGGAAGACAGCTATCTGGCCAACTGACTGGAAGAGATCCATATTTGTACCCATTCCAAAGACAGGTTATCCCACAGAATGTAGAAATTATTGAGCAATATCATCAATATCACACACAAGTAAAATCTTACTGAAGATACTTCAAAAATTGTTGCAGCAGTATATTGACAGAGAACTTCCAGAAATGCAAACTGGCTTTAGAAGAAGATGTGGAACAAGGGATATCATTGCTGATGTCAGATGGATGTTGGCTCAAAACAAAGAATACCAGAAAGATGTTTTCTTGTGTTTTATTGACTATGCAAAAGTATTAGATTGTGTGGATCATAACAAATTATGGATAACATTGAGAATAATGGGAATTCCAGAACACCTAATTGTACTAATCAGGAACCTGTGCGTAGGCCAGGAGGTTGTTGTTCAAACACAGCAAGGGGTCACTGCATGGTTCAAAATTAGGAAGGGAGTACACCAGGGTTGTATCCTTCCTCCATACTTATTCAATCTGTATCCAAGAAGCTGGACTATATGAAGAACAATGTGGCATCAGGATTGGAGGAAGACTAATTAACAACCTGTGATATGCAAATGACACAATTTTGCTTGCTGAAATGAAGATGACTTGAAGCACTTACTGATGAAGTTTGAAGACTACAGTCTGCAGTAAGGGTTACGTCTCAACATGAAGAAAACGAAAATCCTCACAACTGGACCACTAAGCAGCATTACATAAATGGACAAAAGATTGAAAGTTGTCAAAGATTTCATATTACTTGGTTCTACAATTGACGCCAATGGAAGGAGCAATCAAGACATCAGATGACGTATAGCACTGGGCAAATATTCTGCAAAAGACCTCTTTCAAGTGCTGAGGAGCAAGGGTATCTCCTTGAAAACTAAGGTGCACCTAACCCAAGTCATGGTGTTTTCAATTGCCTCATATGCATGTGAGAGCTGGATAATGAATAAGGAAGACTGAAGAAAAGTTGATGTTTTTGAGTTGTGGTGTTGGTGAAGAATATTGAGAGTACCATAGACTGCCAAAAGAATAAACAAATCTGTCCATGAAAAGTGCAGCCAGAATGTTCCTTGGAAGCGAGAATGGCCAGACTTCGTCTCCCCTACTTTGGTCATGTTGTCAGAAAGGACCATTCCCTGGAGAACGATATCATGTTTGGTAAGGTGGAAGGTCAATGAAAAAGGGGAAGGCCCTCAAGGAGATGGATTGACACAGTGGCTGCAATGATGGGCTCAGAAATAGCAAGGATTGTGAAGCTGGTA
>NW_006921975.1:1842786-1852513 GCF_000298275.1 Orycteropus afer afer
TTTCATCAAAGAAAATAGGAGCAAAGTAGGAACTCTAATTTATGGCATAAATTGGTTATCAAGCATAACCCCAAATCCACAAACAGCAGAAGACAAGTTAGATGGCTGGGACCTTCTAAAAATTATATTCTTATGCATATCAAAATACTTCTCCAAAAGAGTAAAAAGAACCTACATGTTGGGGAAAAAAAAATATTTGCCAATGACATATCTGACAATGGACTTATCTTTAAAATTTATGGATAACTTCAACAACTCAACAGCGAAAAGACAAACAATGCAATTCAAAAAAGGGCAAAGGAGATGGACAGACACTTCACTAAAGACACTTCAGTTAAGGTGGCCAAGAAACATATGAAAAATGCTGGTGATCATTAGCCATTAGAAAGGTATAAATCAAAATAATGAGATATTTTTCTCACCCCAGCAATAATAACAAAATTCATCAAGTCAGAAAACAAGTGAGGGAGTCGAGAGATTGTGACTCTTATACACTGCTGCTGAGACTGTAACTTGGTACAACTACTGTGAAAATGGTAAGGTGCTTCCTTAAAAAGTTAGAAATAGAAATAGGATTTGATCCAGCAATCCCACTACTAGGAATATATTCTAAAGAGCTGAGAGCTAGGACATGAACAAATAAATGCACAGCCATGTTCATCTCAGCACTATTCACCATAGCCAAGAGATGGAAACAACCTAAGTGTCTAACAACAGATGAATGGATGAAGAAACTATGGTACATACATACAATGGAATATTACACAACATTAAAGATAATGAAGAGTCCATAAAATGCATCATAATGTAGATGAACTTTGAGGACATTATGCTAAGTGAAATAAGTCAATCACAAAAGGACAAATATTGTATGAATCCACTAATACATGAAGTCAAGGAAAGGTTTACACATGGAAAGAAACATCTTTTGATGGTTACTAGGGGTGGGAGGGGAATGCAGGGAAAATTACTAAGTACATAAAAGATGATAAACCAAACCCACCATAATCAAGTAGATTCTGACTCATAGTGACTCTTTTTAGACAGAGTAGAACTGCCCCATAGGCTTTCCAAGGCTGTAAATCTTTACAGATGCAGACTGTCTCCTCATCTTTCTCCTGCGTGGTGACTGGGGGGTTTGAACTGCTGACATTTTGGTTAGCAACTGAATGCTTCAACCACTATGCCACTAGAGCTCTTTAAGTAGGTAAGAGACAAGTATTAATTTGGCTGAAGGGAAAGGCAACATACAAATAGTGGGTGAGTAGCACAATATCAGTAAGTAAAAGGAAGACACGGAAATGTGCATGAGAGTTATAGACAACAAATGCCAACACTGTTACATGCAAAATCCTGCATTATCGGTAATAAGAAACATTAATCTCTGAGTGGATACATAGGTAGACAAGCAAGATGATTAGGTATGGACAGGTGAATGGAACGTTACCCCCAATCATATATAGGTTTGGCAGACAATATTTCTACACATATATATGTGCTGTAGTGTAGTGCCTAAGGCACTTGACTGCTAACCAGAAGGCTGGCGGTTCAAACCCACCAGCCACTCTTCGGAAGGAAGGTTGGGCAATCTACTTCTGTAATGATACTGCCTTGGCAACCCAAGGAGGGGTCACTATGAGTTGGGTTCAACTCTATGGGACATAACAACAGCAACAACATATGTGCTGTAAACATTTTCCTGTATATAGTAGAGCTGATAGGAGGCAAAATGATCAAAACTTCTTCACCATGGCCAAACACCTTGAGGGAGTGGGTTACTGGGCCTGTGAATTTAGGACCATTGCCACAGGGGACATTAATGTCATTTGGTGTTCAGTGTAGTAAATTACTTAGTATGGCTTTTCTACCCATAAGTCATTGTAAATTCAGTGGTGGAATGAGCAACTGAGGAGCTCCTGATTGTAAATGTTATCCACCTGGGTTATTTCTGTTGGGCGTGGCACAACACAATGTTATGGGAGGTTCTCTCTCAGGTGCTTAGAGTTCTGATGCTATGATTGGCTAGTTTGGCCACTCTGCCAAGCTCAAAAGGAGGCCTCCCAGAGGCAGAATCTCTCTGACTGCTGGTTGAGGAAGACATGCTGCCGAAAGAGACACGTGGTGCTGGGAAAAAGATGCAAGAGACACACATTGCTGAGTGAGACACGGAGGGACCAGCACTGCTGGGAAAGAGACTGTGAGAGACTGTTAGCTGAGGGACGGTGGGCTGGGAGAGAGGCTGAGCATTTTTTCTGAACTCGAATTGTAGCCTGTGATGCTTCCCTAATAAACCCCATAATCTGTGAGCTCTGTGTGGCCACTGCAGCGAATTAGTGAACCCAGGAGAGAGGTTGTGGGTGCTTTGGGAGGAACGGTTGGAGAAAGGGCTGGAGGGAGGCAGCATGTCTGGCCTGGCAGGAATAGGCCTTGGGCTATTGATGGTGATTCTGCCTTCCTCTTGTGGGGTTCTAGGAAGTCAGAATATGAGGCCTCCTTGCTGTTTTTGTATGGTGTAATGAAGTGCACAAAGACATTGCTCTACATCCTACTTTGGTGAGTAGTGACTGGGACCTTGAAAGCTTGCAAGTAGCCATCTAAGGAACAACTATTGGTTTCTCCCCATCTGGAGGAAAGAAAATCAAAGATGCATGGAAACAATTAGTTCAATGGACTAGTGTTACCATGTGAACCTCAGTCTCCTGACCCTGAGACTAAAAGAATTAGACGGTGCCTAGGTACCACTGCCAACCGTTCTGAAAAGAATTGCAATAGGAGATCCTGGATAGAGTAGGAGAAAAAGTGTGGAACAAATCTCAAAATGATAATAATAATAAAAATCAGTCTTACTGGTCTGACAGAGATTGGTGGAACCCTGAGACTATGGCTCTTACATACTCTTCAGGCCTGGAACTGAACTCACTCCTATGCCTCAACTTCCTTGCAAACAACAGACAGGCCTATGAGGTGAACAATAACATCAGGATGTGTGCACTCCTTTGAACAGTCAAACATAAGAGATCCAAAGGGCAGCCTTTACCCAGAAATACAGCTCAGAAGGCAGGAATGGATAGGGAAGAAAGACTAAAGGAAATGGTAACCACAGGGTGGAAGAAGAGTGCTGTTACATTGTGGGGACTGTGATCAATGTCACGAAATAAAATGTGTACGAACTGTTGAATAGAAAACCAATTTACTCTGTAAACTTTCACCCAAATCACAATTAAAAGTTAATTTAAAACTAAATAAATAAATAAAAACCTGCTGGTTCCTCAGGGGAAAATAAAAAGAACTTGATAAGAATTGCTTTGGATTTTGGGCTGCTCTGATGAAAAGTAATATTTCATTGGAATTATTCAAATATTTCCTTAAAAGGTACACATTGTATTCATTAAATTTTCACTCATGTATTTGACAGTATGTATAAATTTGTATTCATAACCAAATTAAAGGCTCTGCATGAATACACACACATACATGGGTAAACCAAGCATTCAGTGGAAGGCAAGACTTCCTAGGATTCCATAATATCTAATACTGAGAAGATGAGGCAGGAATATGCAAAATAATATTTATTCTTGAACTTTACCATAGCTATGTCTGCAAAATAAAATGTAATAGCCTAAGCCCCTTCTGGTATTTCATTGAGAATTGAGGCTTATGTAGACACTATTTAAAACTTTTTAAATGAAAATAAAAAGAAATAAGGAAGAAAAGAATTTTTCATTAATGAGGGTGATTGGGCAGCAAATATTAAGGTCTTTCTCCACGTTTGAATTTCCATTTATTAACAAATGTTCCTGAGCTGTCTGTATCCATGTGCACAATTTTCAAGGCTTAGTATGTTAGAGAGATTTCCTGTACCTTTATCTGCAGCACTGTCTCTCCTGTGAATAGCTGTCTTCTCACCAACAGTGCAAAAGAATAAATTGGAGGCCTAAGATTGAAATTTGGAAGCAATCTTTCCAACAGACTAAAGACTGGAGAAAGGAGGATCTCTTTGAGGCCTTTGAGGCCTTAACGACCTACGCTCTTGGCCCACCACATCCAAGTCTCCAGCACTCAGATATCACCACTCTCTCTTCTTGATTCTTTTCCTCTTTTTCATTCATCTCTTTTGTGTTCTCCTGAAAATTGCCTATATGAACAGGGCTTTGCCACAAACTTCCCCCCACTTTTTGATGGCCCCAAAGAACTAGTTGTGCCCTGGGGCAAAAATTACACCAGGAAGAAGCTGGTGAGACTTCTTGGAAGGATTCTGAGTTTTGGATTCTGATTCAATGATGGAAGATCCTTAAGTTACTGGAAAACTGGCTCATTTGTTTCAAAAACCCAAAGCCAAACTCACTGCCATCAAGTTGATTCAATTCATAGAGACCCTCCTTGGGTTTCTGAGGCTGTATCTCTATAGAAGTAGATTTCTCAAGGAGTGGCTGGTGGGTTTGAACCGCCAGCCTTCTGGTTAGCAGTCAAATGCCTTAGGCATCAGGTATAGTGCTATTGAGATCAACATCATTAGAGTATATTTTTTTCAAAAACACTGTACTAGATCCTAGAGATCAAATAATCACTTTATCATAGGCTTTCAGAGTGAGATAAGATGTTAAATGTTATCTAGTTCATCTTACACAACTGATATTTTAATTTCTCTGTAACTTCCCTGGCAAGTAGTTATCCTACTTCTGCTTAATTACCTTTCTCATTGTCATTGAGCCAACTCTGACTCATAGTGATCCCCATTGGGTTTCCAAGTCTGTAAATCTTTATAGAAGTAGGTCCCCTCATCTTTCTTCTGTGGAGCAGTTGGTGAGTTCAAAACCACCAACCTTTGGGTTAGCAGCTAAATGCCTTAGCATTTGGCTAAGACTGTCTATGTCTTCTTTGGATAGTCCTTGTTCGCCTTGAAAATTCTGCTTGCATTGATCCCAAATCTGGTCTGCAGATTCCATCTATTGTTTCTAGTTTTACTGTCCCAAAGACACTGTTCTCTACTCTTTGTGATAGCTCTTCAATGATTTGACAAAAACATCCATCTTTTCCTTGAGTCGCCTCTTCTTTAGGCTCTGTGTTTCTTATAAGATGTTATGAATTGAACTGTGTCCCCCCAAAGGGTATGTTGAGATTCTGACCCTTCTATGTGTGAATGGGACCTTGTTTGGGGAAATGGGACTTTTCTTTGTAGGTAGTATCAGTCAAGTTAATGAAGTCATGCCAGAGTAGAGTGGGTCCTACTCCTATATGACTGATGTCTTGTAAAAAAGGATGTCAGACAGGAAGACAAGATTACACATAGGAGGGAAGAAGCCATGTGAAGATATATTTACAAGACAAGGTATTTCAAGAGACACCTGGGACTATCAGACACTGGAAGAAACAAGAAAGGATTTTTCCCGAGAGAGAGAGAGAACATGGCCCTTCCAATGTCCTGAATTTGGATTTCTAGTTCTCAGATCAGTGAGACAATAAACTTCTGTTTTTAAAACTATTCACTTTGTGGTATTTTGTTATGGCAGCCCTGGAAAACTAAGACATATAACACAGTTTTATGTCTACTTACTATACTTTTTGGTTATGCCCTTTGAAAGCATGGGGCCTAGCATGTTTACCTTTCTGTTTATATAGAGTGACATGCTATATAAAGAGAAAGGTAAAAATACCATCTAAAATGGAAAGGTTAAGAAAAGAAGTTTAAGTATATTATGCACAGTTATACCTAAAAATAAAAATGTGATTAGCAAGGGGTTTTTGGAAGGTGGCGGAGGTGGTGGTGGTGGTGAGGCAGTGGATAGGGAGAAACTGGGGAGTAGAATAAAGTAATTATAAATTGGGAAGAAGTCAATATATCATTTTAAAAGTTTATAAATCAAGAAAGAGATGTGTAAGAACAATATTCTGAGTTATGGCAATATCCAGCAGGAAATCCCCAAAAGAGAAATGGGTACAAGTAGTCACTTCTATGAAATGGATTGTGGGTGAGGAGATAGCACCTTTTTTCTTTTGCACTCTATTGTTTGAATATTTATTATTACTATGGGCATATGCAGTTCCTTGATGCCTTATAGGTAATTCAGAAGTTCAGAAAGCTCTGAAAGAGAAAAGTTTTTTATATTCTTTAGCCATTAAACCTGACTTAATCTGAATAATTAGGTAGTAAAATCTGAACTGATGTAACTCTCTTAATAATCCTTATCACAATGTAGTATGTATATTCATGCGTTTGCTACAGCAATATTGAGGTTTTGATTAGGAGATGCTGCTCCAAATCCCACTGGGTATAGTATACAATATGCAGAGCATGGCACTGTATAACTATCTTAACTGTAGAAAAATCATAATTTTAGAAATATATCTGGCCTTAAGTGTTTTAGATGTGGGACTGTGAGCCTGTAATTCTTTATTAGAATAATAATAATAATAAAGAATGGTAGAGCACAGAAACTGTACACACTACTTGAACATGTTCTGACCAGAGGAGAGGCCAGACAATCACCTCCTCCTATTTAGAGACCAACCTTTATTAATACAGTCTAAGAATAATCACTTTCGTTGTTTTGGTTTTCATGGCATATTTACTGAATCACACTGTGTTTAATGTTGAGTAAGTCCTGAAATCTCCCTACATGAGCTACTATTGCTAACCCATGTTCATGGGAAAGATTATTCACTACAGGATTGTTATAAATAATAAGCACCCTGGGGCATTTAAATTTTATTCAATATACTATGGTATTATTCTCATACCAGATGTCAATAACATGGTTATTACATTATCACCCTAATATAGTGCATTATACATTGTTCATAGTGTATTATCAAATTTAATATACTTGATTTTAAATCCTGAGTCTGCTAGTTAGTAGTGATGTAACCTTGGGAAAGACATTTAACCTCCTTGAGTTCATTTTATCTACAAAATGGGCTTCTAATTACTGAGCATAGCTCAAAGAGCTGCTCTATATTCCAGAACCACAGTAGATGCATAATAAATGTAGATATTCTTATTCTAAATAGTAATAACACAAAGCTGTAGTTGCCAACCTTTGTTGCACACTAAAATCATAGGGGGAGCTTTTAAAAATCCTGATGTCCAGATTGCACCCAATACCAATTAAATCATAATGTCTGCAGGTGGAAGCCAAATGACTCCAATGTGCAGAGTTTGAGAACCACTAAGCAAAAGTAAGAAATCTTTGTAGTTGCCCCCAGGAGATAGACTTTTTATCGCTGTATTGAAGACTGTCAAGCTTAAATTATTTGGCAGCTGGGGTTTCTAGAATTTCGTAATAACATTTACCAATTACAGCACAGGAAGGTGTCTGTTTGTAATTGCCAACCTGTTTTTGGAAATCTATTTGGTCCTGGAAGCAGACTTTTGCATAAATGATGTCAATTTTCACTGTTAACAGGATCTCATGGTAAGGATAAATGTTTCCCCCTTTATTTTTTTTAAATGGTGATTTGGGTGAAAGTTTACAGAAAAAAAAAAGGGGGATTCCATTAAAAAATTCATACCCATTTTGTTTTTTTTGACATTGACTGCAGTCCCCACAATGTAATAGCACTCTTCTCACTTCCTCCCTGTGTTTACCACTTACTTTTGTCCTTTCCTATCCCTTCCTGCCCTCTGAGCTTTATTCCTGGGCAAATGCTGCCCTTTTGATCTTGTATGGTTGATTGTTCTAAGGAGTGTTAGAACACTTCTTGGTGTTATTTACCTCATTGGTCTGCCTATTGTTTGGGTGAAAGTTGATATACAAGGTTGAGTTCACTTCCAAACTTGAAGGGTGTCTAAGGGCTGTAGTCTCAGGAGTCCAGTTTCTATCAGACCCATAAGCCTGGTCCTTTTTCATTATTATTATTATTATTTTGAAATTTGTTCCTTATTCTGGTTACCTAGTGCCACTCTGACAAGAATATACCACAAATGGGATGGCTTAAACAAACAGGAGTTTATTCTCTTACAATTTGGAAGCTTTAAGTCCAAGTTCAAAGTGCCAGGCTCTAGGGGCTGGGTGAAAGCCCCTCAGCCTTGGGATTAAGCTCTGCCTCCAGCTCCCAGCCCACTGAAGCTAGAGGCTTTTTCTTCACTCAGACAGCTGCTGGCTGCTGAGGCTGACAAGCCCAAGGTTGACAAGTAAAAAGGCACAGTCCTGATATTACCAAATCACATGGCAGGCCATTAATTCAAGTCCATTGTAAGTCCCAAGGTTGGCAGAGTATGGCAGGGTGCTGAACAATGACACAGCTACACATAGGGTTCAAGGTGCCATAAGCTAGAGACCATTCCCAAAGTTGCTTCATATATACGGAAGCAGACCACATACTCAAAGCAGCTACTCAGCTGCTCATAGTAGATTCCACCATAGAGTTGATTACCAGTCTCATCATGGGGAATACTACATCCAGCTGCTCAGCCACTGAAGCAGGCCCAGCCAAGTTGACACACAAACTGAACTACCCCACTCCTCATTTTTTCTCACTTTATCTGGTACTTCCTATTGTGATCCCTTTCAGAGCAGTCAACAATGGTAGCCTGGTACCATCTAGTTCTTCTAGTCTCAGGGTCATGGATGCTGGGATTCCCATGGACCATTAGTCTTTTGGACTAATTGTTTCCTTATGTCTTTGAAATTTTTTACTTTTTTTCATACGTTTTCCATGGACCTGAGGCCACTGGAGGCCATTCAAACCCTGAATGGCATGCAGAGCTTGGTCCCTTCCCCACTACTCCACTCCCAATCTCTTCCTCCTCTGCTGGGAGATGGCCCTGAATGCTAGGATCGACCCGGGTCAGCCTGGTTTGTGAATCCAAATGCAGGGCTGAGACTCAGACTTCCAGGGCTCAAACTTGACTCTCAATATGGAAAAGGAAGTCCCTCCATGAGTGATAACAATGCCCCAGTCCTGGGTGGAAGTCTCAGAGAGAAAGTGTATAGTCACTGGTAAGTGTTTTAAAAAAATATTTGCAATGAATAAGTTCTTGGTCCTGCAAAATTCTATCACACGAACTCCAGTGTCATTTCTAGCACTAAGGCCATATTCTCCAACTACCAACCCTTCTTTGTTTCAAACTTTTGCATTTCAATCATCAATAATTATCAATACATATTGATTGCATGCTTGGTCAATTTCAGATTGCAGAAGTTGGTAAAAAAATCTTTGATTTCTTCGTCTTTGGCTTTAGTGGTTGGTATGCAAATTTGAAAAATGGTCGTATTAATAGGTCTTCCTTGTATGCTCATGAATATTATCACTGACAGCACTGTACTTCAGGACAGATTTTGAAATGTTCTTTTTGACTATGAATGCTATGCCATTCCTTTTTAATTTGTTATTCCTAGTATAATAGACCATAGCCTCAGAGGCATGTGAGAGCTGGGCAATGAATAAGGAAGACTGCAGAAGAACTGATGCATTTGAATTGTGGTGTTGGTGAAAAATATCAAATATACTATGGACTGCTAGAGGAATGAACACATCTGTCTTGGAGGAAGTACAACTGGAATGCTTTTTAGAAGCAAGAATGGCCAGAGTTTGCTTCTCATATTTCAGTCATGTTGTTAGAAGTGACCAGTTCCTGAAGAAGCAGATCATGCTTGGTAAAGTGCATGGTCAGTGAAAAAGGGGAAGACCCTCATCAAGGATATGGATTGACACAGTGGCTGCAACAATGGGTTCAATCATGGCAATGATTGCAAGGATGGTACAGGATAGGGCAGTGTTTCATTAT
>NW_006921975.1:1853169-1854195 GCF_000298275.1 Orycteropus afer afer
AGTGGCTGCAACAATGGGCTCAGGTATAGCACGGATTATGAGGATGACACAGGCCTGGGCAATGTTCCATTCTGTTGTAGATAAAGTTGCTATGAGTCAGAGATGACTCGATGGCACCTAATGACAACAACATATCATTTGCCTTCCCACCCCTGTTCAGCTTGAGTATCTGTCTATGTATGCACATGTAGAATATTATTAGTTATTACAGGATTGTGTATGTAATATTATTTACCTTTGTTGACTTTAACTCTCATTCTCCTCCCAATGTCTTCCTTTCCCTTGATCATTTTATGCTCACCTCTCCCTTGTTGTATATTGCCTTTTCCTTTACCCAAGTTAATACCTATGTACACTCTAATTAGTAATTTACCCTCCCTCTCCTTCCACCCTTGGTAACCTTCCAAGACTGATATTTTTCTGTGAGTAAAGCTTTGCTCAACCTAAGTGCTCATTAACAGATGAATGGATAAACAAAATATGGTAAATATTTACTTATTTTAAGGAACAATATTGTTGTTGTTAGGTGCTTTCAAGTCATCTCCAACTCATAGAGACCCTATGCATAGCAGAATACCTTAGAACAGTAGTTCCTTCAATCATTGCTCATTTTACACAATATCAAGAGTCTTCAATATTCTAGTCTTCCTCCTCTGGACATACTATCTTTGTATATAGTTTTCTTACTTGTTTATGCCACCAGTGACCACCCAGTTACCATCAAGTCAACTCCAATTTGTGGTGATCCCATGTGAGTCAGAGTAGAACTGTGCACCGTAGGGTTTTCAATGACTGTGATCTTTCAAAAGTAGATAATCAGCCTTTCTTCTGAGGTGCCTCTCAGTGGACTTGAACCTCCAACTTTTCAGTTAGCAGCTGAGTGCTTTAACTGCTTGTGAAAACAGATATTCGGCATGTATGGTGACTAGAATTGTTGTTGTTGTGTGCCGTTGAGTCGGCCCCGACTCATAGTGACCCCTCCTTGGGTTTCCGAGGCAGTATCACTACGGAAGTAGGATTGCCCAA
>NW_006921975.1:1854765-1856888 GCF_000298275.1 Orycteropus afer afer
AGCATAGTGCCTAAGGCACTTGACTGCTAACCAGAAGGCTGGTGGTTCAAACTCACCAGCCACTCCTTGGAAGGAAGGTTGGGCAATCTACTTCTCTAGTGATAATTGCCTGGGAAACTCAAGGAGGGGTCACTATGAGCCAGTGACTCCACATAACAACATAACAACACATAACAAAAACAACAACAATGCCTAATGCATTTGACTGCTAACCAGAAGACTGGTGGTTCAAACCCACCAGCCACTCCTTGGAAGGAAGATTGGGCAATCTACTTCCGTAGAGATACTGCTTCAGAAACCCAAGGAGGGGTCACTATGAGTCGGATCAAGTTATGTGATAGCCCTGGATTATTTATTTTCTGACTTACAGGATTAATGTCAGCCTACTTGACTCGATTTATTATGACCAATTCAGTTAAAAAGATAATTCCTTACATTATAACATCAGACTGATAATCTATTGGGTTAAATGGACTGTTTTGAAATAATCAAAATCTCACTTGGTAAACATTGAGAAATAATATTTTGTTTTAGTCATATCTAGAAAGATGTAGAAGTTCTTCTCTGGGAGACTGGGGCCAACCAATTCCAAATTCTATTCCATTCTCATTCTCATTCATATTACCTCTGCTCCACATAACTCTAGGATTTTGAATTTCTCCTTCAAAATAGATGAAAATCTCAGTAAAACTTATAATTGATGGTTCTACATATATGGAATGGGTATGAGTAAGTTACATGAAGTTCAGTTTCAAAAAATATTTCAAAATTGGTCCGTTTATATCTATAGTCAACCAATTAATTACTGATTGTCCAAAATAGGGCTAGAATCTGAAAATTAACATATAAAATCTGAGACATATTCCCTGTCCCTGTCACTTAACAGTTTAGTACCTTTAAAACCAGTATAATAGTTTTTAACTTGCAAGGTCATTGCATTAATTCATTTATATGTATATATTTATATTATATATATATATATATGCGTGTGCACGCACACACACACACACACACATACACACACAATCAGTTGCCTAGTATATCTAGTGAATGTCTGTTCTGTTTTCCTTCTTACCCCCCCACAAGAATTTGGCAGACACATGAGTAGAAAGAAGTGAAATACCCAAATAAATTATTTCTTTGTGTAGGAAAAAAATTAGGAAGTCACAATCCAACCATCCAGATATAGTTATGTTAATGTCTCTTATTTTTTCCAAATTAAATAAAATGTGTGTATGTCTATGAATGCATCTGTAGGCTAGATCATACTGTACATATTTTATTGC
Organism: Orycteropus afer afer; assembly: GCF_000298275.1. Classification (NCBI taxonomy): domain Eukaryota; kingdom Metazoa; phylum Chordata; class Mammalia; order Tubulidentata; family Orycteropodidae; genus Orycteropus; species Orycteropus afer. The sequence continues at coordinate 1,856,052 of NW_006921975.1, forward strand.
ATTCATTTTAACTTAATTATCCATTGTTCATACCTTTTGGTATAATTAAACATTCTTCTTCAACATCCTTTTGCATATTGTCTTTTATTTCATTGTTTGACAGTATGAATATAGTTTTCTCACTTCAATATTTCTTTTGTTTAACTCCCATCTCTTTTATTCTTGATTTACTAAATGAACTTCCCCACAGAAGAAAAACAAATTCTTTGCAACTCTGTCCTTCTCTAATGCTGAATCTCAGTAATAGGAGATGTTTTATGTAGACAGATTACATTTAACTTGTGCAGTGGCTCTGGCCAGTTTCAGGAAGCCAGTATTTAATATCAATAATAGCCATGAAGCATTGTTTAATTTACCTACTCCTCCCTTATCAATGACACTGTTATCTGATATTTTGCACATATGACAATAATGAAATCTCAACTATTCAACTATGTTGTGCATTAACAACACATGTCTGTCAGTAATGAATGCCAAGGTGTGAGGCGAGAGTAATGCTGGCTGTACTGGTTAAGATTATGTGTCAACTCGCTTGGGCCATGATTCCCAATGTAATGATGTAATTTGACAGTTATGTGATAATGTAATTTGGCAGTTACATACCAATGAAATTTAGCAGTTATGTAATGATGTAATTTGCAGGTATGTCATGATATAATCAACTTCCATTTTGTGATCTGATGTGGTCATCTTCCACTTTTGACAAATGTTAATTTTTATGTAAGGACCTTGTCTTTGGAACCTAACCATGTCAATAAGTAAGGAACGGGTGTAATAATAAGTGCTATGTAATACTGAATGCTTTCTATGTGCCAAGTAGTGTGAGAATCACTTCCG
>NW_006921975.1:1858679-1859421 GCF_000298275.1 Orycteropus afer afer
AAAGGTTGTTGTTAGGTGCCATTGAGTTGGCTCTGACTCATCATGACCCTATGAGTATAAATGTATAAATGGAGAGTTTGTAAATCATTCCCAAGTCTTCACAGATTCTTCATTTATTAATTACTTTCTTTTCATTTACAATTATTTTGTCACAACAGGGTTCCTCCACCACTCCTCTGTCAATTTTTCATACTGTAGTGGCTTGTGTGTTGCTATGATGCTGGAACATATGCCACCAATATTTCAAATACCAGCAGGGTCACCCATGGCAGAAAGGCTTCAGTGGAGCTTCCAGACTAAGACAGACTGGGAAGAAGGAAATGGCTAGGTCTACCTCTGTAAAAATTAGCCACTGAAAAGTTTATGAATAGCAGGGAAACACTGATACAATGCTGGAAGATGAGCCTCTCAGGCTGGAAGGCAATCAAAATATGATGGGAGAAGAGCTGCTTCTTCAAGGTAGAGTCAACCTTAATAATGTGGATGAAGAAAAACTTTAGGAATCTTCATTTGCTGATGTGGCATGACTCAAAATGAGAAGAAACAGCTGTGAACATCGATTAATAATCAGAACGTGGAATGTACAGAATATGAATCTAGGAAAACTGGAAGTGTTGAAAATGAAATGAAACACTTAAAAATCTATATCCTAGAAATTTAGGCTCAAACTTAAGGGCCCTAATATTTGGTATAAATAGACTACCAAGCATAATTCAAAATGCACCAACAGCAGAAGAGAAGC
>NW_006921975.1:1860826-1868453 GCF_000298275.1 Orycteropus afer afer
GCATTATTGAGCTGAAATGGACTGTTATTGGCCATTTTGAATTGGACAATCATATGGTCTACTATGCTGGTATCACTTTCATCGTCAAAAAGAACGTTTCAATATCTATCTGAAGTACAAAGCTGTCAGTGATAGGATAACTTCCATATGTCAACAAGGAAGACCAGTTAATAATACTATTATTCAAATTTGTGCACCAACCATTGCAGACAAAGATGAAGAAATTGAAGATTTTTACAAATTTCTATAATACAAAATTGATGAAACATGCAATCAAGATGTTTGGATAATTACTGGCGATTGAAATGTGAAGTTGGAAACAAAGAAGAAAGATTGGTAGTTGGAGAATATGGCCTTGATTACAGAAATGACACCAGAGATCACATGACAGAACTTTGCAAGACCAATGATTTATTCATTGCCAATATCTTCTTGAAACATTATAAACTGCAATCATACACGTGGATCTCACCAGATGGAATGCATAGGAATCAAATTGACAACATCTGTGGAAAGAGATGATGGAGACGCTCAATACCATCAGTCAGCAAAAGGCCAGGGGCTGACTGTGGAACAGACCCTTAATTGCTCATATGAAATTTCAAGTTGAAGCTGAAGAAAATTAAAACAAATCCATGAAAGCCAATATATGACCATGAGTATATTCCACCTGAATTTTGAGGCCATCTGAAGAATATATTTGATGCACTGAACACCAGTGACCAAAGACCAGACAAGTTGTTGGATGATAGCAAGGACATCTTACAGGAAGAAAGCAAAAGGCCATTAAAAGACAGACAATGAAGAGAAGACTAAATTGGATGTCAGAAGAGACTCAAGCTTGCTCTTGAATGCAGAGTAGCTAAAACAAATGGAAGAAATGATGAAGTAAAAGAGTTGAACAGAAGATTTCAAAAGGCAGCTTGAGAGGACAAAGTAAAGTATGATAATGAACTGTGCAAAGATCTGGAGTTGGAAAATCAGAGGGGAAGAACATGTTTGGCCTTTCTCAAGCTGAAAGAACTGAAGAAAAATTTCAAGTCTTGAATTGTGATATTGAGTAATTCTATGGGCAATGTTGAATGATTCAGGAAGCATCAAAAGAAGATAGAAGGAATAGACAAAGTCACCGTACCAAAAAGAATTGGTCTACGTTCAACATTTCAGGGGGCAGTATATAACCAAGTGCCAATGTTATTGAAGGAAGAAATCTGAGCTGTACTGAAGGAATTGGCAAAAAAACAAGGCTGCAGGAATTGACAGAATAGCCATTGAGATGTTTCAACAAACAGATGCAGCACTGGAGGTATTCACTGGTTTATGCCAAGAAATTTGGAAGACAGCTACCAACTGACTAGAAGAGATCCTTATTTGTGCCCTTCTGGAGAAAAGTGTTCCATCGGAATGTGAAAATTATTGAACGATATCATTAACATCACACACAAGTAAAATTTTACTGAAAATAATTTATAAACGGTTGTAGCCGTACATCAATCAGGAACTTCTAGAAATTCAACCAAACACTGCCATCCAGTCAATTCCAACTCATAGCGACCCCTCCTCGTGTTTCTAATGCGATATCTCTGCAGAAGTAGATTGCCCAGTCTTCCTTCCAAGGAGTAGCTGGCGGGTTTTAACTGTCAGTCTTCTGGTTAACAGTCAAATGCCTTAGGCACTATGCCACCAGAGCTGGACTCATATCAAAACATGGAATAAGGGAAGTCATTATTGATTGCAGAGGGATCTTTGCTGAAAGCAATAATACCAGAAAGATGTTTATTTTTGTTTTATTGACTACGCAAAGGCGTTTGACTGTGTGAATCATAACAAATTACAGATAACATTGTGAAGAACAGGAATTCCAGAACATTTAATTGTGCTCATGAGGAACATTTACATAAACCAAGAGACAGTCATTTGAACAGAACAAGACAGATACTGTAAGATTAAAGTTAGGAAAGTTGTGTATCACTGTTGTATTTTTCACTGTATTTATTCAAACTCTATGCTGAGTAAATAATCTGAAAACTGGACTATATGGAGAAGAGCATGACATCAGCATTGGAGGAAGACTCATTAGCAATCTGTGATATGCAAATGACACTAACTTGCTTATTGAAAGTGAAGAAGAGTTGAAGCCCTTACTGATGAAGATCAAAGACTATAGCCTTCAGTATGAATTATACCTCAACATAAAGAAAACAAAAATATTCATAATTGGACCAATAAGCAACATCATGATAAATAGAGAAAAGATTGAAATTGTTAAAGATTTCATTTTACTTGGATCCACAATCAATGTCCTTGGAAGCTGCAGTTGAGAAATCAAAGGATATATTGCACTGGGCTAATCTGGTGTGAAAAAAGCCCACTACCATCCATCCAGTTGATTCCAACTCATATGTCACCTATAGTGTTTCCAAGGCTAGAAATCTTTATGGAAGTTGGCTGCTGCTTCTTTCTCCTGCAGAACAGTTGGTGGGCTTGCACCACCAGAACTGCTACAAAAGACTTTCTGAAAGTATTTGAGAGCAAAGATGTCTCTTTGAAGACTAAGGGGCATCTGACCCAAACCATGACATTTTCAATTGCCTCATATGCATGTAAGAGCTGGAGAATGAATAAGGAAGACTGCAGAATTGATGCATTTGAATTATGTTGTTGGCCAAGAATACTGAAAATACTATGGACTGCCAGAAGAACGAAAAAAAAATCTGTCTTGGCGGAAGTACAGCCAGAATGCTCCTTGGAAATGAGAATGGCCAGACTTCGTGTCACATACTTTGGTCATATTGTCAGAAAGGACCAATCCCTGGAAAGGGATATACTGCTTGGTAAAGCAGAAGGTCAACGAAAAAGGGGAAGACCCTCAACGAGATGGATTGACACAGTGGCTCTGATTGTGGGCTCAAGCCTGGCAACGATTGTGTGGGTGGTGCAGGACATGGCAGTGTGTCCTTCTGTTGTATACGGGGTTGTATGAGTCGAAACTGCCTCAACAGCACCTAACAACAACAACAAAAGAGTTTCTAAAACTGTAACTTAAGTAATTTTTCTTTCCCCTTTCTGCTGACTGCCATCTCCCCACATCTCTCTGTTAATGATCTGTGAATGAACACTCCAATTCACTGGGGGAGATCATTGTTTAAAGTAATCTTATGGTGAATCTTTTTGTCAAGATAGAATCCAGTAATCACTCCCAAATTGATGTTTTTGAAATTTGAAATTTTTTTGCATGCTCTTGTCTTAAAGCAGTGCCATCTGCAGTCAGTGTGGAAGGCCCAGCTGTTAACCACAGAGAAAGATACAGGCAAGCTGGAAATTGAGGTGAATGCACTGGGCCTTGAGTGTTTCCACCAGGGAATGAGCAGCTTTTACTGGCAATCCTTCTATCTACATCATTGAAGAAGTATGTTTATGAATATTCTCCTGGCACTTGAGAAGAATAGAATTGTGTTGATCCCCAAAGTAGGTCTGAACTCAGCTCCCTCACAGTGAAAGGAATGGTTTATTTGAACATAAAATAATTTTTTCAAAACACGTCTTTTGCTTTCAAGATCTATAACAAAGGAAGGCATGAATCCTCTGTGTAGAATATGAGGGCAGAGAAATTATATATCCCCAGCATTTATTTTCCCTATGTCATTGTATTTAAGTAATTTTTATAGAAACTGCATTAAGTAGGCCTCATTATTGTCAGGGAAGTTAGGCAAATTGCCCAAAGTCACACAATTAGACAGGACTCTGCATGGAAGAGAATCTGAGACTGTATAAGAATAACACAATAAACAATTATTGAGAATTAACTATTGTGGTAGCATTTCAAAAAGGATAAAAACTAGATGATTTCAGGTTGAAAATTAAGTTCAACCAAATGGAATATAGGCAATGGCTAAGAAACCCCCACACCAATAATACTAAATAATAAAAGCTAAGATCCATTTAACATTTACTGAGAGACAGGCTATGGATAAAGTATTTTACTTTCATTATCTCATTCAACCCTTAAAGAAATACTTTGAAGGAGCTTAGAGTCTAGTGGGAGAAACAGACAAAAACCAAATAATGTCAGAAATAAATTAAAATCGCAACTGTGGTAAGTACTCAAAATGGCTATACCAAAAATGACCAAACTCACTGTCATTGAGTGAATTTCGACTCATGGTGACCCTCTTTGGGTTTCCGAGGTGGTAAATCTTAATGGAAGCATATTGCCCAGTCTTCCTTCCGCAGAGTGGCTGGTGCATTTGAATTGCCAACCTTCTGGTTAGCACTCAAATGTTTTAGGCACAACGCCACCAGAGCTCCTTCAAAATGGCTATAAGAACTTATAATTAGGGAGATTGCTCTACTCCTAAAGATTAAGGAAGGCTTCCCTGTGGGAGGGAGTGGGAGTAGGGAAACAGCTTATGTACAGTATTGTCAGGGAGGGAGCATGGGGCTTTTGGAAAACTCTTCAAGGAGGCCAGTGTGGTTGGAACAGAAAGAATAAGCATGAAAATGGTGCGAATCAAGGCTGGAAAGTTAGGATAGAGCATGTGGTAAATGTGTTTAAGGATTTCAGGTCATGAGAGACTAGTTAAGTATTTTAAAGTGAGGGATGATCTGTTCAGATGTGTGTATTTTGAAGTGATCACGCTGGCTGATTGGAGAACATATTACAGGAGGGTGAGAGTGGGTACAGGGAGACCAATTAGATAATTGTCATTTATGCCTAAGGTGATCATGTTGGCTTGTGGTAGATGTGAATTTGATTGATTCAATCTATATTTAATTAGTTATAATGGACAGTACTTGGTGATATATTAAATATGGGTAATGAATGTTAATAATGATTTCTAGGTTTCTGGTTTGAGCAACTGATTAGTTACGTGATGGTGGCAATTACTAAGATGAGTTACTAAGATGTTCCATCATAAGAGGTTCAAGTACAAAGGGGAAAATGAAGAAACTGAGACACAAGGATTGAAATAACCTACTAATTTTCCCAAAACCAGAGACTGACTACAAGCCTACTGTTTTTAATCAGTATATGGTAAATAGGACAAAAAAATCCAGTCCGCTACGAGCCCTAGAGCTAAATTATCATTTTAATTTTTTAAAGCAAGTTTCCAGTTTAATTATATAATGCAGAAGGAAAGTATTCTGGACAAGTAAGTGCTGTTACCTTTTGTAGCACTGCCCTAGAAACACGAACCTGGCCTCGCCTCGCTTCAGAGAGCACAATCCAGAAGCTAAACTTAACTGCATTTTCTATAGAAGTGAGGGGAATCTGCCTTCTGGTTGATGATCTTTTCAACGCTGCTTCTAGCCATTGTCAACATGCTTGTAGCCTCCTTTGGGGTATCCCTAACGCATGGAGGCTTTATTCCAAGACACAGCTGGCAGATATTATGAAGCACAGTGATGCTAAGCCCAATCAAGTATTGGAGAAGCTGTGGGTAATATTGGATAGTCTAGATGAGGAGTTCTGTTAGTTTTAACATTGCCTACTTTTTCAAAGAATACACATTTACACAAACACAAACACATATACACATTCTTAAGTGAAGTAACAGAGCCCATGGTAACTAATATTTAGAGTACTCTATTCCCTTTGTGGGAGCTCTGATGGCATAGTGCCTAAGGCATTTGACTGCTAACCAGAAGGTTGGCAGTTCAAACCCACCAGCCATTCCTTGGAAGGAAGATTGGGCTATCTATTTCCATAGTGATATTGCCTCAGAAATCCAAGGAGGGGTTGCTATAAGTTGGATCTGACTTCATGGCAGTATGTTGCATTGTGTTCCCTTTGAAGTGTCTCTTGGTAGCACAAATGATTTGACTAGACTACTGCCCTAAAAGTTGGTGGTTTGAACTCACCCAATGGTGTCATAGAAGAAAGGCCTAGTGATATGCTCCTGTAAGGATTATAGCCAAGAAAACCTCATGTTTCTACTCGGTAACATGGTGTTGCCATGAGTAAGACACAGAAGACCCTAGAAAAAGAGAACTATGTTTTGGAGATGGTGGAGATGAAGGTATAGTTGGCATTGTCTATCAGATTGAAAGAGGAGAAAAGAGAAGGAATGATCTAGATCATGGGGTAATTATCGAGGGAAGGCCTGAGTAGAGACTCACAGTGTGCAGACAAGGACAGTGTGAGGGCACTGAGCATTTGAGAGAGGGTGGGTTGGGTAGAAGGAGTCAGGTGTGCAAGGAGGTGTCCTCAAGCAAAGACAAGCTTGTTTATTGACCTGTCTACCCCATCTTCTTCTGGTGCAGAGTGACTGGGAGGGGCTCCTTAAGTGAGCTTGTCCACTCTTTGAACAGAAAATAAAGGGCCTCAGGATGCTATCTACCTGGATTGCGCTGGCTCACAGAGTATTGCACTGGCTCTAAATGAGGAGCCCTTTCCATTTACCAAAACGCAAACCAAACCCACTGCCATCGAGTCGACTCCGACTCGTAGCAACCCCCATTGGGTTTCCAAGGCTCTAAATCTTTACGGAAGCAGATTGCCTCATCTTCCTCTCACGGAGCAGCTGGTGAGTTTGAACCACTAGTCTTCTGGTTATCAGCCAAATGTCTTACCCACTCTGCTGCCAGAGCTCCAGCTCCACTAAATTCTAGTCCCCACCCCGAGGAGGTTTTGCGTTCATGTGAACTGGGACAGAATGGGAAAGTAGCTGCGCTTGCATACATCTCACAAAGGGAGTTAAAGATGGATGCCAGCGTCCATTTACATCTCAAGAACATGTCACCAAAGGAAGTAAACCTAATCACTGTAATTTAGAGAGGGTCTAATTAACACATTTGTTAGATAACTAAGTCGACTTTACAATTACTTCCCAATTAATGAATAATATCCTGTGTATTCATAGGGAGAATGTGACCAAAATCCAAGTTGCTAATGATTAAAAACAAAAGGACTCCAATTGCACCTGAATCTTGCCAATAAACAAACAGCCTGTCCATTCACCAGGGTAAATCTACTGTAGTTTTCAGCTCACATCTTCTTATTAAGTGTCTTTCTCTACACCTGGAGAATGATACATATTTTCATACTAGCCCAATGCCAAGGGAACGATATTATGTATATATTATTAACAATGTTTACTATGGCAGTTTAAACGACTGGGGCTACATTAAAATATAACTAACTTAGATATTTAACATTCATATTTAATGGCCGTAACCGGGTTCCCCTTAAAATCCAATATTATCTAGTATCTGAATTCACTTGTTACTTGAGGATAAACTATTTTTATTATGATTGTCTAGGGAAATGACCCATTTTTTCGGCTATAGTATGGGACTTGAATAAATGTATCAAGAGAATGCAATATATCTGGCTCAATTCATTTTAAGGGTACAGTATAAATAGATCAAATGATTATCTATTTTAGGAAGGGAGGATAATCTAAAAGAAGAACTAATGTTTTCTAAAATCTGTATTAATACTTTGAAAGTTCTGTCCCTGATGGATCAAAAGACATTGAAGATTTTCTGAAATATTTTATTGTATGCTATTACACACAATAACATTTCTATATATTAGGAATAGGGGCTCTGGTGGCGTACAGCCTAAGGTATTTGACTGCTAACCAGAGGCTGGCGGTTCAAACCCACCAGCCACTCCTCAGAA
>NW_006921975.1:1869476-1872357 GCF_000298275.1 Orycteropus afer afer
ATCCCCTTCTGAGTGGTTGACAGTGGTAGCTGGGCACCATCTAGTTCTGGTCTCATAGTCGTATAGGCTGCAGATGGCATGGTGTACCAGTCACTAGAACTAATTGTTTCCATGAATCTTCGGTTTTTTCATTCTTCTTTGTTCTGGATGAGAGGAGACCCATCGCTGCATCTAGATGGCTGCTTGCAAGCTTTTAAGATCCCAGTTGCTACTCACTAAAGTAGGAGGTGGAACAATGTTTTGTGTAGTATGTTATGCCTATTGAGCTTGATGTCCCTTGTGACTATGGTCCCAAGTACAAGAGGCTCTCTTTATCTCTTATGATAGGAAGCCATTCTTTGCCTTTTTAATATTAATTAATTTTATTTTTAAAGTAATTCTGAATTAAACTGAAAAAAATGAAGCTGTCTCATGTAAAAATATTACATGTTCACTGTAAAACATGAAGACAATGCAGAAATATATAAACATAGAGTCTATTTCCTTTTAGTCTTTTTCCCCCCTAGGCATATACAGATTATCTCTATCATTTAAAGATTGGGTTTATATTGTCATCATTGCTTTGCATCTTGCTTTTCCCCTTAACGTTTTATCTTACACCTTTTCTTTTCTTCTCTCTTTTTGGTTTCTAACTCTTGGCATGTAATCCAGTGCCTCAGGGAGCAGAGATAGTACCATAGTTACAGAGAAGGACCTGGAATGAGAATTTTGTGAGGGCATCTTCCTGCTAGTCATTCAGACAGAAAAGGAAAGGATAGTGAGGGAAGAGTGCCGGATGCAGTGAGCCTACTTTTAACTGCACAGTCTCCTAATCCCCCACTTTGTTACCCTGCACGAGAAAAGTGAGGCTATAACTCATGAAGGGTGATGAAACGGAAACATGACAAAGATAAGGATGGAAAAAACACTAAGTCTATGATTTAATTTTGGGAACCCAAGGGCATGCATTCTCTCCATCACTGCTCAGATATGCCATGCAAGTTCAACTCATGCTTCCTACCAGATCATCTAGAGGAGAGGGATGGCCGTTGAGAGAGCATGATATAAAATATGAGTTTGTGCATACTACGGTGACTTCCTCATCTTTCAGCTATTATGAAACTAGAGGCCGGTAGTGAATGACTTGATTAGCATAGCTCATTTTTACCAATTAATTTGCTTTTTACAGCTTAGTTTGCATATCCTATTGAACTTGAAAATAAACTGGCATTTCAAAGAATGTCTTAAATTTGGGAATTTCTTTCATTTACATCAATCTACTTCCCACCGATTTCACAAGCTCATAATTCCAGGCCTGAAAAGGTCTTGATAAAGCATTGATCTGCTCCCTTCATTTTCACAGGTGAGGAACTCAAGGCTGGGAGAGGTTATGGGATTTGTCCAAAGTGAACAGCCAGTCTCCTGACCACCACTCCACTTTCCATTTCATTCCTGCATTCTACCTATGTCACCATGTCTGAAAAGAGAGGTTTATTTCCTAGGAAAAAGTGGAAGCAGGGTCCATTTATAATTTATGGGATCTATCAAGAGCTCTGGTAGCATAGTGGCTAAGACGCTTGCCTGCTAACCAGACGGCTGGAGGTTCAAACCCACCAGCCACTCCTCGGAAGGAAGGTTGGGCAATCCTACTTCCATAGTGATACTGCCTCAGGAAACCCAAGGAGGGGTTGCTATGAGTCGGGTTTGACTCGATGGCACTTAACAACAACAACAACAACAACAATCAAGTTCTCTAAATTTCAATTAGTTCTTCTCCAGCGAAATCTCTTACAATCACATTCATTTTCCTCCCTCACATTCAATATGGTGGTAGGACCTCAATGGTCTTTTGGAGTTCTCTCTTTGGGTAGACATAGTACTCATAGGTGTATGTAATAATTAAGATATTCTCAGCAATTGTATCTGTTGGGTCTCTGTGATTTTTTCAGAGCACACAAGCATTCATGAAATACCAGGAGGAAAATGGTAAGTTGACCCCAGGTGCTGAGTCAGATGTCGAAGTTTGAACTCTTATGTAACCTCCATCCAGTTAGGCATGAAGATTAGAGTTTTTCATTTTTATGTTTTAGTAAAACTACTAATCAGTACTCTTTCAGGTGGCTCTTTCTGAACCTGAGAAAAATTGGAATGGATCCATCTTCAAAAGATGTATCCAATCTCGACTAGTTCCCTAAAACTCAAACAAAATCTCTTATGCACTGACTGTGCACATTCATCCTTAACTACAACCACCACTTCTATGTCAGTTTATTGTACTGTAGTGGCTTGCATGTTGTTGTGATGCTGGAAGCTATGTTACTGGTACAGGGCCACTCAGGGTGGACAAGTTTCAACAGAGCTTACAGACTAGGATGAAAGACATAACAGTCTACTGAAAAAATTGGCCACTGAAAATCTTATGAATGGCAGGGAGACACTGTATGATATAGTGCTGGAAGATGAGCCTCTCAGGTTGGAAAGCACTCAAAATATGACTGGGGAAGAGCTTCTTCCTCAACGTAGAGTAGACCTTAATGACGTGGATGGAATAAAGCTTTTGGGACTTTTTGTTTGCTGATAATGAGAAGAGATAGCTGTAAACATCCATTAATAATCATGAAATGGAACACATAAAGATCAATATTCTAGGCATTAGTGACCTGAAATGGGCAGTATTGGCCATTTTGAATTGGACAAAAACATGGTCTTCTTTGCTGGGAATGATAAATTGAAGAGGAATGATGTTGAATTCATCATCAAAAAGAACATTTCAAGATCTATCCTGAAGTACAAAGCTGTCAGTGACAGGATAATATTCATATGTATACAAAGAATACCAGTTAATATGACTATTATTCAAATTTATGCACCAATCACTAAAGCCAAAGATGAAAAAATTGAA
>NW_006921975.1:1872457-1882193 GCF_000298275.1 Orycteropus afer afer
ACTGGTGATTGGAATGTAAAAATTGGAAACAAAGAAAAAATTTTTTAAATATGGCCTTGGTGATAGAAATGATGCAGAAGATTGCATGATAGAAATTTGTCTGACCAATGACTTACTTCTTCATTGCAAATATCTTTTCAATAACGTAAAACAGCAACTATACACATGGACCTCACCAGATGGAATACATGAAAATTAAATTGACTACATCTGTGGAAAGAGGTGATGGAGACACTCAATACCTTCAGTCAGAACAAAGCCAGGAGCTGACTTCAGAGCAGATCATTAGTTGCTCAGAGGCAAAAGACTTCTTAAAAGTGTTAAAAAGCAAAGATGTCACCTTGAGGACTAAGGTGTGTCTGACCCAAGCCATGGTATTTTCAATTGCCTCATATGCATGCAAAAGCTGGACAATGAATAAGGAAGATCAAAGAAGAACCAGTGCATTTGAATTACAGTGTTGGCAAAGAACATTGAATATACCATGGACTGCCAGAGCAAACAAATTTGTCTTCTTCAATGAAGTACAGCCAGATTGCTCCTGAGAGGCAAGGATGGTGAGACTTCACCTCTCATTCTTTGGTGATATTTTCAGGAGGGACCAGTCCCTGGAGAAGGATATCATGCTTGGTAAAGTGGAGGATCAGAGAAAAGGGGAAGACCCTCAAGAGATGGATGGAGATCATGGCTACAACGGCCTCAAGCATATCAATAATTATAAGTACAGCTGAGGACAGGGCAGTGTTTTGTTCTGTTTCACACAGGGTTGCTATGAGTCAGAACTAGCTTGACAGCATCTAAAAACAACAACCCTTTAGCCCCAAGTTCTTTAATTCTGTCCATAATTTTCCCCAAATGTGAACATATTTGAACAACTCTTCCTAAATCCCATTTTCCTTCCCTGACCACATCTCCCCAAGTTTGACCATGTCTTCTTAACTTTGTCCCATACAGCGTCCTATTCACGCATGTTCTATTCAACACTACTGCTGCTCTCTCTGAATTTGGCAGAGTCATGAGCAAAATTAAGGAAGAAGAAAGAAGATTGAGACAGTGTAACAGCTATCACCACAAATATGCTGCATAGTAAGCACAAAATCTGAGTGCTATATAACAATAACCACTTATTTGGTTCATAATTTGGGAAGTTGTCAGGAGATTGACTGAATTAGGCTTGGCTTGGCTAAGGAAATTATGCTTCATTTCTCACTCTTTTTTCTCTTGGAAAAGTAGACTAGCCAAAGAAGATTCTTCTCAGAGCAATGGCAAAGGCACAAAAGCTCAAGTGAAAGTGAAAAAGGACTCTTAAGGCCAGGCTAGCAATGACATACTACAATTTCCAGCTCATTATATTGATTAAAACAAGTCACATAACTGAACTCAATATCAAATGATATCCCATTAGAGGGAGGAACTATGAGTTTACCTGCCAAAGCCCAGGAATACAGGGAAAGGTGATGAATTGAGGCCAATAATGCAATCATCCACAATGGAAAAGGCAAGGGGGAATACTTTCAAGTTGAGGAAAAGAATCCGAGCTGCCTCTAGCATTCCCTGCCATTCCTCTCTTATCTTCTTTCCAGGATGGTTATCAGGAGAATGTGGTGTGATGGGGACTTGTCAAGAGGAGAGGGCTTCCTAGAAGACACAGTTGAGGGAAGATGGGAGCCGATGTGAAAAAAGAACGAACAATTTCATTATATCAGAGACATTCATGGTAACACATACACATGTGTACATAAGCCTGTATGTGGATACTATTTCTAGGTCTGGATAGGTTCACTGATGGGGTCTGAGTGACATTTTCCCCAGGAAGAAATGCTTAGGTAGTTTGGCTTTGAAAGACAGCCAGGTACTGGGCCCACAGAGTCATCTAATGAGGTGGCCAAGGCCCACTCCATAGACTCAGCTTTCAGAGAGTGGCAGATGTCTCTTTCCATGTACTCCAACTAACATTGCACTTCTTTGTTAGGTGTGAAAGGCTGAAGCTTGTAAGTAGTTAACAGGTTTAGTCCAGAATGAGAAGCTGCAGGAATACAATTATGCATCTCAACTCACTGCCATCAAGTTGGATCCAACTTATAGCGAACCCTCCTTGGGTTTCCAAGGTGGTATCTCTATGGAAACAGATTGCCCAACCTTCCTTCTGAGGAGTGGCTGGTGGGTTTGAATCACAAGCCTTCTGCTTAGCAGTCAAATGCCTTAAGCACTATGCCACCAGAGCTCCCCCTCTTCAACTAATGTAAGCTATTTTAAGGATGAGATTGTCTTTTGTTTTCATGTCTCCGTGCCATTGCACCTAATCTTCCCTGTTCCTCCTTTTTCCATCTGATAAATTTCTTATTCACTTTTCAAGATATATCTTGCATACAGCTTCTCTGAACTAATCCATGACTGTCCCAAGAAGAGTTAGTCACCCTTAGAAAGGTGTTTACTACTTTACTGTTAAGAACAATTTCCTCATGTTTTCTTCTTGTAATTTTATTGTTTAATTTTATAAATTTAAATCTTTAATTTGCCTGCAATCTATTTTGGGGTAAGAGATGAAGTAGGAATCCATCTTTATCTCTAGATGGATACTTAGTCTTTAAAAGGAGCCCTGGTGGCACAATGGTTAAACACTTGGCTGCTAACCAAAAGGTTGGCAGTTCCAACCCACTTGAGATTGATTACCCAGAAGAAAAGGTCTAGAGATCTGCTCCCATAAAGATGTACGTCTTGAAAACCCTATGAGGCAGTTGTACTCTGCCATATAGTGTCATTATGAATTTTAATTGACTCAACAGCACCCAACACCACCACCCTATTCATTACAATACCCTTTGTCAAAATTTTTTTTAACTCATTTGGAACAATTTCTTTTCAATCTCTCCACCAATCTTTCTTGTTTACATTAACAAGAATTTATTTGGCTGAGCCACTGCTACCATTGCCTCTTCTACATTCTTCACAAAATCTTACCTATGAAAAATATTTCATATATAAAACTAAACAGGGACTGGAAGACCTCTGAAATAGCAAAGAATGATGATCTTAGAGTTCATCTAGTGAACTCCACTTACAGATGGGAAAATTGAGCTACAAAGAAGAGAACCTACTTTCCTTAGCTCATAGAGATGGTTATCATCACAGAGCTTGAACTTCTGTTCAGAACAAAATAATTCTATTGCCATAAAGTCTTTCAAAGTTTGCTAAAAGGTGTTACTCACATGATGGTGTTTGAAATTTGGCATCACATATATTAAGGTGACTCATTTTACTCAAAAGGTCTTTTATCTAAAAAAAAAATCTTAAAATATTAGGCTTAAAGGGGGGAATTTGAATTTGGAAACAACTGATATCCACATCTACATGAAATTACAAACTTATAGTGGCATTCATTTCGGTGGCAGCAAAAGCACGTTCTCAATGAAAGGAGGAAATGTTTGTGAAAGAATAGATGCATTTGGCGTGTATATAGTGTTTGTGATTTATGGACATCCTTCTCAACCATGTAGAAATTCTACACTTCAGATTACATAACAGAGCTAGGTATTTAGGCCAGAAGGTAAAATAAACACATTTTAAAATGGAGCTTGACTTCCTTAGTGAGATTTGAATTGAATGGCAAGAAGGAACTAGCTTGCAGAGGAGAGGAGAAACGCAGTATCTGGGAGGTGGTAACATGCATGGGTATTTCAGAAATGTAATGAAAGCTCTCGTAGCTTTAGTGTAGAGAAAGAGGGGGAGAGTATCCAAAGAAAATGTTTAAGAGGTAGATAGAAATTGTTGTTGTTGTTGTTATGTGCTGTCGAGTTGGCCCCGACTCATAGTGACCCCTCCTTGGGTTTCCGAGGCAGTATCACTATGGAAGTAGGATTGCCCAACCTTCCTTCCAAGGAGTGGCTGGTGGGTTTGAACCGCCAGCCTTCTGGTTAGCAGTCAAGTGCCTTAGCCACTATGCTACCAGAGCTCCTAGAAATTAGATAGATAGAAATTAGATTGGTACAAACTGAAGCAACATGGAGTTTAATTTTCTTCTTCTCTGTGTAATGGAAACTGGAAGCCATTGGAGTGTTTGGAAGAGGACAGTGCTATGTGAACTACATTTTTAAAAAAATATTACTTTATATTCTATAGAGTATGGAATATAGGAAGTCCAACATGGAAGCAGGGAGAATATTTAGAAATCTGTTGCAGTAATCCAAGGGAAAAATGATGGTGGCAAGGTCTAGGATGGTAGCAGTAGATATGAAGAAAAATGGATGGATTTAATTCAGGTTCTAGAGTAAATAATACTTGCTGATGGATTAGATGACAGGAAAGTTGTATGAAAGAAGGAGCAATCAACAATAAAGTCTAAGTTTTGGCTTTAGGTAATGTAATTTACTTAGTAAGACTGAGTCAGGGAACTGTTTTTGGAGGGGTGAAAATCAAGTGTTCAGCTTTTGAAATGTTAAATTTTAGGTTTCTCACAGAAATTTATATTCTGATTTGAAATAATGACCATATATGGAACCGATTCAAGGCCACCACATTGTAGTGCAAATATGAATGAGAATGTTGCAGTGGTGCAATGCATCAGCTCTGAAGTAGGCACTGTCAGCATCTAAATGAACACGACTCACTGCGCATATCTCCCACAGTCTCCATACACTTTGAAATGATTTTGGACTGCTGTAGCCATTACTTTCAGTATTATGCTTGCCCATTCAAAATTGTGGCTTTTCAAGGGAAATAAAGTATCTTGAAATTTAATATGCTTCCTGATAACATGACTGCGGTTTTATAAAGTCAAATTCAGATCTTATAAGGAACCTGAGCATTTTATATGGAAAAGAAATTTATAAATATAAGCAGAGTAATAACTACCAGATTTATGCAAACTTAACTTTGCCTGCTCAGATTGCTTAATTAACTCTTTAGAATTTGTAGTTGGTAGTTGCCATGGAGTTGATTCTGACTCACTGTGATACCATGAATGAAACATCAACCAACCAACCAACCAACAGTTCTCACCAATAGTACCATTAATAACACCACTGAAATTTCTTGAGTTGCAAGATAGCTTTTGCAAATA
The DNA here is from genome assembly GCF_000298275.1 of Orycteropus afer afer. Taxonomy (NCBI): domain Eukaryota; kingdom Metazoa; phylum Chordata; class Mammalia; order Tubulidentata; family Orycteropodidae; genus Orycteropus; species Orycteropus afer. Next base: position 1,877,517 of record NW_006921975.1, read on the forward strand.
GCAAAAAGGCTATTTAGTTGTCCTTGTAAATACCAAAAGGAGCTCTGGTGGTGCAGTGGTTAAAGAATTTGGATGCTGATGAAAAGGTTGGCAATTTGAACTCACCAGCCACTCTCTGTGGGAGAAAGATGAGGCAGTGTGTTTCCATAAGCCTTGGAAACTCTACGTGGGAGTTCTAATCGGTTCTATAGAGGCACTATCAATTGGAATTGACTTAATGGCAGCGGATTTTCTTTTTTGGCTTTGTTTTGGTAAATACCAAATGTGCCCACAAATTAGGCACAGTGAGTAATATCACGTGCAGATAAAATTGGCCAGAGATAATCTCTAAGGCCATATCTTTTCTGATAACAACTGTTTTCACTATCTTTTCTTACTGATCACCTCTTTCTTTCTTTCTTTCTATTTGCTCAATATGCTCTCTGTGGACCATTCATTTTTTTTAAAGTTACAATTACCATTTTCTGTCAGTCTCCCAAAGAAGAATACTGAAATCCTTAGACTATCAAAATTACCCGAAATATAATTTCTTCAGTCAAAATGCATGCAGGGTGGAGAACAAAGTAGGTTTTAGCCTATGTGGTTAGGGAAGAATTGGAAAGAAATGAGCTAAGGAGCAAATATTTTGCTGTGGGAGAGTTTTAAGCATGTTCTTTCATGGGATGCTATATTGTAGGTTTTCATTTCTTCAATTAGTTTGAAGTCATCTTAGCAAATATTTTAAATCCACGTAGTATTCCATGTACTGATAACATTTGTGAATAGCTTAAGGGAGTACAACTGACTCATTTTTCAAAATTTAAATTTCTCTCTTAAACAGGCCAACTTTCTTAAAGTCTATTTCAATTGTTCCACAAAGATCTAGAGAAGCACATGGCAACTGACCCACACCTGCCGAGGCTAGGGTGCCTCACTTGGTACAAAATGCAGTGCATCCCATTTGGGAAGCACTGTGAGCGGGCATACCCACCTTTCAGTGATAATTCAGTCTCATGTCTTCTCCCAGGTTATAGGCAAGGGGCCTGGGGAAACTCTCAGCAGAGAGCTATATCGAGAAAGTTATAAGAATGGAACTATTAAAAAGCAGTTGACACGTATCTGTAAATAAAAGTTGATCATTTCATATTTGGTCTTGGCTTGTGAAGGATGCAATTTGGGATTAAAAATAAACATACTGGAACATACATCCTGATAAGAAACATTCATATGCACAGCTGGAAACAGACACTGCAATCTGAAAGTATAATTAAGATTTACCATCTCTATTTATAGAATACAAGCATAGCAAATTCATTGTCATTAAATGGGAAGGTTCAGAAAGTGTTTGGTGGAGAGGAAATATTAACTATGAGTACGATGTCATGCAGTCATCTGAATTTAGGGTTAGAGAGAGCAACATTGGGAAAACCAAAGTGCAAACGAAAATCACACACACAAAGGGGAAAAAATGATATTCTGATGAAAGCCAAGAAAACACTCCCTAATCTCTTAGACAACTATTGTTTTCTTGAGTTAAGTAAACATGTCTGCTGAGATACAGAGCCTTAATGGGTAGGTATTTAAGATAAAACAACTGTGGAAATGGAGCAGACAATGTTTTCTTGCTAGTGAACGATGTGCAATGGTAATGAAACCTCTTTTCCCTGACAAACCCTATTACTTAGTAATCATTAAGTGAAGGATTCTTTCAATGTTCTTGGACAGGCCAATTGCAGCTGTGAGGAAAAGCCTACAAATGAACATATTGCTGATTGGGAAGAGAGTTAATTTTTTTTATTTTTAAAATATTTTTAAACCCTTTATTGCAGTATTAAAAATAATCAGATAAAGCAAATTCAAAATGCTTCACCAAGTTAATTTACATTTCAAAATGCAGAAATTGTATGGCTGAGCTACTTGGATCAGATATCCTTGGCATTGTTACCTTGCAATATCCCTGGAGGGGACAGAACTGTGATTTCTTGTATTTTGGGTATGGTATATGTGTGTGTGTGTGTGTGTGTGTGTATTAGTTTTGTCAGTAGGCTAGCCTTGTAGTCAGGTATTATAGTCAGTTCATAAAAACTAGAGGACAAAATCAATTGCAGAGGTATTTCAGAAGGGATAGAGCTTTTTTGGTTGCTTCCCCTTTGACAAATGGATTTACAAAAAGCCTTTTAGTGCCACTGCAATTCCTCTTCCAGGATGGGCTCCTGTGCTTTGAATTCTCCTGTAAAGAAGGTAGTCACTGTGTCTAGGTTTATAGGAAATGCTAAACAATGCGTATCTCCCTACCTCACTTTTGAGGGCACAGGGCTTTGGCCCAAGGACAGCTCCCTCCCTTATTAATATGAGCAGTTTTGAGAGCATTGTTGTTGTTGTTGTTGTTATGTGCCGTCGAGTCGGCCCCGACTCATAGCGACCCCTCCTTGGGTTTCTGAGGCAGTATCACTACGGAAGTAGGATTGCCCAACCTTCCTTCCGAGGAGTGGCAGGTGGGTTTGAACCGCCAGCCGTCTGGTTAGCAGGCAAGTGTCTTAGCCACTATGCTACCAGAGCTCCATTACGGAGGCTTTATTTGAAAGTGTCCATTTCCCCACCCACACAAGCACTGCATCAAGAGTTGTATTAAATAAGAAACTATTGACATAGTCATTCATAGTTAAATACCATTTTTAGTCTCTCATAATCTGGGTATTTTAAGGCAATTTGATGTTTAATCAATGTTGAACATTTGCCACCCAAACGCAATGGATTATGGGGAATGGAGCCCGGCAGAGTTCTTGTTGGTTGCTTTTACTTCTGGTGCATTAAGGTCATCGTGTATGTGAGCAGTTATGTGAGCCGGAGGCAGTCAACGTTGGCAGAGGCTGCACAGGTCATGCCTTTAGGATGTCCCTAAGATGAAAGCCTGGAATAGGCAGAATTGTTGATTCCAAGAAGATTCTACTCCCTAACTCCCAGGATTGCTTATTTTATCTTACATGGCAAGGGGATTTTGCTGTGGTTAATGTTACTAATTGATTACTTTAAAATGGGGAGATCATTATCCTGGATTACTTGGAGGAGAATGGGGCAATGCAATCTGGTGGAGTAGTGCCTAAGGCATTTGACTGCTAACTAGTAGGCTGATGGTTCAAACCCACCAGCCACTCCTCAGAAGGAAGGTTGGGCAATCTACGTCCATAGTGATACTGCCTCGGAAACCGAAGGTGGGCTCACTATGAGTCGGACCGACTGGATGGCAGTGGGCAATCACATGAGACCTTTAAAGCAGAGGAGGAAGATAGAAGGGGAAGCCCAGAGAGGCGTGAAGCATTGTTGCTGGTTTTGAAAAAAAATGCAGCCATGAGCCAAGGAAAGCAGGTGGCCTCTAGAAGCTGGGAACAGCTCACAGCTGATAACCTGTAAGGAAATGGGATGTCAGTCTCACAGCCACATGGAAGCTAAATTCTTCCTACAACCTGAATGAGCCTGGAAGTGGATTTTACCCCAGAATGTCTACAAATGAGCCCAGACCTATGGCCAACACCTTGATTTTGGCTTTGTGAGACTCTAAGCAGATTATCCAGCCAAGTCTGCTTGGCATTCTGTCCTAGAGAATTGTGAGATAATAAATAGGTGTTGTTTAAGCTATTGTTTGTGGTGATTTGTTACAGTAGTTGTAGAATAGAATACAAAGCCATAAACTCACATTAACATACAAACTGCTCATCGGTAGTTTCTGATCCCTTTCTTTTGTCAGATATTAGGAAAACCTATTCAATGGTTCCCAAACTAGGGATTTCTGGCTCCCCAGATACTTAATGATTATACGATATGAACACCTGTTGCCTTGCTACTCCACTTAGCCGCTCAATGCTCATCAGTACTCCAGTTGCCTGCCAGGTCTGCTCTTAGCTTCTGTTTCCCCTGATCAGTTTGGACAACAAATGTTACTCTATGCAATTTAGGGGACCCTCCAGAAGTTAACAAAAATAGTCAAGTCCATTTTTTTTTTTTTTGCTTTTAAAATTTTTATTTTAGAATGATTTTAGGTTTATAAACAAGTTGCAGAGACAGTACAGAGTCCCCATATCCCTTCACCAAGCTTCCTCTAATATTAACATTTTTCATAGCTCTTGGTTCATTTATCAAAACCAATAAATTAACAGTGTTGGAATGCTATTTAAAGAAACTAAAACCAATTGCCATCAAGTTGATTCTGACTCATGGAAACTAGGAGCTTTATTTTGATTTCCCATTTTTCTGCTGCATTTCTTTTCTCTATTGGAGGTTCCAATCCAGGGTTATCTCTTAGTCTTCTCTAACCTGTGACAATTTCTCCATCTTTCCTTACATTTTATGACCTTAGTACTCTTGAAGAACAAAAATAGTCCTTAATTTGGGTTTGTCTAATGAGGCAAATCTATTTTGAGGGATTAGATGGACATATCAGCCCACTGGTTAGTCGATTTCCTTAATTCTGAATTATTGATTCAGTTCATTTATTTATGTGGTAATTATTAATAAATTCAATAACTATTTTTGAGCACTTACTGTGAAGCAGACCCTGTTAGTGTGTTTGTGTTGTTGTTGTTGTTATGTGGCATTGAGTCAGACCCAACTCATAGTGACCCCTCCTTGGGTTTCTGAGGTGGTATCACTACGGAAGTAGATTGCCCAACCTTCCTTCTGAGGAGTGGCTGGTGGGTTTGA
>NW_006921975.1:1882310-1886115 GCF_000298275.1 Orycteropus afer afer
AGACAGACTTTAGCTTTCATCTCCTGAAGAGTTTAGAGAGGGAGCCAGACAAGTAATTATTTTTGCATATAATCAATTACATTCACTGCCATATTGCAATGTGCTGTGGGCCCAGAGAAGGAAAGAGAAACTTTGCCTAGGAGTAGCAAGGAAAGCTATTCAATTAAGTGACCTTTTGACATAAATTTTAAAGGGTGATTAGGAATTTGAGGGTTGGCAGATCAGTTGTGCTGTATCACATCATCTATTGAATAGTGGTAACAATAAGCTTTGAGTTGGTTTAGATGGGGCTGGATGGAAGAACACCATTTATTTCACTTTCCTAAGTCCACTGCTTAAAGCATTTGGCTACTAACCAAAAGGTTGGCGGTTCAAACCTACCTTCTGTTCCACAGAATAAAGATGAGGCAGTCTTCCTCCATAAAGATTTACAGTCTCAGAAACCCATGGAGCAGTTCTGTCCTATAAGGTTGCTATGAGTCAGAATCGACTTGTTGGCAGTGATGGGGTTAAGTCTGGGTGCACTGCAGTAGCAGAGGCAACACCACGTTGCACTATGTCATCCCATGCAAAAAAAAAGAGTTAAGTAATGGATCATAGGGGAAAAATAAAATTGTGCTTAAGTTGCTTAAAATGTAAATTAAAGAGAAAAACATATAAAGGATATAAATGCACAGACTTAATTCTCTTTAAGTGTGTGGAAAATCTCTTTATGGAAGGTAGGTAAACTGTTTGCTCATGTTTCTTTAATGATTTTTAAGCTGCCATTTCACAATATACGAGCTTCCATCAGCTTAGCATACTGAAAAATTGCACTAAATTCCATTTGGTTAGATATGGAGATGCTAATGTGGAATAATGGAAAACAGACGTCAATCCTAGCAATTTCTCCACTAACAATGTGCATTGGATACTCTTTCTTTTAAATTCTAGGAGCAACCCTGCTACTTCTGGGGCTTTCCTTGTAGGCAAAAAGGCACTGACCATGACCTCTCAATGGGAACCTTTCTTCTCATGGGTTTATGGCTCCCTCCAATACCTCGCTACTGAACCCACTTAGCCACTACATTTTCACCTTGAACTGCAGTTATATACAAGGTCTATTCTCAGTGTGTCTGCCCATTAATTTAGGCCACTTTTTCAAGATTCAGAGTAGGGAAGTGAAGGTGGTAAAATGGTAGTTTTGGCTCTGGCGTAGGGAAAAGAAGGCAGAAAGTCAGGGGCATGGATGTGGAGAGGTGATAGAGGAGATGCGGGTGGGGGCAGATTTCCAATTTGTGCTGGAAAAGAGATTGACCATGTCCTTGATAAGAGTTCGTTGCTGAGTCAGCCAGAAAGACCTGGTTGACTGTTTTTAATCTGGTAGTTTTTGCTTAAAAGGTGTCCTTGCTTAAAAGATGAACTTGACAAATGTCCAGACACAGGAGAGAACTATTAGCAAATTGAGGGTCAATCAAGGTCCTATTTATCACTCTTTTGTGTAGGATAACCATCTTTTAATTTTATTCAGATGTCATATACCTTGTTTGTAAGGCCTATTATTCTGTGAAAATATTGATGAAAGGTGGCTGTCTCTCAAGCAATGGATGTATATAATTGACTTGTGTAAGTAATGTCCATGCCTTCTAACTAAGTCATGACTAGCTGTAAGAAAAGAAACCTGTTGCCATCGAGTTAAATCCAATTTATAGTCACCCGATAGGACAGCGTAGGAGAAGTAGAAGGAGCTCCAGTGGCATAGTGCCTAAGGCATTTGACTGTTAACCAGAAGGTTGGTGGTTCAAACCCATCAGCCACACAGAAGGAACACTGGGAAATCTATTTCCAGAAAGATTTATTTACCACCTCAGAAACCCAATGGGAGTCACTATGAGTCAGAATCAACTCAATGGCAGTGAGTTTGGTTTTTCTGGTTTTATAGGGCAGAGTAGAACTGTCCTATTGGGTTTCCAAGACTGTAATCTTTACAGAAGCAGACTGCCACATCTTTCTCCTGTGGAGGGGTCGGTGAGTTCAAACTGCATACCTTTCTGTTAGCAGTCAAGCACTTAACCACTGCACCACCAGGGCTCCATATAATAAAAGAAAGGTGGCATACATTCAAAAAAACACATTACTTTGGTTCTCTAGTGCCACTCTAACAGGAAATACCACAAGTGGATGGCTTTAACAAACAGAGATATATTCTCTTACAGTTCAGGAGGTTAGCCCCTAGACCTTGGGCTTCAGCTCTGGCACTTGCTCCCGGCCCACTGGAGCTGGAGACATTTCCTCACTCAGGCAGCTACTGGCTGCTGAGGCTAAGCTTAAGGTTCACAAGTAAAATTGCACAGTCCCAAGATTATTACACAACATGGCAGGACACTGGTTCAAGTCTAGGAACAATCGTAAGATAAGCAGACAACCTGGCAAGCTGCTGAATGAGGACTTGGCTACATTCAGAGTCCAAGCATACCCAAAAGCTCCACGACCTTTCGCAAAGCTTCTGCTTATATGCTGGGAGCAGACCACATCCCTAAGGCAGCTACTCAGCTGCTCCCGTAGATTCCATCATGAAGATGATTACCAATCTCATCATGGGAATAACTACATCCAGCTGCACAGCCAAGTTGACACATAACCTTAACTACCACACACGTCATTACGCTTGTTGATAGAAATGTAAGCAGAACTCCAGTGAATGGATTTCTTAGTGTCTTTGTCTTTTAATAAAAAGATTTATGCCCAAGTTTTACCCTGATCTGGGCTAGTGATGGATCTAGATACAGACTGTGAATGTCCAATTTGATGTTCCGATTTTCCAAAAAATTTATAAGTAGCTCCCTCATCTTGTCTCTTTAGGGACCCTGATTGTTAATTCAGCTTACCAATTAACCAGTTGACTTTAGCCAATTCCAACTCCTGGTAACTACATAGGGTTGTCAAGACTGTGACCATTCAGAAGTAGATTGCCAGAAATTTCTTCTGAGGCACCTCTGGGGTGGAAATGAACCTGTAATCTTTTGATTAACAGCCAAACATGTTAACAATTTGCACCAGCAGAGACTCCTTAATTCAGGTTAACCAGGTGGGATCCATGGGCAAGGGAGGGGGAGAGAAAGTTTGAAGATGTAGGAATAAGGAAAACCCTCTTATTTCTTTGCCTGCATTAAACAGAAGTGGTTAAGGGGCTATTGCTAAGGGCAACAAGAGGGATTTGAGAAAGAATATTAGGCTATGTGGCAAGAACTTCAGTTGAGCAAATTTAAAGACTGTTTAGTCAGTTTCTCCCCTGAAAAGAATCCACTATAGTACCTCATTGTTTGGTATGAATATTCAGAGATTCTCAGATGGGATAGAGGTACCACCTAAGTACATCAGCAAGTCCACCATCTAGTTTCTAGGGCTCTTGCATTGTCAGAAATACTTCTATTTCTTTGATGTGGCATTCCTGAGTCACTTCTGTGCTCTGACATCTTCTTCATTGTAGTCCTATTTAGTATGGATAACTTTGCAATTTTTTGTCTGGCTACAACCATGATGTCACAAATTAGCCTACATGTCTAGAATGTAAGAAGGGAGAAGTGGACCATGAACTCTATTGGATAAAAAAGAAATGTAAATGAAATATCTTCCTCAGTAGCAAGGGAGCTAATGGAAAAGCAGATGAAATAATGACAAAAAGACAAAACAGAACAAAAACAAAGGCAGATTATCCATATGCTTCATTTAAATAGTACCTCTTGTGCCCTGTATAATACTATTTCTTTTTTTCCATGTCTACTTGATTGTTGGAGGAAGAATCCTTAACAACCTGAGATATGCA
>NW_006921975.1:1886835-1887366 GCF_000298275.1 Orycteropus afer afer
TAGAGAAGTGCAGTTATCACCAGCAGTGCAGAGGGAGAGAGAACCAGATCATTGGGGGTGGGGTGAGGGGTTGGGGAAGAGAAAATGATGTGTAATGAAAAGGTGAAAGGAAGGTCTATATGAATTTTTTTTTTTAAAGTCCCTAAGAATGGCCAAAGGAGAAATTCAGAACATTTCAATAGTGTTAAGAAATAATTAAAATATCAAAATTTAGACTAATAGGTTTGAACAATGGAAAATTAATACACACCTAGTGCAAAAAGCATAAACAAAACCAGTGCATTGTGAAGCCATTGGAGGAAGTGCCAGAGAATAGACTTTGACAGCACTGGCCAGAGACCAAGCTGTGTTTGAGCTAATTTCTTTTGTTCTCTTTCCTTCTTGAACTTTCTTGTCCTCTGCCTCATCCTTGGAGGCACTCTCTCTTGTGGATGACAGCTAGATAATCTGGTAAATAAGTTCAGCTAGATAATCTTATAAACAAATTCACGATGACAGGTTAAAGATGTAGTGAAAAGAACACAGGCTTTG
>NW_006921975.1:1887916-1891182 GCF_000298275.1 Orycteropus afer afer
TTGTTGTTATGTGCCGTCGAGTCAGCCCCAACTCATAGCGACCCCTCCTTGGGTTTCCGAGGCAGTATCACTACGGAAGTAGGATTGCCCAACCTTCCTGTTGGATATATTAGGTGCTTAATAAATGAAGCAGCTCTTTCTCACTCAGTATACTCTTCTTCTCCAACATGTATTTATAACTTAATGTGACTCAGTAAAGCATTATACTAAAGGAATATAAAATAGAATTGAGGGGCCAGGGATAAGCCTTTTATGTCATCATCATTGCTAATATTTGTTAACTTTGTATTATGTGCTAAGTCTTCTGGTAATAACTATAATGAATAATTTCATTTAAAACTCAAAACCACCCTATGCACTAGATGTCATTAGTATTTCCATCTTGTAGAAGAAGAAAACAAGCACAAAGAGGTTATAAGTAACTTGGCCAAGGACACAGAACTAGAAAGTTACAGAAACAAAGCTCTAATGTTCTATGCAAATATGATGATGTAAGAGACTCTCTATGGTTTTTATACAGATATCTCCTGCAAAAGCTTACCGAAGTACTAAGTATTTTCACTTGGCAATTGAATACCCTATTCCTGCTGATGTAATCCTGTTGACAAAATAAGATGTCAAGGGTTACAGTTCATAATGATAAGAAGATCAACCATTCACTGAGTACCTACTCTATGATAGGCATATTATACATTTTACATATATGACCTTATTTAATGCTTATAACAATTATGCAACTTGAAGTTGGTTCCATTCTCACTTCACAGGAGAAAACACAGAGGCTAAGAGAGATCATGTAACATTCTAAGCTTTACAAGGTTAAGAAGTGCCAGCACTAGAATGTAAACCCCTGGCTCTGTCAAGTCTTATGCATCTTTCCCATGTATGTCTGTGTAGCAGAGAGCAGTTCTCTTCACTCCTCCCCCTGAGCACTACTGGTTCAGCTGGAAAGTTCAAAGTCAAATTTCAAAGTCATTTTCCATCAGTGCTAACTTCTACTAATCAGTGGGGGTATTCACTTCAAAGTAGCACATTGGAAGTAATGTCTTTAATGTTTTCAAAGGAAGAAAGGAATTTTGTGAAAGTTCCTTTTTTTTTGCCTTTTTTTTTTTTTTGGTGTTAGTCATACTCATGGAGAAAGTCTCACAGAACCAACTATGATCTGACTCCATCCCCAATGATAATAAAATACCTAGTACAATGGTTTACAGGGGAAGATTGGAGTTCTACATTTCTGTTTGATTCAGGAAAATTGTTCATTGAATATTTTAATATTATTCTCAGTAATTATAATAAACATATGCAAAAAGTTGGAATTCTTCAACTCATTAATTCAGGCAACTCATATGGATTGAGAAACTGCACAGTGCCTAACTCTGTGTTAGGTACTAAGAATTCAATCATGAGAAAATTAAGTTATATTCTTATTCTCACAGAGCGTACTGGTTAGCAATAAGACCTACCTCATTCTAGCTTTTGGAGTCCCAGGATGATGCAAAGGGTTAACACATTTGGCTGCTAATTGAAAAGTTAGAGGTTGGAGTCCATCCAGAGGAGCCTTGGAAGAAGGTCGGGTGAACTACTTGTGAAAAATCAACCACTGAAAACCTTATGGAACATTTCTACTCTGACACACGGGGTTGTCATGAGTTTGAGTCAACTCAACAGCAATTGGTGGTTTTGGGTTCTACTTCTTAGTCACTCATTCATTCATTCATCAAGCATTTATTGGTATGTGCTATGTGTCTAACACTGTGTTAGACATTGTGGATAAAAACAAATAGCAACCAATATTTGTTGAACATTTACAGTGCTTAGTAAGTTTTAAAGTACATTTTATATATTAATTCATGTAATCATCCTAGTAACCCTTTGAGATAGGTGTTATTATTATTTCATTTCATAAATGAGAAAAACTGAGACACTAACAGGTCAAGTAACTTGCCTAAGGTCGAGGTGGTGGAACCAGAATCTGAACTCAGGATGTCATTCCAGAGCCTGCACTCTCAGCTATTACATTAAACTTCCTACAGTAGCCAGTGAGACACAGTTTTTGTCTTTAGGAAGTTCAGAATAAAGCAAAATAGACTAAGAGTTTAAACTAAGTAGTTGCAATACATTGTGATGTATAATAGGAGATTTACAGGATGTCACTGGAATATATTACAGGGGTACCTAACAGTTTAGACAGGGTATAAATGAACATCTACATTGAGACCTGAAGAATGAGTGGGAGCTATCAATACAAAAGGAGAAATAGGATCGCTGCATAGGTGGGGAGGGGGTAGAAGTTCATTGGGCAGCATATTCCAAGTATGTTGTTTTTAGGTGTCAGGCACTTACTTGTCTATGCCAAGAAATTTGGATGACAGCTACCTGGCTAACTGACTGAAAAAGATCCATATCTGTACTCATTCCAAAGAAAGGTCATCCAACAGAATGTGACAATTATGGAACAATATCATTAATATCACATGCAAGTAAAAATCTTGCTGAAAATACTTCAAAAATGGTTGCAGCAGTATACTGACAGGGAACTTGCAGAAATGCAAGCTGGATTCAGAAGAGGACATGGAATGAGGGATATAATGGCTGATGTCAGAAAAATCTTGGCTGAAAGCAGAGAATACCAGAGAGATGTTTACTTGTATTTTATTTTACTCCAAGTATAGGAAACATTATATGCAAAGTGAAACTAGTTCATTAAATTTGGGATATTGAATGTCATTGTAGAAAGGGTTTTGGTTGAGGCTGGACAATTAGGTTTTAGATCATCGAGGATTATTGAAATAATATCAAGAAATTTAGACTTAATGCAAAGTGTGATATGAATGCACTGAATCAGTTTAAGCAAACGAGTAACAATGATTTACATTTTTCATATTTATATTTTTAAATGATTACTCTAGTAATAGTGTATGGAATGGCATTAAGAGTCAGGAAGGTCAGTTAGAAAGTTGTGGTTTTTCATAAATCAATAGTTGAATATGTGATGGATGCCTGAATATTTCCCATTTACTTCTTGAAAATTTTCTGTAACGACACTCAAACAATATACGTTCTATGGTCTGACCCTTCCTAGCTCTACAAAATGCACTCAACCAGCATGATATATACATATACCAAACCAAAAAACCAAACCCACTGCCATGGAGTTGGATCCAACTCCTAGCGACCCCTCCTTGGGTTTCCGAGGAGGTATTGCTACAGAAGTAGATGGCTCAGTCTTCCTTCCATGGAGTGGCTGGTGGGTTTGAACAGCCAGC
>NW_006921975.1:1891420-1893260 GCF_000298275.1 Orycteropus afer afer
ACAGATTTCCTCCTTATATATTACCTTCTCCTTCAACCAAGTTATTATATGTCTACCTCTAGTTAGTGGTTTTGGAGTTTTGGTAGCATAGCGACTAAGGCACTGGACTGCTAACCAGAAGGTTGGTGGTTCAAACCCACCAGCCACTCCTTGGAAGGAAGGACTCGACAGCAGTGAGTTTGGTTTTTATTGGGTTTGGTTTAGTTAGTTGTTTACCATCCCTTCCTCTCCCACCCCTGGTAACCATCAACGCATACTTCTTTTTATGTCTAAACCTTTTCTTGGGTTTTTACAATAGTGGTCTCACAGTCTTTGTCCTTTTGTGCTGAAGTGTGGCAACAATTGTGAATATGGTGCAGGACTGGGCAGTGTTTTGTTCTGTTGCACATAGGTTCACTATGAGTTGAAATCAACTCTATTTCCCATTCAAGAGCAAGTTTCAGAGTCTCTTCTGATATCCATTTTGGTCTTTTCTTCCTTTCTTGTCTTTTTAATGACCTTTTGCTTTCTACATGAATGATGTTCTTGATGTCATCCCACAACTCATCTGGTTATTGGTCGCTGTTGTTTGATACATCAAATCTATTCTTCAGACAGTCTCTAAATTAAGGTAGGATATAATCAAGGTCATATTTTGGCTCTTGTGGACTTGTGTAATTGTCTTCAGCTTCAACTTGCCCTTGCATATAAGCAATTGATAGTCTGTTCCACAGTCAGCTCCTGGCCTTTTTCTGAGTATTGATACTGAACTTCTCCATTGTGTCTTTCCACAGATGTAGTTGATTTGATTCCTGTGTATTCCATTTGGTGAGGCCAACATGTGTAGCCACCGTTTATATTGTTTAAAAATTGGTATTTGCAATGAATAAGTCATTGGTCTTCCAAGATTCTATCATGCAATCTCTGGCATCACTTCGTTCACAAAGGCAATATTTTCCAGCTACCCATGCTTCTTGTTTCCAACTTTTGAATTCCAGTCACCAATAATTATCAATACATCTTGATCACATGTTTGATCAATTTCAGACTGCAGAAGTTGGTAACAATCTTGAACTTCTCCATCTTTGAGTTTAGTGGTTAGTGTGTAAATTTGACTAATAGTCATATTAACTGGTCTTCCTTTTAGGCATATGGATATTATCTCATCACTGACAGCATTGTACTTCACGAGAGATCTTGAAATGTTCTTTTTGATGATGAATGTGACACCATTCCTCTTCAATTTGTCGTCCCTGGCATAGTATACCATATCATTGTCAGATTCAAAATGACCAATAACAGTCCATTTCAGCCCACTAATGCTTAGGATATAGATCTTTATGTACTTAATTTCAGTTTTGACAACTTCTAATTTTCCTAGATTCGTATTTCATACATTCCACATTCCGATTATTGAAGAATCTTTGCAACTCTTTCTTTCCATTTTGAGTCATGCCCCATCAACAAATAAGGGTCCTGAAAGTTTTACTCCATCCACATCATTAAGGTCACCTGTACTTTGAGGAGGTAACTCTTCCCCTGTTGTATTTTGCCTTCCAACCTGAGGGGCTCATCTTCTGGTATTATATCAGGCAATGTATCCCTGCTACTCATAAAGTTTTTAGTGGCCAGTTTTCCAGAAGTGGACCACCTCTCACTTCTTTCTTCTCTGTCTTAGTCTAGAAGCTCCACTGAAACCTTTTGACTCTGAGTGACTCTGCTGGTATTTGAAACCAGTGGCATAGCTTCCAGCATCACAGCAACATACAAGGCCTAAGGCATTTGACTGCTAACCAGAAGGCTGGAGGTTCAAACCCACTAGCCATTCCTGAGAAAGAAGGTTGGGCAATCTACTTCCATA
>NW_006921975.1:1894515-1895448 GCF_000298275.1 Orycteropus afer afer
CGAAGTATGAATCTAGGAAAATTAGAACTTGTCAAAAATGAAATGGAACACATAAATATCAATATCTTAGGCATTAGTGAGTTGAAATGGACTGGTTTTGGCCATCTTGAATCAGATAATCATATGATCTACTATGCCTGGAATGACAAATTGAAGAGGACTGGTGTGGCATTCATCATCACAAAGAATGTATCAAGATCTATCCTGAAGTACAATGTTGTCAGTGATAGGATGATATCCATGCGCCTATAAAGAAGACCAGTTAATACTACTATTATTCAAATTTACACACCAATCACCAAAGCTAAAGATGAGGAAATTGAAGATTTTTATCAACTTCTGCATTCTGAAATTGACCAGACATGAAATGAAGTCAAGATGGGTTGATTATCACTGGTGATTGGAATGCAAAAGTTGGAAATGAAGAATCACAGGTAATTGGAAGATATGACCTTGGTGACAGAAATAATGCTGGAGATCTCATGACAGAATTGTGCAAAATCAACAACTTATTCATTGCAAATACCCCTTTTTCAACAACACAAATGGTGACTATACACATGGATTTTGCCAGATGGAGTACACGGGAATCAGATGGAAAGAGGCAATGAAAGAGGCTCAATATCTTCTACCAAAACAAGGCCAGGAGCTGAATGTGGAACAGACCATCAACTGCTCATATGCAAGTTCAAGTTGAAACTGAAGACAATTAAAAGAAGTCCATAAGAGCCAAAATATGACCTTGAATATGTTGTTGTTATTGTTGTTGTTATGTGCTGCCAAGTCAGACCTGACTCACAGCGACCCCTCCTTGGGTTTCCGAGGCAGTATCACTACTGAAGTAGATTGCCCCATCTTCCTTTCGAGGAGTGGCTGGTGGGTTTGAACCTCCAGCCTTCTGGTTAGCAGTCAAGTGCTTTAGGCACTATGCTA
>NW_006921975.1:1905938-1913648 GCF_000298275.1 Orycteropus afer afer
GTAGGGTGGAGGGTGGATGAAAGAGGGGGAGGCCTTCAACGAGATGGATTGATATGGTGGCTGCAATGATGAGCTCAAGTATAGCAGGGATTGTAGGGCTGGCGCGGGATAGGGCAGTGTTTCGTTCTGCTGTGCATGGGGTCGCTATGAGTCAGAAATGACTCGACGGCACTTAACAACAACAACAACAACATTGGCAATTTATTGAATAATGAAGGAACCATCAAAAGAAGATGGAAGGAATACACAGAGTCATTGTACCAAAAGGATTTGGTCAATGTTCATCCTTTCAGGAGGTGGCATATGGTCAAGAACCAGTGGTACTGAAAGAATAAGTTGAAGCTGCATTGAAGAAATTGGT
This sequence comes from Orycteropus afer afer, assembly GCF_000298275.1. Lineage (NCBI taxonomy): Eukaryota > Metazoa > Chordata > Mammalia > Tubulidentata > Orycteropodidae > Orycteropus > Orycteropus afer. The sequence goes on from NW_006921975.1 coordinate 1,906,300, forward strand.
GAAAAATAAGGCTCCAAGAATTGACAGAATACCCATTAGGATGATTCAACAAAAGGATCCTGTGCTGAAGACACTCATTCAGCTATGCCAAGAGATTTGGAAGACAGCTTACCAGGCCAACTGATTGGAAGAGATCCATATTTGTACCCATTCCAAAGAAAGGTGATTCCACAGAATGTGCAAATTATTGAACAATATCATTAACATAACACACAAGTTAAATCTTACTGAAAATATTTCAAAAATGGTTGCAGCAGTATATTGACAGAGAACTTCCAGAAATGCAAGCTGGACTCAGAAGAGGATGTGGAATGAGGGATATCATAGCTAATGTCAGATGGATCATGGCTGAAAGTAAAGAATACCAGAAAGATGTCTACTTGTGCTTTCTTGACTATGAGAAAACATTTAATTGTGTGGATCATAATAAAGTATGGATATCATTGGGAAGAACGAGAATTGTCCCTCAAATATGGCAAATTTAGGACATTTTCAGATAAACAGAAATTAACGGAATTTAAAAAACCATACCAACCTCACAAGAGATGCTAAAGGGAGTCCTTCAGACAGAGAAATGACAAAACCTGTCATTAACACACATGACAACTTAACCCAGAAACCAACCCAAATGTAGAACTACCCAAAGTAAAATAAACTTATAAGATTGTAATCAGGGAACCAGAGATATCAACTGGTAAATGAGCACAACTATTAAACAAAAATAGTGAATAAATAGTGTAGTTACTGAGTTTCCAAATGGAGAGGAAGTTGACACAATATCAAGATGGAACAGATTGTTTTAAACTTGGGAAGTAGACAATAAGTTACAGGATAACCTCAAAGAAAATTAATAAACCTTGTCATCAAAATAAAACAAGGAAAGTTATAAATATTTAGCAAATGCCGAAACAATAGCAACAAAGGAAATGATAAGAAAATCTATAAACAAAGTCAGCTCAGCATAGAAAATTATATGGAACAAAGAAATTATCAGCACTCAAAAAAAAAACGGATAGATGGGTGAACAAGCTAAACAATTATGTATGTCTAAATGGGGAGTGTATCCAAGATCATATACAGGGTTGGCAGAATATGGGCCTCTCGAAGAGTATGAAGGGATGGACACTGGGAGGAGGTAACTATGGGGAGGAAGTGGGAGGGGATCTGCTGCATTGTAAATTTTGGTCAATGACATGAGACAAAGTATATGTGAACTGCTGTATGAAAAGTGAATTTACTCTGTAAATCTTCACCCAAATCCTAATAAAAAAAAAAAAAAAGTAAAAAAAAAAAAAAATGAAATCACAGCAATAAATTCATACTTGTTGGTAATCACACTGACTGTAAATGGATTAAATGTACCGGTCAAATGACAGAGAGTAGCAGAATGTATAAGAAAACATGACTCATCAATATGTTATCTACAACAGACACACCTTAGACATAAAGAGAGAAATAGACAAAAATCAAGTTAGATATATTTTTTGGCTAAAGGTCTACTTCTGGGCTATTCAGAAGGGAAGAATAACCAATCAGTTCATCTTGTGATTATTTCTATGAACATTTTTAATTTAGAGAAAATAACTTAATTGAACAAAAGTATCTTATTTTTGGTTTATAGTATGATATCATTAAACATTTTCTCTTGAGTATTAATCTTCTTTTGCAGATATGGTTCCCAAGGCATAAATGAGTATGAAACAGTTTAGTTGTAAGGCAGAGCTAGTACTCAAGTCCTGTTATCTCCTTGTTTTACTCCACTGCCTCCATATAAGATGTGTACAGATTATATTTGTTCACAGATGAAAATGCTGAATTAGTCAAAGGTCCTGCTGGGTAAGGAAAAATACAAAACTCAAATAATTGAAGATAATTGCTTGAATTACATAAACTCTCAAAACTCACTGCCGTCAAGTCAGATCCGACTCATAGTGACTCCTCCTTGGGTTTCCAAGGCGATATCACTACAGAAATAGATTGGCCAACCACCACGTTCAAATGTTATACTTGGGTATATACCTAAAAAATACCTGGAATCTCTTGAGGCTTGGTGAGAGCTAGGTGAGAGCAGGTGAAAGAGTGTGAATTGTGTTGCATTACATCAACTTGGCTGAACAGAAAAGTCTATATAGACCTTAGGAGCTATGGTAACATGGTGGTTAAGGCATTCAACTGCTAACAAAAAAGCTGATGGTTAGAACCCAGCTGCTCTGTGGGAGAAAACTGAAATGGTCTGCTTCCATAAATATTTACAGCCTTGGAAACCCTATGGGGCAGTTCTACTTTGCCCTATAGGGTTGCTATGAGTCCGAATCAACTTGATGGCAGTGGTTTTGGTTTTGGATATAGAGACCTTAACCACTGTTCACAGCACTTCAGATGTTCTTACCAAGTTCTTGGAGGCTCTACTCTGAAGGGGTGTTTTGCCATAAGTGTGCAAGATGGTACCTGAGAAGATTTTATACCTAAACTCAAGATATGCCAGAGCTTACCATCATCACTGCAACCCACATACATGTATACACAGACACTTTATAGCTCAAACTTTCTGTCTTTTAGTGATAACAGTTAAACATCTGATAAGAAGGAAAACTTAGGTGAATGAATATGGTACTTTCTTTCTGACTTTGAGAATTCAGAGAGGGAATACCTCCATGAAGCTGAAAGAGCTAGTCTAATGTTTCTTGCTTATTCCTAAGGGGTTACAAAGCATAGCCTTCACCACTACTTGTGTGTGCAAATTGTCAGTGCTGAGATTGCTTGCGGACAAGGTCTCCTTTAAGGGCCAGTAGACTCACCCATGCTGCATTGAATTAACCAATTTTTTATGTCTATGCCCTCAGCAAATTATCAGCACCACACCAGCTGTCACAAGATCAGTGACAAAGATGTAGAAGTAGATTGCTGTTTCCTGAGAAATAATCAATTTCACTGTGGGTCGATTTGTTCCATGCATAGCCTTTCTTTCTCCTTCTTTTCATTCCCCAAACTTAAGAACTTAACACTCTTCTTTTCTCAAGATGTATGTAGGAAGCAGCATGGTATGGTGGTGGAAAGATCAGGACACCCAGATTCTAGTCCTGCCTTTGTTGTATATGTGACATTTGGCAAGTCACCTAACTTTTCTGAGCCTGTGTCCTTAAAAAAGTAAAATGAGAATAATAATAAGTAATGGCTCCCAGCATCCTTGAAACATGGAGATATTTGCTAAAGCACTGCAAATGCTAAGTAACTAGAGTAACTGAAGTTCTCTGGGACTAACTTTCCCCATCTGGAAAATCAATGTAGTGGAAAAGATGATGTCTGTAGGTACTCACAACTCTAATATGTGATCATTCTAAATATTATAAAATTATTCTACATTTTTTCAAAATATTTACTCAGACTGTTTTACACTCAAAATGGAACAGTCGCAAGGGTGAGATAATATGTGTTGATGGTCTACAGCTTTAGGGGAAAGTAGACCACAAGTAGAGAGAGTGATTAAATTCCAAAAGGAAAACTGTGAATAAATGCAGACAAGTGACTTGCAACAGGGATAGAAGTAATGAAACTAAGAACAAAAACAGACAGAAATAAAACAAAGAACCTTCTCCATACCAACAGTTTGCTGTAAAAACTAATCAGGTGCATCAAAGGAAGGATGGAAGGAAGGGGGGAGGGGAAGGAAGAATATTTAGTATGGTCACTGAAAAATAGCTTGAGGATTGGATTTCGACCTTCGAATTGCCTGGAACCCTGTAGATGTTCCCAGAATCTCCTTCAGCTTTGCCATAGAAGGCGTATGTGAATATTCTCTCTTATTTTTTAGTAACAAGCAAGCCATACCAGGGGTAATTAGATTGTAGAGAAGCTGTATGCAATAGACCTAGAAAAGCAGTATAGATTTGAGTATGACTCTCATAAAATCTACATCAAGCAACGTGGACTTACTCAAGAACACTTGGTCTTTTATTTTGATAAACAAGATAAATTAGACATTAATTTGCAATAGTTTAGGATCTATGAGAGGAATTTTTAATGATATAATTTGCTTAGGTGGGTGGTAACTACAATAAGGATAAATTACAATATAATGCAGTACTCATTAATTATTTTTCTTAGCAATCCCATATGCTAAAATTATATAACATTTTGGCAGCCCAAAGAAGGGCGCGCAACTTTGTACATTTGATATGGCTGAGAAGAAGCGGTTCCCAGCAGTACTGCATAGCAGTGGTATTCATTTTAACCTAGGCTCAAGGGTTATAGCTCAAGTGGTCCTAGAACAGAGCAGTGAGGGAGGCCAAAAGCAGGTCATAGGTTTCAGTTGGTATGCATAAAGGTACTTAATTACTCAGTGCTAACCGTATCTGTGTTTAAAGGCAAATAATGTCATCACTTATAAATGGCTAATTTTACTTAAAAACTGTTTTTTTTTTTTTTTTTCCAAATGTTAAAAATAAAGAAGAGAGACGAATCTACTTTAAGGGATAATTTCGGTTTGGACAGAAAGCAGAGTTCAGTTAAAGAAAGGATTTTCTTTGTAGATGAAGCATTCATTAGATTAGAAAGGGTGATAAAGAAATTCTGGAACTCGGTTGGAGAGGAGTGGGTAGAAAGTGAACCGTAGCAGTAATTTAGCTACCTGGATATCCAAAACCCTGTTAGAGGGTGGGAATGATATGATCTTAAGAAGCCTAAGGAGAAAGATAATCAGTGTGATGATTCCTCCTTCGTTTATATTCCCAATCTGGAAAAGAGAAGGCTAAGGAATGGAAGTTAAAGGGTACCAGCATTTTAAGATTTTACCTGCAAATCCCAATAATGAGAGATAACCATCTAAAGGCAGAATGAGGAGTCAAGTCACCCACATTGTTGTTGTTGTTGCTATGTGCCATCGAGTTGGACCCGACCCATAGAGACCCCACCTTGGGTTTCTGAGGCGGTATCACTATGGAAGCAGATTGCCCAACCTTCCTTCTGAGGAGTGGCTGATGGGTTCTCAATATCAGCAGTGGAGAAGATGGATGTCGAGCTTAGTATCAAAGCTATCAACTGCCAACTTTTGCTACCAAAGAAATGACTAGGCCCAAGGACCTCTTTACAGAGCCAAGAAGCAAATTAGGAGCCCTAGGGGTGCAACAGTTAAGTGCTAGTATGTAAAATGAAAGGTTGACAGCCTAGTAAACCTTAGGGGCAGTTCTACTCATCACCTAGGTCATTATGAGTCAAAAATTGACTTGATGATGCTCAACAACTACAGAAGCAAATTAGGGCAAAGAATTTAAAATCTTTAAGTCCAAACAAAAATCAATGTTTACTTAAGAAGTAAATCAAAGACAAACCAAACCCACTGCCATGGAGTCAATTCCCATTTATAGTGACCCTACAAGATGGAGTAGACCTGCCCCGCAGGGTTTCCAAGGCTGTAAATCTTTACTGAAGCAAACTGCCTCATCTTTCTCCCACAGAATGGCTGGTGGATTCAAACTGACTGCTAACCTTTAGGTTGGCAGCCAAGTGCCTTAAGTGTTGCACCACCAGAGTTCCTCATATCAAAGCAGCTGATGTTAATAAAACTGATGTATTGTTTTGTACATATATACTTTTATTTCTTTTAATATTGCTCTAGTCATACTTTTCCTTAAGGATTATGAAATATAGATAGCAATTTATGTTGTATTTTTATAGAACAGACAAATGGTTTCTTTTCCACATCCCTCACTTAAATAACCCTGAGGAGAGCCAAAGAGTAGGGATAGTGTATGTCCCATTAGAAATTACTACTATTCACTGTTGTTGTTGTTATTTGTTGTTAAGTGCCGTCGAGTCGTTTCCGACTCATAGCGACCCCATGCACAGCAGAACGAAACACTGCCCGATCCCGCGCCAGCCCCACAATCCCTGCTATACTTGAGCCCATCATTGCAGCCACCGTCCACTTCTCAAAGAATTGGCCAGGGAAAACCTTATGAATAGCAAAGAAACACTATTCACTAGGCAGCAAAAAAAAAAAAAAAAAGCTTAACCTGTTGCCATTGAGTCGATTCTGACTCACAGTGATTTTATATATATGGGATAGAGTAGAACTGCCCCATGGTTTCCAAGGCTGTCATCTTTACAGAAGCAGACTGCCACATCTTTCCCCTGTGGAGCAGCTGGTGGGTTGAAACCGCCAAACTTTCAGCTCATAGCCAAGCACTTGACTACTTTGCCACCACAGATCCGTTCCACTAGGGAGAAGCTACCTAAATTGTAGTCAGCAGGCTTAAGAGGATCAAAATAGTCTCTAGAGAAAAGATGGCAAATATTTGCCACTTTTGATACCATATCCCTTCTTCAGCCATGGACTTTACCAATTAACCATGGAATGTTTTCTGGCTGAGCCTAGAAGCAGCCTTAGAATTCTTCTCATTAGTGCCTCAGGCAGCCACCACAAAACAACTGAGGATGGCATCTGAAAAGAATCCTATATGCCAACCCAGCTCTAGAAACTGTGCTTTGCAGACAATCAAACTTACTAAGTTATGATAAACTTCACAGAGGTTACTTCTGTTGGAATTAAAGGGAAAAATACCTGTCTTTATTTAGACATGACAGATAAGTAGGAAATGGCCTTGTGATGGATGGGGTTAGTGGTGCCATTTCTCTTAACATCTGATTTTAATTCATTGGGCAATACATCTGATTTCAGAATAGGATTTCATATGCATTTCAAGAGCAGACCTAAAAGATCGCTCCCTACAAATGTGTTATGCAGAATGTTCTAAAATGTTTTTTTTTTCCTTAAATGAATATCAATTAACAGTTGTTTCTTTTTTACCACACTTAAAGCAATTATTGACCAGATTATGGTTATGACTGTGAAACATTTAAATAATATATTAAAAAAAACTCCCTGAAATACTCTTTTTATCATTTGTAACCCTAGAGGGTTATATGTGTGTGTGTGTGTGTGTGTACATATACATTTTTCCTTTCTTTTTTTTTTTTTTCAAATTTGACTCCTGCATGGAATGAAAAATCCAGCATGCAGCATATTTTTCCATTAACATCCCTGATCTTTCACAGTTTGCACCCTCCATTTACTAGCTCATCAGCTTTCTAGGGAACCAGTTTTATCTTCCCTGAATGCCATACAGGGGCACGTTGAAAAACTAAGACTTTTTATTTCTCTGTTGTTGTGGTTATGTGCCGTCGAGTCGGACCTGACTCATAGCGACCCCTCCTTGGGTTTCTGAGGCAGTATCACTATGGAAGTAGATTGCCCAAACTTCCTTCTGAGGAGTGGCTGGTGGGTTTGAACCACCAGCCTTCTGGGTAGCAATCAAGTGCCTTAGGCACTATACTACCAGAGCTCCCTTTCT
>NW_006921975.1:1917623-1931907 GCF_000298275.1 Orycteropus afer afer
TCTGTGTCTGTGTTAATTGGTTTCCCTTTTCTTTGTTGAAGAGGGTCTGTGCAATCCTTCTGCCTAGTCCGCCATCTTGCCCCGCCTCTCTCCCTTTCTTTCTCTAGGGGAATTTAAAAATAACATCTAGTCTGTACTGACCCCTTTCAATTTGTTTCACATCAGATATAACTTCTTATTTTCCATCAGAGCTGTTGTTGTTGTTAGGTGCCATCAAGTCAGTTCTGACTTACAGTGATGCTGTGTACAACAGAATGAAACAGTGCCTTGTCCTTTGCCAACCTCACAATCCTTGCTATACCTGAGTCCTTAGTCACAGCCATGGTGTCAATCCATCTCATGGATGGTCTTACCCTTTTTCACTAACCCTCCATTTTACTAAGCATAATATTCTTCTCCAGGGAATGGTCCCTTCTGACAATATGACCAAAGTAGGTGAGACAAAGTCTGGCCATTCTCACTTCCAAGGAACATTATGGTTGCACTTCTTCCAGGACAGATTTGTTCATTCTTCTGGCAGTTCATGGTGCTTTCAGTATTCTTCACCAACATAACAACTCAACACCATTAATGCTTCTTCGGTCTTCCTTACTCATTGTTCAGCTTTCACAAGCATATGAGGCAACTGAAAATATCATGGCTTGGGTTAGGTGCACCTTAGTCTTCAAAGAGACATCGTTGCTCTTCAACGCTTGAAAGAGGTCTTTTGCAGCAGACTTGCCAGTGGAATACGTTGTCTGATGTCTTGACCACTGTATTCATGGGTTTTGATTGTGAAACCAAGTAACATGAAATCTTTGACAACTTTAAACTTTTCTCCATTTATCATGATGCTGCTTATTGGTCCAATTGTGAGGATTTTAATTTTCTTTATGTTGAAGTGTAATCCTTACTAAAGACAGTAGTCTTTGATCTTCGTTGGTGAGAGCTTCAAGTCATCTTCACTTTCAACAAGCAAGGTTGGGTCATCTACATATCGCAGGTTGTTAATGTCTTCCGGCAATCCTGATGCCACGTTCTTCTTCATATAGTCCAGCTTCTCAGATTATTTGCTCAGCATACAGATTGAATAAGAATAGTGAAAGGATACAATGCTGATGCATTCCCTTCCTGATTTTAAACCATGCAGTATCCCCTTGTTCTGTTTGAATGACAGTCTCTTGGTCTGTGGACAGGTTTCTCATGAGCACAGGCAAGTGTGATGTAATTCCCATTCTCAATGTTATCCATAATTTGTTACGATCCACACAGTCAAATGCTTTTGCATAGTCAATAAAACACAAGTAAATATCTTTCTGGTACTCTTTGCTTTCAGCCATGATCTATCTGACATCAGAAATGATATCCCTTGTTCCACATCCTCTTCTGAATCCAGCTTGCATTTCTGGAAGTTCCCTGTCAATACACTGCTGCAACCATTTTTTAAATTATCTTCAGCAGGATTTTCCTTGCATGTGTTATTAATGATATTGTTTGATAATTTCCACATTCTGTGGGATCACCTTTCTTTGGAATGGGTACAAATATAGATCTCTTCCAATCAGTTGGCCAAGTAGCTGTCTTCCAAATTTCTTGGCATACACGAGTAAGTGCCTCCAGAGTGGCATCCTTTTGTTAATTTCTTCAGTGCAGCTTTAACCACTTCCTTCAATACCACTGGTTCTTGATCATTTGCCACCTCCTGAAATAGATGAACAATGATAAATTCTTTGGAATACAGTGACTCTGTATTCCATCCATCTTCTTTTGATGTATCCTGCATCAGTCAATATTTTGCCCACAGAATCTTTCAATATTGCAACTCAAGGCTTGAATTTTTTCTTCAGTTCTTTCAGCTTGAGAAATTTCAAGGGTGCTCTTCTCTTTTGTTTTTCTAACTCTAGGTTCTTGCACATTTCATTATAGTAATTGGCTTTGTCTTCTTGAGCTGCTCTTTGAAATCTTCTGTTCAGCTCTTTTATTTTCTCATTTCTTCCATTTGCTTTAGCTACTGTCCATTCAAGGGCAAGTTTCAGAGTCTCTTCTGACATACATTTTAGTCGTTTCTTCCTTTTTTCTCTTTTTAATGACCTTTTGCTTTCTTTATGTATGATGTTCTTGATGTCATCTCAAATTTCCTCTGGTTTTCAGTCATTAGTGTTTAATGCATAAATCTATTCTTCAGATGGTCTCTAAATTCATATGGGATATAATCAATGTCATATTTTGGCTTTTGTGACTTGTTTTGTCTTCCACTTCAACTTGAACCTGCATATGAGCAGTTGATGGTCTGTTCCACAATCAGCTCCTGGCCTTGTTTTGGCTGAAGATATTGAGCTTCTCCATTGCCTCTTTCCACAGATGTAGTTGATCTGATTCCTGTGTATTTCATCTGGTGAGGTCCATGTGTATAGTCACTGTTTATGTTGTTGAAAAATGGCATTTGCAGTGAATAAGTTGTTGGTTTTTCAAAATTCTATCATGTGATCTCTAGCGTCATTTTTACCACCAAGGCCATATTTTCCAACTACTGGTGATTCTTCATTTCCAACATTCCCATTCCAATCACCAATAATAATCAGTACATCTTGATTGCATGTTTAGTCAATTTCAGCCTGTAGAAGTGGGTATTTAAAAAAAAAAAAAAACTTCAATTTCCTTGTCTTTGGCTTTGGTGAGTGGTGCTTAAATTTGAATAAAAATCATATTAACTTGTCTTCCTTGTAGGCATATAGATGTTATCCTATCACTGACAGCATAGTACTTCAGGATAGATCTTGAAAGATTCTTTGTGACAATGAATCCCATGCCATTCCTCTTCAATTTGTCATTCCCAGCACAATAGATCATACGATTGTCTGATTCAAAATGGCCAAAACCAGTCCATTTCAACTCCTTAATGCTTAGGATATCGATCTTTATGTTTTTCATTTCATTTTTGACAACTTCCAATTTTCTTAGATTCATACTTTGTACATTCCATGTTCCAATTATTAATGGATGTTTGCAGCTGTTTCTTCCCATTTTGAGTTGTGCCACATCAGAAAGTGGAGGTCCCAAAAGCTTTACTCCATCCACATCATTAAGGTTAACTTTATTCTGAGGAGGCTGTTCTTCCCTAGTCATATTTTGAGTCTCTTCCAACCTGAGGGGCTCATCTTCTGGCACTATATCAGACATTATTTCAGAGCTATTCATAAAATTTCCAGTAAGACATGAGAAAGCGTTTCACTGATATTCATAAGGTTTTCACTGGCCAATACTTTGAGCAGTGGATGGCCCCTTCCTTCTTCCGAGTCTGTCTTAGTCTGGAAGCTCTACTGAAACCTGTCCACCATGGGTGAACCTGCTTGTATTTGAAATATCAGTGGCATACTCTCCAGCCTCATAGCAACATGCAAGCCACCACAGTAAGACGAACAGTCAATCATGGTTTGACCTCTTAGATCCCTTGTGTTCATCAACCCCCATCTCACCACATAGTATGCCTTTTCTGCTCCAGGTATTTGTGTTCCCACCTCTGACTATCTATGCTATTTGTCTTGGACTCTACTTCTTTTCATCAGAGTGTATCAAATATTTATCTGTTTAATGGCTCATTCTTCTAGCTCTTGCTCAGATATCGAAGCTGATTCATCACATTGATTTATCATATGTGCTTCTACTTCAATGGCATAACAGAACAAAGAAACATAAAGTCTAAGGTAAGGCTGGTAGAAATAATTTTGGGCATGGGGCTTTGCAGCGCTACTCCTTTCATTTCAGTAAAGAAGTTACCTTAACCTGTGTGATATCAGTGTTGAGCAAAATTTGGTAACACTTGATGATTATCAAACTTAAATATGTCTGGAACCAATGCATCATTAATGCAAATACTCCCCAGAGGCAATACTAGAGAGACTGAGTGATACAGAGAAGAGAACACTGCACTGGCTGTTAGAAGATCTGGGTACTAATCTAGGCTGTGCCACTTACTAGCCACTATACTCTGGGCCCCAGTTTCTTCATCTGCATTCCTCGAGCAGTTGCTAAAAGCCTGAACTGAAATAATACCTATATAAGTACTTTGAAAACTCTCAAAAGCAGGAGGAATAAATACAGGTAATTATAACCATTGTGTTCAGCAGCCATCCTATGGTCTCCAATACCTTTGATAAAACTCCAGACAATAAAATTTGCATCTTCTTCCCAGAGTCTACAGGGTGGTTTGTCTGAATTAGATAATTTCTTGCCTGCTTTCTTTCTCCAGAAAATATTGTCAAGAGGCACATGGACTAGTACAAATATTGTGTTCTGTGAGGTGAAAGCTTGACATTACAGATTTGAAATTTATGATGAAAATTCAGTGCTTTCTGTGCCGTTTGTGTTCCAATTCCTGGGATGTTCAAAAGCCCTCTGGTAGGCTGAGCTTCAGATAAGCACTGAAATCACATGGGGCCAACCTGCTGGCATCACAGTCTGCCAGTCCTTGTCCACTTTTTCATGCTACCTGCATCAGCATTCAGGGTCATTTGTTGAAACTGAATGGTGTCCTGCTTGGAGTCTCATCACTTACTGGGCTGATATTGAATAGGCAGGGGGAGAGCTTTTGCTGAATAGTGACATATGTACAAAGTCAATTATTCTTATAAAACAGGGTGGGAAAGAGAGAGAAAATGAAGAAGAGAGAAAAGAAGGCCCGGCAAATTGAGGTTCAGATTAGAACTAAGGAGGCAGTATTGCATGCTAGGTAAGTACAGGGGTCTGGAAATCAGACACACTTGGATTTTAATAAATGAAAGGTGAGCTCTGGTGGCATAATGGGTAAGGCATTTGGCTGCTAACCAAGTCAGTGGTTCAAACCCTCAAGTTGCTCCACAGGAGGAAGATGAGGCAACCTACTTCCCAAAAGATTTGCAGCCTTGGAAACCCAATAGGGGTCCCTATGAGTTGGGATCAACTTGATGGCAGTGGATTTGGATTTTATTTTTTTGTGCTAAAACTAGCTCTGTGACCTCGGATATATTATTTAACCTCTCATGTTTCTGTTCTATAAATGGGGATAACTAATAGTACCTTCCTAATGCTGCTTTTTTTTTTTTTTGCATGTGAGAAAACAGTGAGCCTATGAATGCAAAGCACTTAGCACAGTGCCTGTCACATAATCATAGTTGGAATTTTAAAAGATAATTTAACCTTTAATATATTGACTACATATTTATTTATTACTATATGCACAACCTTGTTTTAGGCACTAGGATACATTAGTGTATCAAAATGAATAAAAACAAAAGAAAAATGCTGAAGTTCCTGTCAATATGGCACTTATATTCTAATGTGAAGACAGAGAGATGGTAAGAAGTTCAGTGCAGAACAATACAGCAGGATAAGGGAGTCCTGGGGATGAGTAGGAGTATGTGCATGTTATTATATTTACACATCCCAAGAAAGGCTTCTCTAAGTGACATTGGAATAGAGATCCCTGAGAAGTAAGCAGATGTCTGAAAGAAGTGCATTCCAGACAGAAGAAACAAGTGAAAATGTTCTGAGGCTTAAGGTGTTTGGTGTTATTCAAAGAACAATGCACAGACCAGTGTGGCTGGAGCAGAGCAATTGAGGTAGACAGTAGCAGTAGATGAGGGCAGAGAGAAAGCAGGAAGGAGGTTGTGTTTGATGAGCACTGGGGTGAGTTTGGAAGGTTTTAAGTAGCAGCATGGCACATTCACATCTTAACAGAAACACTGATCACATATATTTTTTAATTGTGGTAAAAATATTTAGAGCAAAACATTTGCCAATTAAAAATAGATTACAGAAGGCAAGAGTAGAAGCTGGAAGACTAGTTAAAAGGATATTATGAAATAATCCTGGTGAAGGATGATGGTGGCTATGATCCTAGGAGTAGCAGTGGAAGTGATAGGAAGTGATCAAGTTGTATAGTAGCTGTTGTTAGGTGCTGTCAAGTTGGTTCCAACTGATAGCAACCCTATGTACAACAGAATGAAACACTGAGTGGTCCTGCACTATCCTTACAATTGTTGCTGTGTTTGAGGCCATTATTGCAGCCAGCTTGTCAGTCTGTCTCACTGAGGGTCTTTCTCTTCTTCACTGACCCTCTACTTTACCAAGTATGATGCCCTTCTCCAAGGCCATGTTCAAAAGTATGGGAAATGAAATTTCACCATCTTTGCTTATAAGAAGCATTGTGGTTGTACTTCTTCCAATACAGACTTGTTTGTTCTTCTGGAAGTTCATGGTATATTCAATCTTTTGCCAACACCAAAATTCAAATGCATCAATTCTTTTGCTGTCTTCCTTATTCATTGTCCAGTTGTTGTATGCATGAGGCAATTGAAAATATCATGGCTTAGATCTGTCTCAGTGTAATATTCAAGGTGACATCTTTGATCTATAACACTTTAAATAGGTCTTTTGCAGCAGATTTGCTCAGTGCAATATGTCTTGATTTCTTGACTGCTAATTCCATGGTTGTTAATTGTGGATCCAACTAAAATGAAATCCCTCACAACTTCAATCTTTTCTCCATTTATTATGATGCTTCTTATTGGTCCAGTTGTGAGGATTTTTGTTTTCTTTATTTTGAGGTTTAATCCACACTGAAGACTAATCTTTGATTTTCATCAGTAAGTGCTTCAAGTCATCTTCCCTTTTAGCAAGGAAGGTTGTTTCATCTGTACATTGCAGGTTGTTAATGAGTCTTCCTACAGTCTTGATGCCATGTTCTTCTTCATATAGTCCAGCTTCTCAGAGTGTGTGGTCAGTATACAGATTGAATAAGTATGGTGAAAGGATACAACCCGGACACACACCTTTCCTGACTTTAAACTATGCAGTATCCCATCGTTCTGTTTGAGCAATTGCCTCTTGATCTATGTACAGGTTCTGCATGAGCACAGTTAAGTGTTCTGGAATTCTCATTCTTCTCAATGTTATCCATAATTTGTTATGATGCACATGGTCCAATGCTTTTGCACAATCAATAGAATAAGATAAATTCCATACAGCAGAACACATAGTCTAATTTGACCAAAAGGTTAACTATCATGAGAACAGGGAATATTCCAGTTGGTTTAGCCCAACTCACTAGAATTTTCTACAGGGGGATTTGTGGCCAACCCCCAGCAATTGCTACTTTGCCATCCATTGTCATGTTCCTCATGCCTCTTTTAGGGAAGGGTTAACAGTTGTCTAGGTCAGAGTCTTTAGGTTCCTTCACTATAATATCATTCAGTAGCTCTCTAAGCACCAATATGATTTCTAATTCTGTTCTCTGTTGTCCAGGTTCAGCATCTCACCCCTCTCTGCCTCATTTTTCTCTTACTGAGTTTCTCTTACTTAACCCTTTTCCATCTACCTTAGCATATAGCAAGGTGGTCTGTGAGAGCGAAACTGAGCGGAAAGTGGTTCTCAGTGGCAAACTGGCATTGGAGAAGTCACTTTCTTCTCCTCTATGGACTCAAATTTCTCATCTGTAAAAGGAGTGGGTTGAATTAGATGAGTATTAAGATCCCTTTCAGCTCCCAAAGTCTATGATTCATTCAGTGATTCACTCATATCCAGACCCTTATCAACACTTTGTATAAATATATCTCACATTTTCTTATTTATAATCTCATCTTTAAACCATTTCAACTTTTCATAAATGAAAAAGTCAAGGACTACAGAAATTCTAAATACCTTCCCCAAGGTCATTCAGTGAGTTAGAGAAAGTTGTCTCTAGATAGCAGTTTTGCCATGGCATCTCAAACAATGATCACTTCTATGTGGCATGAGTCCAGTCACATGTAAACACTCAATTACCATTCAGCAATCATCTGAAGCACTCATTAGAAGATGGAAATCTTTTCCTTAAAACAATACATGTGAATGGGTGGTAGCAAGCTAAGGCAAGCAATATCATAAATTATTGTGTTTATGCCATAGTCTTTCTTAGTTAATTAGGGTAGAAAACACCCTCCCTCAAATTATTCATCTATATTTTCGTTGATCTCCGGCACACCATTTCTTTCAAATCAGGAGCATCTTTTCATTTGAAAGCTGAGGTCTTTCCTTTCTTCCCACAATCACTAATCCTCTGCAGTTTTTATAGCTCTTCCAGATGGAAATCAGAATTACATATTATTGCAGGTAGTATTATTCTTAGTCTGACTACTGCCCAAAGGCTGAGTCAATGGCTAAGAAAGGGGCTAGCAGACGTTCTAGAGCTGGTATGCCCTGCTGATTGCCAATTAGATGCAAAAGCTGGAGAGTAAACACATACTTTAAACATCTATGCCCAAATGGGGCTCCACTGTGTCTCCTGGGATATATTTAAACTCTGCATGGGAGAGACTACATTTGTGCTAAAAGTGGCTGGTTTTCTAGGTAATTAATCCTATGTGTAACTGAGAAAGCATCTAATGGGGGCAGCCTAACTCTAAGGTTGAGCCAAGCTGACATTATGACATTTTAGGCTAGATTTGAAATAAGGGCAATGAATATATTTGGTAAAAGTTTCACTTCTGAAGCACTGAACAGTACGTTATGCTTGTTTTCTTGGTGGTTGTTTATCGTCAAGTCGGTTCCTGCTCGTGGTGAATGTCTTGGTTCTCTAGTGCTGTTATAACAGACATACCACAGACAGATGGCTTTAACAAGCAGGGATTTATTCTCTTGCAGTTTAGGGGGTCAGCTCTAGGGGCTGGGTGAAGGGCCCTCAACCTTGGGCTACAGCTCTGCCTCTTATTCCAGGCCCACTGGAGCAAGAGGCTTCTTGTAACTTATGCAGCTGCTGGCTGCTGAGGCTGATTAACCCAAAGTTGGCAGTTAGAATGGCACAATCCTCAAATCAATAGGCACACAGCAGGCCAAATACAGGAACAATCCCCAAATTGCCAGGCAACCCAGCAGGCCACTGGGTGGAGATTTGGCCAAATGCAGTTCCCAAGCATGGCAAAAATCTAGAGACTTTTTTCAAAGACTCTTCTTATATACTAGAAACAGGCCACACCCTGAAAGCAGCTATGTAGATGCTCACAGCATATTCCACCATGGAGGTGACTACAGTCTCATCCTAGAGAGTAACTACATACAGCTGCCCAGCTACTCAAAACCACAGCCCAGCCAAGTTGACACACAAACTTAACTACCATGGTGACCACATGTGTGCAGAGTGCATAGGGTTTTCAAGGCTGTGACCTCTCAGTTGCAGATCACCAGGCCTGTCTTCCAAGGTGCCTCTGATGGGTTCAAATTGCCAGTCTTTTGGTTAGAAGTTGAGTGTTTAACTGTTTGCACCACCCAGGGACACCTTGTTTGCTTAGTAGCAGGTACAAAGTGGAAAGAGAAAGAAGGTGGTCAAGAAAAGGGGGAGGGGGAGGATCATACTATTTGCTCTAGTAGGCCCTATGGAGCTCTGTCCCACATACATGACACACTGAAATTTGACATGAGTTCTACTCTGCAGACATGAGCCTGTGTATTCCAGAGCCCCTAGATTAAAAGGATTTACCATTACCCAAGCCTGGTTATCACCCTGAGTACCTGACCTGCTAGTCCTAAGCCAGTTCTCATTCCCTTAGGTAATAACTCCTGGCCAGTAATGCTCATGCTAATATGGTAGCCCTTAATACTATGAACCAAATTCTAAAGAATCCTGCAGTTTAAAATCATTTAGTGACTCTTGACAGCTTTCAAGAGAGTCCAAACGCCTTAGTATGTTTCACAAGGCCCTTTTTCACTTGACTCCTATTTGTTTCTTCATCCTCATTCCTCATTACTCCATTATGTCATATCTTCCCTAACTATGCTGAACCGCTTTTAGCTCCTCAATCAACTATGTGGTCTAACTTGTCTGAGCTTTTACGAGTTTCCTCTACTAAAGGTGCTGCTCTCATCTTTCTCCACTTTACCTGCCAACTCATACTTTAAGATACAGTTCAGATGTCATGTCTGAAGAACCTCCCCTGATCATCCTTACTAAGTTAGGTGCCCTTACTCTACATGTATCATAGAACCTGTTTCTCTATTATTTTTTTTCTAAATTTTACTTATTTTGTGGTTGTGAATATATACATATACATCAACATACATCAATTCAACAGTTTCTACATGTCCAATTTAAAGACCTCTTAGAATTGTAAGGATTAAAGTCAAGGATCAATAATGTATATGAAATTGTCTTTTCCCAAAAAAGATAACTAAAAAGAACTGTACAAATGTTCCAGGAGTTATGGTCTTCTCATTGGTCTCAACCATTTACAAATCCAATTCCACTTGAGTCCATAATCAGATGACTTGAAACAATCTGGTTATCAGCTCAGAGCAGACACAAAATGACAAGACCATAGATTTATGTTGGACTTCTCCTAGATCATGTTTCATGTGATTGATTTCACTAAGGAGGCCTTAATCACCCCAAAATTGGGATTAATAATTTCTCTGTGCCAGGTATCCCCTTCTTTCCCTCACTATGTCTGTTTACTCATTAAGGCAATCATCATGAGTGTACCTCAGAAAGAAATAATCTCATAAATGTGCACTCTTTCTGATTCACAAAAAAATCTTATCATGGATTATCTTTTTTTTTAAAAAATTTTTATTTCATTGTTGTTGTGAATATACACAGCAAAACATACACCAATTCAACACATTATACGCGTACAATTTAGATACACTGATTACATTCTTCAAGTTATGCAACATTCTCACTTTCCTTTTCTGTTATTGTTCTTCCCTCTTAACATTAACTCAGTACCCCATAAGGTTCCTATTTGATATTTTGAATTGCTATTGGGAATTTAATCCTGTATAGATAGATAGATAGATCTTAAAAGAGCATAATGCTCAAGGAAGACTTTTTTTTTTTTTTTTTTTTTTTTACTAGTTAAGCTAAACTGTTGTTTGGCGTATTTTTGGCTTAAGATTTAAAGATTATCACAGGGCAACAGTTTTAGGGATTTATCCACCCTCTATGACTCCATAAAGATTTTTCACAACTATCATGTCAACTCCTCAAGGAAGGGCCAGGGCTTAGTCATTTCTGTATCCCCATGTCCTACAGGTAATTCCTGTCACTTGGTTTGTTCCCAATACACTTTCTTATGGATGATTTATTGGCCATTTCAGCTATAGCTCTGCAGGTTTGACAGGATGAAGATTTCAGGCACCATGAGAGAAAGATGAAAGCAATCTTTCAGTCAGGGCTCTTGTGTGTGTGTGTGGTGGGGGGTGCCTTATATGTAGGGATGGGGCTGAAACATGGAAACTTCTCCCAAACAATGTGTTCTCAGGACTATAGTATTTTCAGAACATTCATCTATAGATTTTATTATTATTTTTTTAAAATTTATAGAAGAATCCCTCAAACATAGACCCTGGGGAAGATGGAATCACAAGGAGGATTGTGTTTGTAAGCACAGGTTGGGGAAGCAGGGAGAGTAGGAAAAAGATGAAATGATGATGATGTCATGTGTTAGTAATCTTTCTCAATCTCTGCAGCCGTGTGCCCTGTAGCAAGGTATTTATCTACTATGGGTCTCTGTCGCCTCATTTGTAGATTAAGGGGATTTAAGCAATGAAGTGCTTTGTAACCTCAAGGGTTACCACTTTAGTAAATTTAGCTTCAGATCTGCCTGAAGACAGGAGGATAAAGCAAAGGATCTCTTGAGGATCTTTCTAGGTTTTTCAAATCTTCTGATCTATAATTTGATGATAACATTATCTGCTGAATACGATTTTTCACATTAAAAAAACTGCACAATATATAGTGATTAACCAAAACTTAGAAAATACAAATAACACAAAAAGACTTTAAAAAACAGCTGCAAATTCCACCAGCCAGAGGCATATGAGTTTAAAATCTACTACCATGTTGGTGATCTATACTACTGAAACAATTAGTTGAAAACAGAAAAATTCTTATAAGTTGGTTTTCAATTGTTTCCTTTTTTATTGTTGTTTATTTTAATTGGAGTCTTTGGCTGCTGCAAATGATTAATGCACTTGGCTGCTAATTGAAAAGCTGAAAATTCGAGTCCACCCAGAGGTGTCATGGAAGTAAAGCCCTGGCGATTTACTTCTAAAAAGTCAGCCATTGAAAACAGTATGGAACACAGTTATACTCTGACTTACATGGGGTCCGTTGAGTCAGAGTCGACTTAATGACAACTGGTCTTTGTGTTAAATCAGTCGAATTATTTGGGTAGTTAGAGCCTTGCTCTCTGGGGAAATCCACATTAGATATTGCAAATATCTGGAGTTGTATAATTTAATAAATAATAAAATCAGTCCTGAGATCACTCCAGATTTGAGTTTCTTTTTCAAACTTTGTTTTACTCCAGGTCCTGAGGCTGATGCCCCTGCTCTCCTATTACAGTCAATTATCATTCCCTGCATCATTGCTGACTTGGCTGTTTGTTTCCATACTGTTTTCCTCATTTCACAGAGGACAGAAAAGATCTGGAGCCATTTAGTAATTGGTGTGATTTTTTTTTTTACCTCCAATTTTAGGGTCTATGCCTCCCTTGACCATCTCCTTTTCTCCTGACCTCCATGATATCAGATGCCCATTTAAAGAATGAGGATAACTTAAGCAAAAACCTGTGAATGCCCTGAGAGTTAAGTCATTGGTATCTAATTGATCAAATACAAAATTCTGAAGTAAATAGCTTAGTTTGGCTAAGTCTCCCTGCAGTCAAATCTCATGGTTTGGAATCTGAGAGATGCCCTAGCTTATACTACAACCCTATCAGGGGATGACAATATGAAAATTCCCTTATGTCACTGACATTTCAGGTTGAAAGTGCATTTACCCAGGTCCTATGGTAGATCTTGAGTCACCTGCCCCAGAATGATCTCAATAGGCAGGGCTGCCACAGGCTGCTTCCAATAACAGGTAACACTGACAGGAGGAAACAATCAGATGTCATTTCATGCCTATGAAATAGGACCAAACGCAGGTCCCTGCCTGGTGCGCAGTCAGGCCAAAACAGTCTACACACCAAGTGATTAAGAGGAGAGAAAATTACTTATTGCAAAGCAGCAATGAAAGGAGGCAGGGGTACCCATATCCAGATCTGACTCCCTGAAACACCATCAAATTACAGTTCTGTAGGTTTCAGAAGAGAGGGTTATGCATATTCATAAAAATTTCAGGTATTTGGGCATGAGATGGTTGATGATTGGCTGAAATTTCCTTCACCTCCATTTAAAGGGACAGTAGCATTTTGATCCAGTGTGCTTACATACCGGATGAGTCACACTGGCTTCCTGTCATCAGCTGATTGGGACTTAGGCAGAGGGGAGAGTGTTAGTTCCCAGTAACTTTGTTCCTCTCTGTCCCACTGAGCAAGTCCGTGGGCCAGAGTTAATTTTCACGTTGTTTTCTAAGACACATTAACGTGTTTATCACCTGTGCCTAAGGAAATAGAAGGAAAGAATGTGTTTTGTTCCGTTCAGTTCTTAAGGAACTGAGCTTATTGTGTTTACTCATCTGTCTCCAACCGGGGTCCTATGTGTTTACTCATCTGTCTCCAACCAGGATCCTATTAGTCTTAACTAGAGTGGGGAAATAGTTGAGGGTAATTAAATTTACTTATTTATTCCCAT
Organism: Orycteropus afer afer; assembly: GCF_000298275.1. Lineage (NCBI taxonomy): Eukaryota > Metazoa > Chordata > Mammalia > Tubulidentata > Orycteropodidae > Orycteropus > Orycteropus afer. The sequence continues at coordinate 1,931,190 of NW_006921975.1, forward strand.
CTGGGGTCTGTTTTAACCAGAGTGGGGGAAAGAGTTTTGACTTTACTCGGTTTCACCTATAGCCTACATGATTTCTCTCCTATTTCAGTGCCAATTACATAAGGGATAAATGAAGGCTGCATTATGTGCTCACTTGAAATTTTTTTCCTGAAACTTTAGGACAGATAGGAATGTGGGCTAAGGCTGTCAGGGTCAGGTACTAGGATGTGAATGATAGCATGTTGCTTTAAGGTGCTGTCGAGCTGGCTATGACTGATAGGGATCCGAGGCACAAAAGAATGAAACACCGCTCAGTCATGTACCATCCTCACAATCCTTGCTGTACTTGAGCCTATTGTTGCAGTCACATGTGTCAATCCATCTCATTGAGGGTCTTCCCTTTTTTTGCTGTTTACTTTACCAAGCATGATCTCCTTCTCCAGAGAATGGTCCCTTTTGACAGCAAGACCAAAGTAGGTGAGATGAAATCTGGCCATTCTTGCTTCTAAGGAGCATTCCCGTCACACTTCTTCCAGGACAGATTTATTTATTCTTCTGGCAGTCCATGGTATTTTCAGTATTGTTTGCCAACACCACAATTCAAAGGCATCAACTCTTCTTTGGTTTTCCTTATTCATTGTCCAACTTTCACATACATATGAAGTGATTAAAAATACCATGACTTGGGTTAGGCACACCATAGTCTTCAAAGTGACATCTTTGCTCCTTAACACTTTCA
>NW_006921975.1:1932487-1934047 GCF_000298275.1 Orycteropus afer afer
TAATACTGTTGTTGTTGTTATGTGCCGTCAAGTCAGACCCGACTCATAGCAACCCCTCCTTGGGTTTCTGAGGCAGTATCACTATGGAAGTAAATTGCCCCATCTTCCTTCCAAGGAGTGGCCGGTGGGCTTGAACTGCCAGCCTTCTGGTTAGCAGTCAAGTGCCTTAGGCACTACAGTACCAGAGCTCCCCAATATAATACTATACAACATTAAAGAATAATGAAGAATCAATAAATTACCTCATAACATGGATAAACTTAGAGGACATTATGCTGAGTGAAATAAGTCAATCACAAGAGGACAAATATTGTATTAGTCCGTTATTGTAAAAGTTAAGGAAAGGTTTATCTATGGAAGGAAATTTTCTTTGTTGGTACAAGAGATGGGAGGGGATGGGAAAGGAGAGGAAATAGATAGTTGAGACAGGTTTGATATGGTGAAGGGAAAAGTAATACAACAAAAGCATGTGACTAGCACAATATCAGTAAGGAAAAGGAAGACACAGAGCAGTGCACAAGAGGTAGAGACAATAAAGGCAAATACTATTGCATAGATAATACTGCATTATCAGTAACAGAAAACACTAATCTATGGGTGGGTACATAAGTAGACAGGCAAGAAGATCAGGTATGGATGGGTAAATTGGAATATACCTACAACCATACATAGGTTTGGCAGATAATATTCCTACATACATATTTTTATGTGCTATAAAAATGTCCATATGCAGTATAGAGCTAACAAGGGATGAAGGATAACTGTTTAGCCACAACTAAGCATACCTTGAGGGAGTGAGTCACTGGGCCTGTGGGCTGGGGACCATGATCATAGGGGATATCAAGCTCAATTGGCACATGATATACAAATATTGTTCTACATCTTACTTTAGTGAGTAGTTACTGGAGTCTTAAAAGCTTTTGAGCAGCCATATAAGATGCAACTATTGGTCTTTCCTCATGCAGAACAAAGAAGAGTGAAGAAAATCAAAGACACATGGAAACAGTTAGTCCAAAGGACTAATGGACCATGAGAACCTCAGTCTATATGATGCTGAGACCAGAAGAACTAGAGAGTGCCTGACTTCCAATTCCAATCACTCAGAAAGAGATCAAAATTGGAGATCCTGGATAGAGTGGGAGAAAAATGTAAAACAAAACTCAATATTATAACAAAGACCAGGCTTACTGTTCTGAGAGAGAATAGTGAAAACCCATAGACTATGGCCCCAAGTCACCCTTCAGGCTTGGAACTGAACTCACTCCCATGGATTAACTCTCAGCCAAATCATGGATAGGCCTACAAGCTGAACACCTACCTCAGGGAAATGCACTTCTTAGAACTATCTATCATGGGAGATCAGAAGGGCAGCATCTGCATAGGAAGAAAGGTAGAGCAGTAGGAATGCATAAGCAAAGACATAGGGGAAAGGTAACTACAAAGAGGAAGTGGGAGGTGAGCTATTACAATGTGGGAAATGTAAGCAGTGTCACAAAACAAATTGTGTATGAACTGTTGAATATAAAACCAGTCTGCTTTGCAAAATTTCATCCAAATCAC
>NW_006921975.1:1935623-1936988 GCF_000298275.1 Orycteropus afer afer
TTTTTTTTTTTTTTTAATTTCAATTATTAGAAAAAGAGCATCAATAAAAGCCTACAGTTAGCAGAAGAAATGATGAACTAATAAAGATTTGAGCAGAAATAAATGAAACAGAAACAAGAAACACAATAGATAGCATCAACAAGACTAGAAGTTGGTTCTTTGAAAAGATTAATAAAACTGACAATCCTCCAACAAATTTAACAGAGAAAAGAAGGAGGAGATACAAGTAACATGAATAAGAAATTAAATGGGTGATATCACATCAGAACCAACCAAAATAAAAAGGATACTATCAAGATACTACAAAGAATGTACTCCAACACATTTGGAAACCTAGAAGAAATTGAAAAATTTCTAGGAACACACTACCTAACCAAACTAACATAATCTGAGGTAGAAAATTTGACCAGATGCATCACAAAAGAATACATTCAACAAGTCATAAAAAAGCTCCCAACAACAAAAAATGTCGTGGCCCAGATGACTTCACTGACACCAATACTAGTCAAACTATCCCAGAACAGAGAAAAGGATGGAATACCACCAAATTCATTCTATGAAGCAAGTGCTGGTACTAAAACCATGCAAAGATACCACCAACAGAAAATTACAGACCAATATCCCTCATGAACATCAATGTAAAAATTCTCAACAAAGTACTAGCCAAGAGACTTCAACAACATATCAAGAAAATAATATATCATGATCAAGTGGGATTCATACCAGTTATGCAAAGATAGTTCACCATTAGAAGTATAATAAATGTAATCCACCACATAAATAAAACAAGTATAAGAATGACATGATCATATCAGTCAACACAGAAAAGGCATTTAACAAAATCCAATACCCATACTTGATTAAAAAAAAACCACTCAGTAAAATAGGAATATAACAGAAATTCCTTAACATAATTAAGGGCATATACCCAAAACCAATGGAAAACATTATCATCAAGGGAACCTGAAAACATTCCCCTTGGGAATGAATACCAGACAAGGCTGCCTTTTATTACCACTCTTACTCAACACTGTATTGGAAGGCCTAGCCAAAGCAAGAAGGCAAGAAAGGGAAATAAAACGTAGCAAAATTGGCAAAGAAGAAGTAAAACTATCTCTATTTGCAGATAAAATGATCCTATACATAGGATGTCATAAAGATTGACATCCTAGGCATTAGTGAGCTGAAATGGAGTGGTTTTGGCCATTTTGACACAGACAACCATGTGGTCTACTATGCCGGGAATGACAATTTGAAGAGGAATGGCATAGCATTCATCATCAAAAAGGATGTTTCAAGATCTGTCCTGAAGTACAATGCTGTCAGTGATAGGATAATATCCATACACCTACAAGGAAGACCAGT
>NW_006921975.1:1938378-1939258 GCF_000298275.1 Orycteropus afer afer
ACTCAACGAGATGGATTGACACAGTGGCTGTGACAATGGGCCCAAGTATAGCAAGGATCATAAAGTTGGTGTGGGACCAGGTGGTGTTTCATTCTGCTGTGCATAGGGTTGCTATGAGTCAGACAGGACTCGACAGCACCTAACAACAACAACATACATAGAAAATCCTAGAGACTCAATAAGAAAACTACTGTAACTAATAGAAACCTTTAACAAAGGTGGTAGGATACAAGATCTACAAATAAAAATCAGTAGGATTCCTCTACAATATAAAATAGAACCATGAAAAGGGAATCAGGAAAACCATACCATTTTCAATAGCCACAAAAAAGATGAAGTATTAGGAATAAATTTAATAAGAGATACAAAAGACCTATACAAACAAAACTACAAAACACTACTATAAAAAATCAAGAGATCTACATAAATGGAAGAATGTACCATGCTTGTGGATAGGAAGACTTAACATTGTAAAATGACAATACTACCCAAAGAAATCTACAGATATAATGCAATCCTGACCATATCCCACCATCATTCTTTAAGTTATTCATTAAAGAGATGGTAAAACTAACTAACAACTTTATACGGAAAGGAAAGAGACCTTGGATAAGAAAAACACCATTAAAGAAGAACCAAGTAGAAGGCCACACTCTCTCTGATCTCAAAACCTTCCATACAGCCTCAGTAGTCAAAACTGCCTGGTATTGGTACAATTACAGAATCATATACCAATGAAACTGAATTGAGAACACAGAAGTAAATCCATCCAACTATGGACAGATGGAAGAGCTCTGGTAGCATAGTGTCTAAGGCACTTGACTGCTAACCAGAAGGCTGGCAATTCAAACCCTCCAGCCACTCCTCGGAAGGAAGGTTG
>NW_006921975.1:1939963-1946706 GCF_000298275.1 Orycteropus afer afer
GTGTATGCACAGGGAGACAGCTCAGGAGGCAGGAGTGCATGGGAGGGAAGGACACAGGGAAGAAGTGGCTATGGGGAGGAAGTGGGAGGAGAGTTGTTGCATTGTGGGAGATTACAGTCAATGCCATGAGACAAAGTGTATGAGAACTGTTGTATGGAAGATGAATTTGCTCTGTAAACTTTCACTTAAATCACAAAATATTTTTTTAAAAAAGCTAAAACTATAATCATCAAAAAAAAAATAGGGACAAACTTAGGTATGTTAATGCATGGCATAAATACACAATCAAACATAACTAAAATACATAAACAGCAGAAGACAAACTAGACAACTGGATCTTCCCCAAAATTAAACATTTATGTGCATCAAAACACTTCACAGAAAGAGTGAAAGGAGAACCTATACACTAGGGAAAAAACAATTTGCAATGATATTTCAGACAAGGGACTAATCTCTAAAATTTATAGAAAACTTTAACACTTCAACAAAAAAAGATAAGTAATCCAACTAAAAAATGGGCAGAAGACATGAATAGACACTTCATCAAAGAAGACATTCAGGTGACTAAGAAACACATAAAGAAATGCTCATGGTCATTAGCCATTAGAGAGGTACAAATCACAACCACAATGAGTTATCATTTCACCCCAGTATTAATAGCAAAGCTCAAAGAAAGAGAAAAGAACAGATACTGGTGAGGTTATGGAGAGATTGGAGTCCTGTTACACTGCTTGTGGGACTGTAAGATGGTACAACCCATGTGGTATGGTGCTCCCTTAAAAAGTATAAAATAGAAATATCATGATCCAGCAATCTCCATACTCAGCATACATCCTAGAGAAATAAGAGCTATGGCACAAACAGATATATGCATACCCATGTTCTTCACAGTATTATTCACAATAGGAAAATGATGGAAGCCTAAGTGCCCATCAGTGGATGAATGAATAAACAAACTATGGTACATTCACACAGTGGACTACTGTGCAATGTTAAAGAATAGCAATGAAACAGTGAAACACCCCATAACATGGATGAACCTAGAGGACATTATGCTGAGTGAAATTAGTCAATCACAAAAGGTGTGAGACCACTACTGTAAAAAGTGAAGAAAAGCTTTACACACAGAAAGAATAATTTTTGAGCGATCACCAAGTAAAAGGTAGACACATATTAACTTGGGTGAGGGAAAAGGCAATATACAATAAGAGAGAGTCAGCATAAAATGATCAAGGCAGTGGAAGATACCAGGAGGAGCACAGAGTTAAAGGTAACAATGGTGAATACTATTACATACACAATCCTGCAATAACAGTAATAACAATAACATATGAGGGGTAGGAAGGTAAATGGGACTACCCCCACAAACATATATAGGTTTGACAGAGGACATCTGTAAGCATTCATATGAGCTGCAAATATATCCATGAATATAGTGGAGCATATACAGGGGGGAAATTATGAAAATTTTAGTTATAACCGAACAACTTGAGGGAATGACTTGCTGAGCATGGAGGCTCAGGAGCATAGTCTCAGGAATACTAAGGTCAATTGGCATAACACAGTCCACAAAGACAATGTTCTATATTCTACTTTGATGAGTAGTGATAGGGGTTTTAAAAGCTTATGAGTGGCCATCTAAGGTGAGACTATTGGTTTCTCCCTGTCAGGAGCAAAGAAGAGTAAAGAAAATCCAAGATATAAGGAAACAGTCCAAAGGACCATTGGACCACAGGAACCCCAGCCTCCACAACCCTGAGACCAGAACTAGATGGCACCCAGCTACCTCTGCTGCTTTGAAAGGAGTTTACAAATAGTGTGGGGGAAAATGTGGAACAAAACTCAAAATCATAAAAAAGACAAGGCTTACTGATCGGATAAAGAGTAGTGGAACCCCAAAGTCCTTAGATACTCTTCAGGCTAGGGACTGAACTTACTTAACCCTGTGACTCAATTTTCAGCCGAATGATAGACAGGTGTATAAGGTGAACAATAATACAGGGAAGGCATGCATTCATTAGAACAATCAAGCATGTACGATCAAGAGGACAGCACTTGCCCAGGAATAGAGCTAGGAAGGTAGGAGGGGATGGGAAGGAAGGATGAAAGGAAGGGGTGGATGCAGGGGAGAAGTGGGAAGAACGCTGTTACAGTGGGGGGATTGCAGTGAACGTCACCAAACAGAATGTGTATGGATTGTTGAATGGAAAACCAATTTGCTGTGTAAAATGTCATCCAAATTACACACACACACACACACACATTTTACTAATTAGAGTACAGTGCTTATGAACATTTCCTTTGGTTTTTAGTTTTGTGCATTTCATCCATTTCCAAAGTTACTCATTTTAGCACCTTTATCCCAACCCCCAATAGTGAGATTATGTCATATTTATAATATAGATTTAGATAGATGATATTTATAATACAGATAGATTCCTTTCTTACTTTATGCATTCTTTTTTCAATTATTTTCAAATTAGCACACTTTGAGGTTCATTCTTTGTGCTGTAAAGTTTTATGAGTTTTGACAAATGCACAGTGTCATATACCATACAGTACCATACAGAATATTGCCACTGTCCTAAAAGGTCCTGTGGTTCACCTATTCAACTCTCACTCTTGAATAAATGTTTGACAATCACTGATTAGTTTAACAAGCAGAATGCTATGTACATGGAGTTATACAGAATGTGGCTTTTTTCATACTGCCTCCTTTCACTCATATTGCTGTGTTGATTAATAGTACATTCCTTCATTCCACTAAATAGTATTCCATTGCATGGATATACTACAGTTTGCTAATCCATTCACTTATGGAACCAACACTTTGGTTCTTTCTAGGTTATGGTGATTATGAATAAGGCTGTGATAAACATTCATGTGAAGTTTTTTGTGTGGACATAAATTTTCTAATCAGTGGATAAATACCTAGGAGTTTGATTTCTGGATCAAATGGTAGGAATATGTTTATTTTATAGGAAATTGTTAAGCTGTTTTTAAAGTCACTGCACCATTTTGCATTCTCACTAGCAATGAATGAGAGTTTCTTTTTCTCCACATCCTTGCCAGCAATTGGTATTGTCAGGTTTTTTTTTTTTTTTTTTTTTTTTTTGGTATTAGTCATTTTAAAGTTATGTAGTTGTATCTCATTATTGTTTTTGTTTGCAATTCACTAATAATAAATTATGTTGAGTATCTTTTCATATACTTATTTTCTGTCTATATATACTGTTTGGAGAAGTGTCTTTTCAGATTTTTGCCCATTTTTTAATTGTGTTATTTGTTTTCTTATTAAGTTTTAGAGTTCTTTGTATATTTTGGATAAAAGTACTTTGTTAGACATAAGATTTACAAATATGTTTTCCGACTCTGTGGCTTATCTTTTCATTCTCTTTATAGGGTCTTTCACAGAATAAAAGTTTTAAATTTTCATAAAGTCTGGGAGAGGAAGATGACATCATACCTGTAGCCCACACGTTTGTTCCCTCTAGCATCTTAATTCCTGAAAAACTAGTTGTAGCAGTTTAAAGCAAGGACTCTGAAGCTGTGAACAGCTGAGTAAGTTAAAGAGTACCAGATTTAGTGGAGATAGAGGAACAAAAGCAGAGTAAACAGCCAGGAAAAATAAACAAACCTGCCCAGACATTGGGGAGACAGAGAGGCAGAGAACTGGAAAACTCATTAGCAGTACAGAGGAGAGACATGGGGGTGGGGGTGGAATGGGGGCACCACAGTACCCATGGAGGCTTCAGGGACTTGGAATAACCACACTGGGAGCTTCTGATGGTTACCTTGGGAGCTGAGCTGAGTAAGTGGTTAACCTTGCTGGGAAACATCATAGACCCCTGATGCTTGGCCGCTGCTGAGTTGAGAGTGGAGAGGGGGAAGGGAGGAAACTTGCCACAGGTAGGCAGGCCCTGGGACCAGCTTTCAGCACAAGACTGGGATTCAGCTCTTCTATGACAGCTTTTTATCACAGAGTGGACAGGGTTTTTTGGAGCTTTCTGACCCAAGTGGAAAGAAGCAGCTCTCTTAGCATTTGTGTCTCGCTAATTTTGAACTGTGGGTCTATGATTGACAACAAAATGTCTTCATTGGTAGCTGTCCGAAGCAGACTCAAAACAAAATCCCAGAGGAAGCAGCAATTACAAAAACATGGAAAGTGGGGGCTTTCTAATGGTGCTTTTTTATTATTATTCTTTTTATTTTCTTTCTCTTTTTTCCCCTTCTCTCCTGCCTCATCCAATAGAAGAACCACATTAAGCCACCACAACACCTGCTCGTACCAACTCCAAATCCCCTTTACAATGAAGAGACCTGCATCCACATTCCCAACAGTGATTCCATCAACAGAAAGAAAACTGCAGAGCAACACAGCACATCTGAATTAATAACCAAAAATAAATAAATATACCAGCTTCACCTTTGCAAATATACTTAAACATAAAATCAAGATGATGGGAGCTCTGGTAGCATAGTGGCTAAGACACTTGCCTGCTAACCAGACGGCTGGTGGTTCAAACCCACCAGCCACTCCTCGGAAGGAAGGTTGGGCAATCCTACTTCCGTAGTGATACTGCCTCGGAAACCCAAGGAGGGGTCGCTATGGGTCAGGTTTGACTCGACGGCACATAACAACAACAACAAAATCAAGATGAAACAAATCAATACATAACTAACATTTAAAGACAACAACTTCAAAATGTCTAGGAAACAACAGACAAACTCAAATCAAACACACAAATAATAATAATAATAATAATAATAAAAACAGGACAAGACAATAGAAATAAAACCCTGGGCTAAAGACTCATCTAACATGGATGAAGAACAGGTAATAGAATTATCCAAGAAGGAGTTTAGAAGAAATGTGTATGGAACTCTTTAAGAGCTCAAGGAAACCACAAACAGAATCAAGGAGAACACAGACAGTACACTGGAAGAATTCAAGAAAACGATTTAAGAACAAAACAACAAGATAAACACACAATCAGAATTCATATAAAAATGGCAGTTAGAAATCCAGAATATAAACCCTAAAATTAAAGAGTTAGAAAACACAGTGGAAGAACAAAAGAGTAGACTAGAACTGGCTGAAGAATGCATCTACCAACTAGAAGACAAATCCCTTGACACTAGCCTGTATGGAGAAAAATCAGAATGAAGATTTAAGAGAAATGGAGAGAACCTAGGAGTTATGTGGGATGACATGAAAAGAAACAACATGCCCCCACTGGAATATCAGAACAAGAGGAGGCAAAAAAAAAAAAAAAAAAAAACCCACTAAGAAAATTGTGGAAGACTTGCTAACAGAAAATTTCCCATGTATCATGAAGGAAGAAAAGATACCTGTACAAGAAGCTCAATGTTTTGGTTACCTAGTGCTATTCTGACAGGAATATACCACAAATGGGATGGCCTTAACAAACAGGTTTATTCTCTTACAGTTAGTGAGGATAGAAGTCTGAGTTCAAAATGCCAGGCTCTAGGGGCTGGGTGAAAACCCCTCAACCTTGGGCTTCAGCTCTGCCTCTTACTTCCAGTCCACTGAAGCTAGAGGCATCTCTTCACTCAGCCAGCTACTGGCTGCTGAGGCTAACAAGCCCAAGGTCGACAAATAAAATGGCACAGTTCTGATGTTACCAAACCACACAGCAGGCCATTAATTCAAGTTCATTGTAAGTCCCAAGGTTGGCAGAGCATGGCAGGCTGCTGAACAGTGATATGGCTACAGGCAGGGTCCAAGCATGCCATAGGCTAGAGACCATTCCCAAAGCTGCTTCTAATATACGAGAAGCTGACTACACACCCAAAGCAGCTACTCAGCTGCTTGAATACATTCCACCATGGACTTAATTACCAATCTCACCGTGGGGAATAACTACCACCAGCTACCCAGCCACTCAACCAGGCCCAGCCAAGTTGACACACAGACTTAACCACCACACTCAACGAACCCAATACAGGATAGATCCCAAGAGAAAGTCACCAAGACATATCATGATCAAACTCTCCAAAAGCAAAGACAAAAAAAGAATCTTGTGAGCAGCCTAGGAAAAAAGAAATGTCACCTACAATGGACAAGCAATTATGCTAAGTTCTGATTACTCAGTAGAAACCATGCAGGCAAGAAGGCAATGGGACAGCATATATAAAACACTGGAGGAAAAGAACTTCCAACCAAGAATTCTATATCTAGTCAAATTGTCCATCAAATATGAGGGTGAAATTAAGACATTCTCAGACAAACAGAAATTAAGGGATTTTGTGAAAACCAGACCAACCCTACAAGTAATGCTAAAGGAAATACTTCCAACAGAGAACAACAAATTAAAATCAGGACACTTAACATGACCACTTAAAAAACAAATCAGAATTAGATGCTCAAAATAAGCTCATAACACATTGTACATCAATAAACAAGGGAGTCAATCTGTAGATGACACCAGTAACAAAGCAAATGGAGGGAATAAAAGTTCTAATTTCAAAACTTCCAAATAGAGAGGAAGACAGGACAATGTCCTTATAGAACAGACTATTCCAAAATGAAAGAGATAAGAATTCACTCCAAAAACCACAGAGAAAATTAACAATTCCCCTAAGGAAACTCAGAAAGAAGGAAAATATATGGGTAAGCACAAAACCAACAATAAAGAAGAAAAGAGAAGAAACACTTGGTAACAAAATTAACTCAGCACAGAAAAGTATTTGGACCAAAGAAATCTCCAACAACATGACAA
>NW_006921975.1:1947241-1948530 GCF_000298275.1 Orycteropus afer afer
ATTAACTGAACTGAAAGGAAAAACAGACAACTCTACAATACTAGTAGGAGACTTTAACACACCACTTTCAAGGAAGGACAGATCAACTAGAAAAAAAACTCAACAAAGATACAGAAGAATTCAACAACACAATCAACCAACTCGACCTCATAGACATGCAGTTCATTCCATGCAAAAGAAGCACAATTCACATTCTTCTCCAGTGCACATGGATCATTCTCCAGAATAGATCATATCTTAGGACATAAAACAAGCCTCAGTAAATTAAAAAAACATTGAAATACTACAAAGCATCTTCTTGGACCACAGTGCGATAAACTTAGAAATCAATAAAAGGTGGATCAAGGAAAAAATATCAAACGTGGAAGTGGAACAATATACTGCTCACAAACTACTGGTTAACAGGAGAAATAAAGGGCAAAATTAAAAATTCCTGGAAACAAATGACAATGAAGATACATCTTACCAAAACCTATGGGACACAGCAAAAGTAGTACTCAGATATCAATTTATAGCAATAAATGCACACATCAAAAAAAGAGGAAAGAAACAAAATCAACACTCTAACTCAACTCCAACAATTAGAAAAAGAGCAACAAAAGAAACCTACAGTATCAAGAAGTAAGGAAATAATAAAGATCAGAATAGAAATAAATGAAACAGAAAAAAAAAAAGAAAATCAACAAAACAAGAAGCTGGTTTTTAACAAAATTGACAAACCACTGGCAAATCTAACAAAAGAAAAGGAAGAGAAGATGCAAATGACAAGAATAATAAACAAAAAGGGTGACATCACAACAGAACCAAATGAAATAAAAAAGACATTGACAGACTATTATGAAGAACTGTACTCTAACAGTTTCGAGAACCTAGATGAGATCAGCAAGTTTCTAGAAACACAAGACCTACCTAAACTATCCCACTCGGAGAAAGAATATTTGAACAGATCCATAACAAAGGAAGAAATTGAGCAGGTCATAAGAAAACTTCCCACAAGATAAAGTCCTGGCCCAGATGGTTTCACTGGAGAATTTTACCATTCATGAAAGAATTAACACCTATACTATTTAAGCTATTCCAGAACACAGAAAAAGACAGAATAGTTCCAAATTCATTTTATGAAACTAACATAATACTGATACCAAAACCAGGGAAAGACACCACCAAAATAGAAAATTACAGACTAATATCCTTTATAAATATATACGCAAAAGTCTTCAACAAACTCCTAGCCAACAGAATCCAACAACATATCAAAAAAATAATCATCCTGACCAAGTGGGATTCAT
>NW_006921975.1:1949296-1949969 GCF_000298275.1 Orycteropus afer afer
TTTAAGGATATGGAAAAAACAGTTACTAACTTCATATGGAAAGGAAAGAGGCCTCAGATAAGCAAAGCACTATTGAACAAGAAAAACAAAGTGGGAGATCTCACACTACTAGATCTCAAAACCTACTATACAGCCACAGTAGTCAAAACTGCCTGGTATTGGTTCAGTGACAGATACATAGACCAATGGAATAGAATTGAGAACCCAGATATAGATCCATTGACCTATAGACAGCTGATCATTGACAAAGGACCAAAACTCATTAAATGGGGGAAGAGATAGCCTCTTTAATAAAATGGTACTGGCAAAATTGGATACCCACCTGCAGAAAAATGAAACAAGACCCATACCTCACCCCATGCACAAAAACAAACTCAAGTTGGATCAAAGACTTAAATGCAAAACCCCAAATTATAAAGCTCATCAAAAATAAAATAGGGGCAAATCTAGGAGCCCTAATTTATGGCATAAATAGACTATCAAGTACAACAGAATGCACAAGAGGTGTAAGAGCAGCTAGATGACCGAGACCTTTTAAAAATTAAATTCTTATGCACATTGAAGACTTCTCCAAAAGTGTAAAAAGAGAACCTACAGATTGGGAAAAAAATATTTGGCTATGACATATCTGACAAAGGACTTATCTCCAAAATTTATAGAAAACTTCAACAGC
>NW_006921975.1:1950337-1954475 GCF_000298275.1 Orycteropus afer afer
AAAACTGAAAATAGAAATACCATTTGAACCAGCAATTTCATTATTAGGAATATATTCTAAAGAGGTGAGAGACAGGACACAAACAGACATGTTCATCGCAGCACAATTCACTCACTATAACAAAGAGATGGAAACAACCTAAATGCCCATCCACAGATGAATGGATAACCAAATTACGGTACTTTCACACAATGGAATACTATGCTACATTAAAGAATAATGAGGAATATACAAATAATCTTACAATGTGGATGAATCTGGAGGACATTATGCTGAGTGAAGGACAAATATTGTATGAGCCCATTACTGTAAAAAGTCAAAGAAGGATTTACTTAGGGAAGGGAACTCCCTAAGTAAACCTAACTTTGTAGGTTATCAGAGATGGGAGGAAACGGGGGGAATTCCAGACTAGTTGGGGGCCACACACTGAATTGGGTAAGGGGAGGGATGGTATGGAAAGAGTCTGTGACTAATATGATAATATTTTGGGAAAGGGAGGGCACTGAATTGTGCACATAAGATATACATGACAGAGGCTAATACCAGTATAAGCATGATAGTGCATTACCACTAACAGCAAACACCAGGCTACAGATAAATGCATAGACAACTGAGAAATCAGATGGGGGTTGGTGAACAGGAATATACCCTAGACCAATGATAGATTTAGCTGAGGATAATCTTGCACAGATACTAGTGATACAAAGGAACCACAATCATTACAGAAGCAACAGAAGATAGAGTTGGAATAATCCCTCAGAGACAGCCAAACACCTTGGGAAAGAGGACCACTGGGCCTGCTGACTCAGGGCCATGGTATTGGGGGACACCAGACTTAATTGGAACAACACAATATATAAAAATCTTGTTCCACAACCTACTTTGGTGAGTAGTGACTGGGGTCGAAGAAGAATGAAGAAAATCAAGGGCATTTGGAAACAATTAGCTCAAGGATATGATGGACCTCAAGACCAGAAGAACTAGATGGTGCCTGGCTACCAATGCCAAACACTTGGAAAAGGATTAAAACTGGAGATCCTGGATAGAGTGGGAGGAAAAACATGGAATAATGACCAGAATTACTAGTCAGATGGAGTCTTGTGGAACCCCAAAGACTATGGCCCTGCAATACACTTCGGACCTGGGATAGGACTCACTCTCAAGGACTGTCTCTCAGCGCAACAGTAGAAAGACTTACATGCAGAACACCCAACCCAAGGCAATGCACCCACCTACTCTACAGAGACACACCCCTTGGAACATTTGGATATGGGGCACCAGAGGGGCAGCATTCACATGGAGGGAAAGCTAGACAGACAGGCGTGCATAGTTAAGAAGGGCATGGAGGGGCAGGGGGGTCACACGGAAGGGAGGGGAGGAGAGTGGGTTAGGGTTGGGGATGGTAATCAGGGAGTGACACCAAATGTACATGAACTGTTGAATGTAAAACAAATTCTGCTCTGTAAATTTGCACCCAAAGCACAATAAAAAGAAATATATAAAAATAAATTTTCATAAAATTTTGCTTTCCCCTTTCATGGGTCCTGATTTTTGTGTTATATTTTAAAAGCTCATCACCAGAAGCCAGGTCACTTAGATTTTCTTCTAGAAGTTTTATAACTTTGCATTTTACATTTAAATGTATGATCCATTTTGAGTTAACTTTGTGAATATTATAAAGTTTGAGGGTATGTTCTATTTTTTGTGCATTTGATATCCTATTTTTCTAGCATCATTTGTTGAAAAGACCATATTTTCTCCATTGAATTGCCTTTGTATTGTTGTTAGAATCCGCTGACCAGACTTCTGGTTTCCAGTCTGACATGTTGACATGTGAACTGCTTAGAGGTCATTTCTCTAGCCCTCACAAGAAAAGAGTCCAAACATTGACAATCAACAACTCTTCTTAGATCCATTAGAGAATTTAGGTGACAGGGAAAACCAGCACTCTGAAAACTGGATATATAGGTACATACAGATTCATCCAAGTTGTGAGATGATGTGTGTATTCTTCATTATTCTTTAATGTAGCACAGTATTCCATTGTGTGAATGTACCATAATTTGATTATCCATTATGGTACACAGAAGCCCTTGCTGGACCAAATACTGGGTAGAGATATTTAAAGGATAGTTAAAGGATAATTGCTGGAGCAAGAGTTTGGACTAGCTTGACGAGCTTAGGGTAGCCCTACACTCTCATAAGTTTTCCCTCTAGGAGTTCCACCAGGTTCTCACTCTGAAGATTGGTGAAAAATCCCCACATGCTTCCAGCAGGGGGAAGGGAGAAGAAGGCATCTTGAAATAGGTCTCAAAGGCTCCACTCTTCTTAACATTGGCATGCCTGCAAGGGAAACTATTTTCTCAAAGCCTAATCAATGTAGATTTTTGTAAGAGCCTAAATGGAAAATATCCAACCCTAGCCTCCTCCAAACTTCCTGTTTCACCTAAAGGGGGGAATGGAGCTGAGAAGCACTTGCGAAGGTCACAGGTCACATCCAAGGGTACAGGCTCACTAAAATACTGAAATCTAATCACAGAATCATGGAACACATATCCTATTCCCACACCTTACCCCCACATCAACAGGGCTTCTGCGTAAAAACAGATTACATCTGAACAGAACTGCAATGCTTAGACCCTGTTTAAGAAGTCTCTAAAACCAAACTCACTGCCATGGAGTTGATTCTGAATTAAAGCAACATCCATTGGTTTTCCAAGGCTGTAAATCTTTACGGAAGCAGACTGACTCATCTTTCTTCCAAGGCGTGGCTGCTGGTTTTGAATTACTGACATTTTGGTTAGAAGCCAAATGCCTTAACCACTATACTTTCTAGGGAAACCCAAATATAACAGGAAGTCAAAACATTTATTGCAGGGTACATCTGCTTCCAATGAATTCCCACAGTTTTAATTTGTCTGAGAAAGTCTTTATTTCTTCTTCACTCCTAGAAATAGACCCATCCACCTATGGACAGCTGATCTTTGACAAACAACCAAAATGTGTTAAGTGGGGGAGAGATAGCCTCTTTAACAAATGCTGCTGGCAAAATTGGATTCCACCTACAGAAAAATGAAACAAGACCCATACCTTACCCCAACACAAAAAGAAATTCACGTTAGAGCAAAGACTTAAATGTAAAACTCAAAACTATAAAGCTCATCAAAGATAAATTAGGGGCAAATCTAGGGGTCCTAATTTGTGGCATAAATAGACTATCAAGTATAACCCAGAATGTACAGGCAGTGGAAGAGAAGCTAGATGACTTGGACCTTTTAAAAATTAAATTCTTAGACATATCAAAAGACTTCTTCCAAAAGGGTAAAAAGAGAACCTACAGATTGGGAGAAAATATTTGCCTAAGATACATCTGAAAAAGGACTTATCTCCAAAATTTATAGAAAAGTTCAACATCTCAATACCAAAAAGACAAACAATCCAATTAAAAAATGGGCAAGGGACATGAACAGACACTTCACTAAAGATGATATACTGACGGCCAACAAACACATGAGGAAATGCTGATGATCATTAGCCATTAAAGAAATGCAAATCAAAACAACAATTAGATATCATCTCACCCCAGCAATAATAGCAAAGTTCAACAAGACAGAAAATAACAAATGCTGGTGAGGTTGTAGAGAGGTTGGAACTCTCATACACTACTGGTGGGACTGCAAAATGGTACAACCATTGTGGCAAGTGGTATGGTGTTTCCTTAAAAAACTGAAAATAGAAATACCACTTGAACCAGCAATTCCATTACTAGGACTATATCCTAAAGAGATGAGAGACAGGACACAAAGAGACATATGCACACACATGTTTTTCTTTTTTTTTTTTCCTCCCAATTTTTTTTTTTAATTGTGATTTGGGTGAAAGCTTACAGAGCAAATTCACTTTCCATACAGCAGTTCACAATCACTTTGTCTCATGACATTGATCACAATTTACCCCAATGCAACAGTTCCTCTCCCACTTCCTCCTGATAGTTACCTCTTCTCTGTGTCCATCCCTCCATGCACTCCTGTCCCCTAAGCTGTCTCCCTGTACATAAACAGCCATTCTTTCTCCCATGATTGTTCTCTCCAAGGAGTGTATCTACCTTGGGTAAATGTTCAACTCATATGCCTGTCTT
>NW_006921975.1:1955141-1957119 GCF_000298275.1 Orycteropus afer afer
TTTGTTGTCTGTACCTCCCATGTACCTCTCTCTATCTTCCTCTTCCTCAATGCCACCATGTTTATCACTCACATTCGGTACATTGCCCTTCTCTTCACCCAAATGAATACTTATCTCTACCTATCTAACAGTGTTCCCTTCTTCCCCTCCCACCCTTGGTAACCAACAAAGAAAATTTCCTTCCATATATAAACCTTTCCTTGACATTTTACAGTAACTGACTAATACAATATCCATCCTTCTGTGATTGACTTATTTCACTCAGCATAATGTCCTCCAGGTTCTCCTTCACTTTTGAGGAATTATTTTGTTGGACTTAGGTAGGTGTTTTCTTCCAAAACTTTAACTATTTCACTCAATTCTTTTCTTGATTGAATGGTTGTGATGTCAGCTATAATTCTTATCCCTGTTCTTCTACCCGTAGAACCACTGTTGTCCAGTTGATTCTGACTCATAGTGACCCTATAGGACAGAGTAGAATTGCCCCATAATGTTTCCAAGAATGTAATCATTACAGAAGTAGACTGCCACATCTTTCTCCCACAAAGCAGCTGCTGGGTTTGAAGTGCTGACCTTTTGGTTAGCAGCTAAGTGCTTAATCACTGTGCCACCAGGGCTCCTTTTGCTCTTCTACAGCTAATGTAGATTTTCTCTTATCATTTGTTTCTGCAGTTTATATATCATATGATGGCGTAGTGCCTAAGGCATATATTTGACTGCTAACCAGAAGGCTGGCAGTTCAAACCCAGACACTTCTCGGAAGGAAGGTTGGGCGATCTACTTCCATAATGATACTGCCTCAGAAACCCAAGGAAGGGTTGCTATGAGTTAGATCTGACTCCACAGCAGTGCATATGTGTTTGTTTGTTTGTTTGTTTTTTAACCTGCTTTGCATTCTCTGAACTTTCTGGACCTGTAGTTTGATTTCTGTCATTAATTTTGGAAGGTTCTTTTTTAAAATTGTGATTTGGGTGAATGTTTACAAAGCAAATTCATTTTTCTTTCAACAGTTTATACACAATTTGTTTCATAATATTGATTGCAATCCCCATAATGTAACAGCTTTCTTTCCATGTCCTCCCTGTAGTTACCTTTTCCTTGTGTCCTTCTTTTCTATGCATTCCTGCCCTCTGAGCTGTATCTCCCTCTGTAAATGTTGCCCTTCTGATCTGCCATGGTTGATTGTTCTAAGGAGTGTAATAGCCACAGGAGTGAGTAATTCCTGACCTGAAGGGTGACTAGTGGCCTACAAAGGGGTTTCACCAGTCTCCATCAGACCAATAAGCCTGGTCTTTTTATGATTCTGAGTTGTGTTCCACATTTTTCTCCCACTCTATTCAGCATTTCCTATACTGATCCATTTCTGAGTAGTTGACAGAGGTAGATGGTCACCATCTAGTTCCTCTGATCTCTGGGTCGTGTAGACTGAGGTTCCCATGGTCCACTAGTCCCTTGGACTAATTATTTCCATGCATTTTTTATTTTGCTCATTCTTCTTTGTTCTAGATGAGGAGAGACCAAGAGTTGCATCTAGGTGGCTGCTTTCAGGCTTTTAAGACCCCAGTCGCTACTCACCAAAGTAGGATGTAGAATAATGTTTTTGTGTAGTGTGCTCTACCAATTGATCTTGATGTCTTCCACAACCATGATCCCAAGCCTGCAGGCCCAGTGACTCACTACCTCAAAGTGTTTGGCCGTGACCAAGAAGTTGTCATAAATTTGCCCCTCTTAGCTGTATCATAGCTATGGATATTCTTATAGCATATACAAATATGCATGTAGAAGTACTGTCTGCCAAACTTACATATGGCCATGGGTATATTACCTTTTGCCTAGCCATACTTTATGCCATGTTTTTCTTTGTATAGCCCAGCTTCTTGGATTACTTGTTCAGCATACAGATTAAACAAGTATGGTGCTTAGCTGTAAATATGGAAGTTGTTATGGTGGTGAATGTCTTGTGCGTGTTTTCACCGCA
>NW_006921975.1:1959621-1960164 GCF_000298275.1 Orycteropus afer afer
GGACAGATCTTGAAACATCCTTTGTGATGATGAATGCCACGCCGTTCCTTTTCAAACTGTCATTCCTGGCATAGTAGATCATATGGTTGTCTGATCCAAAATGGTCAAAACTAGTCCAATTCAGCTCACTAATGCGGAGGATATCAATCTTTATGTGTTCCATTTCCTTTTTGACAACTTCAAATTTTTCTAGATTCATACTTCGTACATTCTATGTTCCGATGATTAATGGATGTCTGTGGCTGTTTCTCTTCAATTGGAGTGGTGCCACACCAGCAAATGAAGGTCTTGAAAGCTTTTTCTTATCCATATGAGTAAGGTGGTTTTACTCAGATGTTTCAGCTCTTTCCCAGTCCTATTTTGAGTACCTTTTAACCTAAACGGACTATTCTTAAAGTTGCACGGTAATGTACCAAACAATATTTCTTCACTATTCATAAGGTTTTCCCTGGCCAGTTCTTTGAGAAGTGGATGGCCTCTTCCTTCTTCTGAGTCTGTCTCAGTCTATAAGCTGGGCTGTTACCTGTGCACCAGGTGCATCTC
>NW_006921975.1:1960928-1978761 GCF_000298275.1 Orycteropus afer afer
GTTCCTGGCTTTTATGACATTAATGATAGTATTTGATAATTTCCACATTCTGCTGGATCATCTTTCTTTGGAGTGAGCACAAATATGGATCTCTTCCAGTCAGTTGGCTAGGTAGCTGTCTGTCAAATTTCTTGGCGTAGATGATTGAGCACTTTCAGTGTTGCATTCATTTGTTGAAACATGTCAATTTTTAGTCAATCAATTCCTGGAACCTTATTTTTCTCCAGTGCCTTCAGTACAACTTGGATATCTTTCTTCAGTACCATTGGTTCTTGATCATATGTTCTTTCCTTAAATGGTTGAATGTTGACCAATTCTTTTTTGTGCAGTGACTGTATATTCCTTCCATTTTCTTTGGATGCTTTCTGCATCATTCAATATTTTGCCCACAGAATCCTTGAATATTGCAACTCAAGGCATGAATTTCATCTTCTGTTTTTATTCATCTTGAGAGATCCAAAGCATGTTCTTCCCTATTGGCTTTCTAACTCCAGGCCTTTGCAAATTTTATTATAATATTTTATTTCTCAAGTAACCCTTTGAAATCTTCTGTTTAAGTCTTCTTACATCAACATTTCTTCCATTCACTTTAGCTACATTATGCTCAAGAGCAAGTTGGAGAGTCTCTTCTTATGACATACATTCTTTTTTGTTGTTGTTCCTTTCTTTTTAAGGACCTTGTGCTTACTTCATGTATGATGCCTTTGATGTCATCCCACAGCTCATCTGGTCATTGATGTTCAATATGTCAAGTCTTTTCTTGAAATGGTCTCTAAATTCAGGCAAGGTGTACTCAAGGTCAAACTATGGCTCTCATGGACTTGTTTTAATTTTTTTCATTTTCAACTTGAACTTGCCTTTGAGCAATTGATGGTCTGTTCTGCAGTTGGCCCATGACCTTGTTTTGATTTATTTGAGCTTCTCCATCATCTCTTTCCACAGACGTATTCAATTTGATTCCTGTGTATTCCATCTGGTGAGGTCCATATGTATAGTCGCTGTTTATGTTGTTTTTAAAAAAGGTATTTGCAATGAATAAGTTGTTGGGTTTGCAAAATTCTGTCATGTGATCTCCAGCATCATTTCTATCACCAAGGCCATAGTTTCCAACTACCAATTCTTCTTTGTTTTTATCTTTCTCATTCCAATCACCAGTAATTATCAATGCATCTTGATTGCATGTTTGATCAATTTCAGATGGAAGAAGTTGGTAAAAATCTTCAATTTCTTCACCTTTGACATTAGTAGTCAGTGCATAACTCCATTAGGTAGCCCACTTAATAAGTAAGGAAACGGATTATGAACTAGGGATATAACAGTGCCAAATTCTGAAGAACAAAGATGAGAGAAATGCCAGTCACGACTAGTTTGACTCCATCACTGCCCACTGTTAAGTAAGGAGACCAATGTGGCTGCCTAAATCTGATTGGAATATTAACATCTGAATCTCTCACAATAACTTCCTTTCTCCTAGGTAGTCATAGTCAGTTTAACACACTGAATTATTCCCCAAGAGGAGAATTTATTTACAAGCCATATGTAGCTTGCTGTAGGTCTCCTTTTAATCTGAAGTAATGATTCTGAGGACGGAATTCAAAGCTAGGCTAGTAAAGGAGAGAGAGCACTGTGGAGAAACAGAGACAAATGAGCACTGTGTGGATGGCCTCTACTCCATTTATTCCCATCTTGCCCATTTGGCAGAGTCAAGGAAAACTATTTTCCCCAGCTGAAATAACTAAACCACTTTGAGTTCCCAAAATCAAATGGGAAGAAAGACACAGAGAGCCAGAATGAGCCATTCAAACAATTTAAGCTGATTCTAACAGGTTCCCTGGTAACAAACTCAACTACGATTATAAATGGGTCACTATAGCTTCCAGCTGTATTTTTTGTTATGTAAGCTTCCTGGAAAGGATGATTAAACCATATTTAAGATAAACATTTGCTTTTCTATAGTAAATTTAGCACTGTTGTTTAAAGTGCTTTGGAAATGAATTGTGCAGGTGCTAAAATCCTAATTGCCTGTTTTTCCTGACGTTCATCTTAGAATTGCTCGAAAAAAGACATTATCTTTGACTCTTTCACATAAAATATAATGATCACAGTGAAAGAGGGAGTGGAAAAGAAAGAATCAAAAGTAAAATTAAGGCCCTTTGGAAGTCAGGTACTCATGGCATCCGTTGGTGAGGATGATACATCACATCTTAAATGAATCCACTTTTGGTTGCTGATGATTTTGAAAATAAAAAACAGATGTCTGGTTTATAGTAAGAGAAATAGAAAGCAGGCACATATACTTCTGTGGGATGCCACAAATGCTGTGTTTCAGTTGAAGATGGGGAGTTGGTGTTATCTATAACTACAAGACTTGAATATTTTTAGAGAAACAACTAAAAGTTTCTGACTCGACAAGGACACCCTAAAAATAAAAATACCTCATTTTGATTTCACATTTCTTTAGACACTGAAAATGTTGCACAGCCTATAAAAACTGTGTGTGTGTATGTGTGTGTGTGAGAGAGACAGAGAGACAGAGAGAGAGACTTAGGCTTAGCTAGCCTATGACTTAAGGCCAAGGAAAAGTAAAAGCAAATACTCAAGCGTATTTGAATGTCTTCATAAGCCTTATGGTTCTGCTGTTAGTTGGAACAATAGTAACATTGGTGAATTTTGTCAGGACTTTAAATTGACTTGTCATAGTAGCTGTACCATTGTCTGAATCATTAAAATATCCACCGATATGCCTCTTCTTTGACTACACACTCTAGCTCCCTGAGCTATTGTGTAGAACAACCTCTGTGTCACAAAAGGGTACATACATTGGCAAATCAGAGGCGTTAAGGTAAGTAAATATTACCATTTACTGTGACTGTGTTATTCATCTTACATGATGCTGCACCAGAGAATGAAGAATAGAACAGGAGACTTTCACTCCTGAACCTGAGGAGAGGATCATGCATGCCTCTACTAGCATCCATTTTGAAGAGGAAAAGAAAAGCATTCACAGTCTCTAGCATAAACATGGCAAGGAAGAGAGTTACAATTCAACAAGTACAAGACACAATTCCTAGGTGCTGTGTGGGTGTTAAGGCCCAAGCACTGCACTCAAAGAGTTCACAATCTTGTCAGAGGGATGACATGAACAGAGAAGACAAAAACAGAGAACACAAATCTCTATAAATTCAAGTGCCACAATGCATAGACATTACATTAGAATAGTCTGGAAGGACAGTGTGCAACATGACCAAGAGTGATAAAACTTCAAGGTAGAGCTAGAATATGATAAAGTCATGAAGGAGAGCCACACTTAGTGTTTACTAAAAGGGAAATGTGGAGGTAGTTGGTGCTAGGATTAATTCAAGAGTGTAATGATATCAGGGTTCTGGGTGGGCATCTCTGGAATTATTTTGCCTTTCCTTGAGGTCACTAGGTGGCTGCAATAGCTCTAAGCATAATGTTCACCTAAGAGAATGTTCAAAGTAGGAAGAAACACAAGGAAACAAAAACCTGGATTTTATTAAAACTAAAATACACCCAACACCAAGAGTTGAGTCATAGTAAGTCTAAACTTGCTGGAAATACTGAGTATGAAAAACTTTTCCAGAAGCTTCCAGCAGATTTATCAGATTGAATTAGCCAGAATTGCATTACACACCTCTCTAGTACAATCACTGGGAAAAGGAAATTGTATTGCCATAACTAGTTTGTTGTTGTTATATGCCATCGAGTCAGACTCGACTCATAGCGACCCCTCCATGGGTTTCCGAGGCAGTATCACTACAGAAGTAGATTGTCTTATCTTCCTTCCGAGGAGTGGTTGGTGGATTTGAACCACCAGCCTTCTGGTTAGCAGTCAAGTGCCTTAGGCACTATGGTAACTAGCTTAGATCAATCAACTATTTCCTGGACCTGGGTATATTTAACCAAACAAAATCTATTAGGAAGGAAGAATCAGTAAGTGATTATGGGGTAAATTAACAAACAATGTTTGCTGTAGTCCCCAAAGTGAATATGGTGTTGAACATGTAATAATCTGCACGTGATTTGCCACTGAATCAGCTATCTAATATTTGTTGTTTTATGCTTGCTCTCTCTTTTTTCACTATCTCTTTCACACACATGTACACATAGAATCACAAACATAGCACTCTTGAACATATTGACAACTTGGATTGAAATGAGGCACCAAGGGGATGAGGCAGCAGAAGTCTACTTTTCACTTGGCTCCTTTCACATATATGCCTTTGTACGTCAGATATTACTCACATTTTATGGAATTGCCAAATTAAGACCTTTCGTCATTTGCAAATTTCAACTTGAGATCCTTTGAAATGCAAGGTATTGAGTGGTGAAACAACTTCTAATTAACCAAGAATCAAATGTAGATGGATGAAGTTATTTTTCCTATCCATATAACCCCAATATTCAGTTCTCCCCATCAAATATTATTAGGTGAGTGGTTAACAAGACATTGTGACTTAATCGTTTTACCATTGAGAAAGTAGTGTGATTTAGGTTTACTGCAGGTACCAAGCTAGAAAAGGAGTCACATTAAATCATATTTTTAAGGCATCTGGCTATAAATCTGGCTATAAATGATTTCATCTTTCTGAAGAGCTCAGCCTACAGCAGCTTAGCGTTTAAATGCTCAGACAGGATAAGCTCAGATAAACAGCCAGAATCAACACAGGGAGGGTTAAAAGAAATGCTTTGCTTGAGTTGGGAAGCCAAGGAAAGGTGAAAAACTAGAGTGCACATTACGTTCTAATGTTTTATTCATGAAGAGTTCTCAGCCCATACCTCGGAGACATGTAGAGATACTCTATTTTCTATACCATAACCTCATTTACTTAAGGTATAAATATGTATTCCTATAACATCCCTGGCCTTTTTAGCTCCTGGATTTGTTTTGATGACATTGTAATGGGATACTTTCCTCTTTAAGTTAGGGAAACTTTACCATTCACACTGCTTTCTGTATTAACTTGCAAGGCAAAATTGTCTGTGAGTGCTGAGAAATTTAGCTTAACACATATATTTAAATCTATCATGCCAGATTTTTCCTTTGGTTGGTTTAATTCTAAATCCTTAAGCAGATGTCTCTTTTCTTTTGGAGATAATAACTTTAGTATTTAATTCATAGAATATTAGAAGGAAGCTGAGAGATCAACTAGTTCAATTCTCTTGTTTTTCAGGTGAGGAAAACAAACAAACAAAAAAGAGGCCAAGAGAGGTTAAGTGACTTGCCCACTATCACACAGATAGCTATCGGCAGAGTCAGAGACTGTAAACCAGCATGTATATGACTTCCAAGTCCATAATTTTTCTGCCATACAATGCTGCCGCATCTACAGTAAATTTTACCTATAGTATTGAGTACATTTGACATCATGTGATTTTGTTACATCCTGCCTTCCCCAGCCTTGATAAGATACAGAGAATAAATCCCTTTACTTGGGCCCTCACCTAGCCCAGAAAAATATAGATGCCTAATAATGTAATAATTATGAATATGAGCACTAGAGTAAGCTAGATCGTGGCTCAAATTCTGACTCTGCAACCTACTTATTGCAAAGAAAACCAAGTTGTTTAACCTCTCTGGCCTTACTTTCCTTATTTGTAAAATGAAAATGAAATGATCTCCTTCATAGGATTATTGGAAGTAAATCCATATTGAACATTTGGAGTCAGGAAAGCTTGTAATAGATTTTAACTGATTATATTTTTAAATCTTGGTTTCTGCAGGAAATATAACCAAAGCAGCAGATACATTAGGTAATTCAACCATCAGACCACTGAGTGAGGTCTAGAATTAGTTTTGCTCTCATAAGAAGTAGAAATAAGGAATTCAGGCAAGTTGTTTTTCTTTTCTCTTAATTTTTGTATTGCCTTTTTCTCTTCTTTTTTAAAAATTGAAAAGAGAATAAGTGTTAGATATTTTTAAGGAGAAGAAATTAGAATATAAAGTAGATACCAGACAAAGAAAATCTGGGTATGACTAACTGGGGATACCAGGAGATTGTGTCTTCATATGTTTACAACATCTGTGCAAAACGTGGTGTGGGATACAAAAGAACTATTCAATATGAAATTGTTCTCCAGAACTTTTAACTCATGCCAGGAAGAACATAGTTACCAATGGTGACATATATACATCTTTTTTTTTTCCTAATGAAAAACCCTTAGTGAAATGACTGATTTACACCATTATATTAACTCAGAAGAGATTAAGACAAGTGTCTGCTTGAACCAGCAGAAGAGGTTTAATTACCTACCACCCACTGCCATCAAGTTATAACGACCTTTTTTAAGGCAGAATAGAACTCCCCTATAGGGTTTCCAGCCACTACTCGGAAGGAAGATGGGGCAATCTACTTCCGTAGTGATACTGCCTCGGAAACCCAAGGAGGGGTCGCTATGAGTCGGGTCTGACTTGACGGCATGTAACAACCACAACAATAGGGTTTCCAAGGCTGTAAATCTTTACGGAAGCAGACTGCCTCATCTTTCTCCTATGGAGCAGCTGGTGGGTTCGAACTGCCAACCTTTGGGTTAGCAGCCAAATGCTATAACCACTATGCTCCCAGAGCTTAATTAGTGAGGTCGAATTTGAGCTAGGTGTTGAAATCTGGGTAGGACTTGGAGAGGCAGGAAGGAGGAGGGAGAATGTTTCAGAAGGAGGAAATAGCATAAGTAACTTCATGGAGAAAAGAATTTATAGTGAACATTGGCAACAGTGAGGAAAGGAGTGGGAGAGAAGTAGAATGAGGATAAATTATTGATGGAGCTGAAGGCCTCTGAGGGCCTTTGTCTGGGAAGAGGTGAACAATGTCTTATCTAACCCAAATTACCAGGGCAGGAAGAAAGGCAAGGACAAAGGGCAGATACTCTGCCTTGTATTATGGTAGTTGGCCAGGACTCTTCTTGGCCTATAATTCTGGAACTGTAGTACAGACAATAATGAGTGGTCAGATTACAAAGGTTAGCTATACAGGACGAAGGGCACACATTTCAGCACTGTGGTTTCCAAAATTTACAATGTTGTTCAAGTGATTTTTATCCATGAGTAAGGATGGGAGAGAATGTACCTTCCCAAAATCTCATTGAGGAGTAGGTTCAGCCTCAAGGGAGAAATAGTCCCTGAAGCTGAGAGCTCATTGACTATCTACAGTACAGATCTTAATGACACTATCAAATGAGGACGAAAGGATGGATTTGCATGGTGGAGCATGTAGGAATGCAACTATGAAGATTGTGATGACATTGTCTGCTGCCACCTTTACTCTTTTCAGGTGAGGTAGCAGCATTACCAGCAGGGATACTGTGGAGAGTGGCATTGTCTCTGGACATCAGTGGAGTTGATACAATCTAAAGTTCTACTGAGAGAAGGCCTCTAGAGATTTACTGTAAATTGACCACTTAATGGACCGGTTTGCTACTTTGGGAGTAAAAAAAATAAAATCACATCAGTAAGTCTTTTAAGCACCGGTGATCCAGAATTTCTCATGACACATCTAGGAGAGGAAACACTGATTTCAGACTACAATCCTCACTCTTCTATTTTGCTTGGAGTAATCATTTACCCGCTTGCCTCAGTGGTTCCTGTCTGAAAGTATATAAGAACTGCATGGCAAAACAACACCCCTCACTTCTCTACCAACCAGGTTACCTCATCAGTGTTTGGACTGTTGGTCTCTAGATTCAGTACCTGCACTGTACTCCAACGTCTGTTGTTAGAACAGCCTTACTATAATTTCTTGTCTCTCTTGGGCAGATACCAAGATATTTCTCACTGTTCTGCTATTGCCAATAATAACAGCACTGCTCCTTAACACTTGCTGAGCACTTACCATGTGTCAGTCACAGTGCTAAGTTCCTTCTGAGCATTATGGAATTTAATCTTCACAAAAAACTCTGTGGGGGTGGATCCTGATATTCCACTTCCTCCTTTTTTTTCTTATAATAATAATAAAACAAAAGATGAGAAAAACTGATGCATAGAAAAGTTAAGAATCGTGCCCAAGGTTAAACAGCAAGTGAGTATCTGAGCATCTATTCAACCCCAGGCAGTTTGATTCCAGAAACCATACTCACGTAACTACAAGGATTGGTAGTTTAAGGGAGTTCTAGATAGTTACTCATTTCAAAACTTCTAGAAGAGAGTAGCAAACTAACTTCTGTGGATGAGTCAACCAGATGCCTACCAGGAGTATTTTAGGTAATTTGTTTAGGCCCACCTTTGTGAATGTCTACAAAGGCTCACATTATACTGGTTAAAGAAGAAAAAGGTCAGCAAGAGACTTGTGGATTAAAGTCAGGAGGGAATGGAGAGGAGAGAATCTGACAGAATAGAGAAGGCTGTTCTTCATCTTGCCCAGAGGGAAGTGGTTGTCCAAACAACAATGGGCTAATGGAGGTTATTCAAAACAAGTACAGTCAACATTCTTTTTCCTTAAGGCTAATGTAGTATTGACTGGTTGCTTCAAATGCATCATTTGGTGAGTCAATAATATTGATTGATCTGTGACTGGGTGCAACACATTAGGCTAAGCAATGTAGGGCTCTGTAAAGACACCAATAGCAAGGATTTTCTCTCCTGGGACTGCAAATAAAGAGCATGAATTGAGGGTGACACCTAGGTTGAAGACATTAGACATATAAAAGGATATAAGCACATGACAAAGGCATCAGGTGTACGGTAAAGGTTCTCAACCCTGGCTGTACAACATAATCATCTTGACTTTGGCCACCACCTACCTACTAGTGAGCTGTTTGAGTGTAAGCCAGAGTTCTAAGGAGAAGAGTTGGGGGTATGTCCATTGAATGTTTCATTGACTGATATACCTAAATGAGAGGTTCTCAAATCTGACTGTGCACCAGATTAATGAGTTGAAATATTAGCACATACAAAAGACCATGATCCTACTGAGATCTACTGAATTAAAAATCAGGGCCTGAAAATCTGTATTCTTAACAAGATTCATGCAGAGAAGAATAATGATAATACTGTTGGCTTAATTTACATCAGGGAGATGTTGTGGGGAATCAAATGAGACCTGGAATGTGAAATTACTTTGACAAATGATGGTTACATGTGCCAGGCATCTTGCTAGGTGTTTTTTAATTATATTAAATTACTTAATTTCCATAATGGCTCTGTAAGTTTGAGCCACAGCTTCCTCATCCAAGCTACACAGTTTAGAAGAATATATACCAAAATGTTAATAGTGGCTACTTCCAGGCAATGAGATATGGGTGATTTTTTTTTTCCTTATATTTTCCACATTTCATCTTACTTTCTTTTTCCTTTTTTTTGGTAAAATGTTACTTTTATAATTAAAAAATTATACCAAGTCTATAAAAATTACTACAAACTTCTTAATTTTATGTGGCCAGTCTAGATTTACTCACAGATCTCTCTGGTTCCAATAAACCATATTCATTCCATTACATCATAATGTTAGAGAAAGTACTAGAAAATCTTTAAAATGTTATCTGAACAAAGTGCTCTGAGATTTAAAAAATAGTTGAAGATGGTTGAGCTAAGTATTAGGCACCCCTCTCAAAATGTTGCCATGGCTTCTGAGAATAAATAGTGTCCCCTTAATTATCTCCAGTCCTACTATTTAATTATTTGAGAGATACTTATATAAATTTTATTGTGTTGCAGACATTGTTCTAAGTAATTTACCAGCATTAACTCATTTAATCCTCATAATACATATGAGCTCTTATTAATCTCATGTTACAGATGAGGAAAGTGAGGCAGACAGCTGTGCTACTTAACCCAAGGTCATATGACCAAGGAATTGCAAAGCTAGAATTAAAACCCGTCTTGTTTCAGTACCCATGCTTTTAACCACTATACTGTGCTTCCATCATGCATGATGACTAAGATAATTAGGCTGGTGGTTCAAATCCACCAGCCACTCCTCAGAAGGAGGGTTGGACAATCTACTTCCGTAGTGATACCACCTCGGAAACCCAGGGAGGGGTCGCTATGAGTTGGGTCCGACTTGAAGGCACATAACAACAACAAATAAATGATATGGAGGTCTAATACATTTAGTCAATATCATTTATATCTGAGCTTAAACTAGTTCATTAGGAGAATTTTTATATAGATGAACACCCCAGGACAATGAAACCTGGCATTAATATTTGAAAGGGGTGAAGGAGATGAGGAAAATTCAAGAGTGTTGTAAATGCTTAGTTCCAACGTTATGCCACAGTAAGGAGTCCCAGGTACTAGGAGAACATCAAGAAAGTCTTGGGTACACTATATAGAAGCAAAGATGGTAGATCCTGAGGTTATATGTTACATTTTCACAAATTTTCTCTAGACTGGTTCAGTATAGCAGCATCCCAATCTTGAAATTATTAAAATGAGATGATCATCATCTGAGTGTGTACTCTAAACATGAAGATAAAAACTTTCTAAATTCTGCCAGAAGTTGATAATGCATCCACAGTGCCTCACACAATTTGGAGATTTGACATTTGTCCTAAATATGTCACTTTATTTCTTAATAGTGGCAATATTAGCATAAATAA
Organism: Orycteropus afer afer; assembly: GCF_000298275.1. Taxonomy (NCBI): domain Eukaryota; kingdom Metazoa; phylum Chordata; class Mammalia; order Tubulidentata; family Orycteropodidae; genus Orycteropus; species Orycteropus afer. The sequence goes on from NW_006921975.1 coordinate 1,971,483, forward strand.
GTAGCAGAAGATAAAGTGTCTTGATCACCATCAACATAATGGGCCACACATCCTGAATAACACATATGCAAGTCTGCTCCCCAATTTTCTGTCCTCACCCTCACTCTTGCTTAAGATGACAGATCTTAATGTCATTTTCTGCTTCTTTTCAGCTGCTTTTCTAAATCACAAGTGAAATAGGTAAATGGTCCAAACCAAATGCAAACTAAGGCTGTCAAAATTCAGGAAAGGAGACTTTTCAATCACTAATTTAGTTTCAAATGTGTAGTTTAAGAAAATAACTACAATTAGGAGAAGGGAAATAAAAGAAAGACTAACGCAAAAGAGGTAAAAATCTTGCTTAGTATTTTTATTTATATTAGAGTTGAGTTCCTCAGCTGAAAGTTGAAAACTTTGTGTGATACTCTAAAAATACAGTGACAGAATGGAGTGTTCTTACCTTCAGAACCTACAGGAATGCAATGCACATTTGTTTGGGTCACCCACTGGCCACTCGGTGTTCATTCATCCTTTATTTATGCATTCATTTACTTTTTATAATAGTTTGGGTGAAAGTTTCAGAGCAAATGGTTTTCCATTCAACAATTTATACACATCTTGTTTCATGATGTTGGTTGCAATCCCCTCAGTGTATCAGCACTCTTCCCACTTCCTCCCTGGCTTCCGCATTCCCATTTGTCTTTCTTTCTTGCCTCTTTCTGCCTTCTGAACTCTGGTTTTGGACAAATCCTGCCCTTTTGGTCTTGTTTGGTTGATTGTACTGAGGAGTACATTCTTCCCTGGTGTTATTATTCACTTTATGTTGTTCTTGTTATGTGCTGTCGAGTTAGACCCGACACATAGCTACCCCTCCTTGGATTTCCAAGGCAGTATCACTACAGAAGTAGATTGTCCCATCTTCCTTCCGAGGAGTGGCTGGTGGGTTTGAACCGCCAGCCTTCTGGTTAGCAGTCAAGTGCCTTAGGCACTATGCTACCAGAGCTCCTATTAACTTTATAGGCCTGTCTATTGTTTGGCTGAAAGTTGATCTCAAGAATGGGTTTATTTCCAGGCCTGAAGGATGTCTAAAGACCATAGTCTCAGGGATTCCACCAGTCTCTAACAGGCCAGTAAGTCTGGTCTTTTTATATTTTGAATTTTATTCTACATTTTTCCCCTCCCTCTCTGTCCAGCATCTTCTATTATGATGCTAATCAGAGAGGTGTGTAGTGGTAGCCAGGCACCATCTAGTTCTTCTGATCTCGGGGCAGTAGAGACTTCATTCACTCTTTTTAATAGTAATTTGGTTTTCATTTGGAAAATTACCCACATCTCATTGTGTGAAGTCTGGATCAGGTAGTCAATGGAAGTATCCTGCCCACAATAAGGATTCTGAGGAATAATGAGGAAAGCAATACCTAAGAGATCAAAAGGGCTGATTGGAATTTATGAGATGAGGTTTAGTTGTATTACTTTGAGGAGTAGAAAACATGTGACTTTATTCTGTACTCCAAATCTGGTGACACAGTATATAATAACAATAAAACAAATCCACTGCCATCAAGTCAATCCCAACTCATAGCGACCCTCTTTGAGTTTCTGAGACAGTAAATCTTTACAGAAGTATATTGCCCAGTCTCCCTTCCATGGAGTGGCTGGTGAGTTTAAACAGCCAATGCAGTCAAATGCCTTTGGTGCTATGCCACCAAAGCTCCTTCAGTGTATAATAGTGACAAGTAATTTAACGAATAGAAGAAAACATATAAAATGTTAGCAGTGTTTAATATCTGGGTGGTAAGATTATGGATGTTTACTATTTTCTTCTCTATAAAAGTAATACATGCACATTAGAAAGTATTTAAAACCACATAAAACCTTTCAATATATTTGTTTACAAATGCTTCATTACATGTGCTGTCCTCATTTGGGAAGTCAGACAAATCTTCCTCTGGTGAGATGGTGGCATACCTTATCCCACGGTTAACATCCCTAAGCTGCCTGAAGTCTTTAAGAATAGGTTTCCTTGTTGTTTCAGGATCACAGGCTAACCTGTTGTTGTTACCACCTAAGATTTAAAACTTGCAGCACACATAATTCATGCAAACATGTGATTCAACATAAATACCTCTGAGAAACTTTGATATCTTTTGAGTAAATCCTAATAAAAATCTCATAATATTCAGTTTTCCTGATGGAAGTGTATAAACCCAAACCAAACTCACTGCTGACGAGTCGGATCCAACTCATAGCAACCCCTCCTTGGGTTTCCGAGGCGGTATCACTATGGAAGTAGATCACCCAACCTTCCTTCCAAAGTATATATCCACTCCTATTGCCATTGCCCCTACTAGTCTGAGTCTGAACCTAGGAAACTTTTTGTTTTCTCTCTCTTTGTTTTCTTGCCCTTGACTTGGGTCTTTGTTTCAGGCTGAATATACTCCAGCAAGGTTTATTCTATTGGTTCTCTGCTCTTTCTTGTCTGATTAGATTTCTAAAAAGTGCTCTTAGCTCTGTACAACTCTGCCTTCTGGTATAAGCAGCCACACAATCCAATCGATACCTCATCCCCTATACTGGCAGCGTATGTCTTCGGCACAGAGTCACAAGACTGGTTTGCGTGTTAATAAAAATATCATTTTCTCCCTGAAAGTTTCATGGTCCTTCCTCACAAATTTGAATATACTTAACATCACATTTTAATTGTATCATATTGGCAGCTGAAGTTATCCAAGGTCATCCCCTAATTCACAATCACTTTTGGAGGTCTAGTGGGAAGAAGAAAAGCTGTCTTTGCAGTAGTCTCTTTTGCAAAGTGAAAAAGCCTGGAATATTAGTCTATGAGGTGTTCTTTGCTGAAAACACAAAACAGTGCTGACTAAAGGTGCTATATGTCAAGGACCAACATTTGGGAATTTTTTGCTTGAGTTATTTTTACAGAGTAAATTTTGTTCAGATACAAAATAATGACTACATTTATGTATATTTTATTTTAACCTTTACATTTGTCATGACCTTCTGAAATGAAGGCACTTAACTTTCATCAGTAAAGGCTAGCTTTCATCTCTTTAAAGCCTATCCTTATGACTCCTGACTATGCTATGCTTTGTCTTCTCTGATATCTTTTAACACTTTTGGCCCATTTCAAAAAATCAGTATCTGACTGAAGACTGTACTACATTACTCTTTCTGTTTCATTACTTTCCAAACAGATTTCAAGCTTCTTGAAAGAAGAATTGGAGTGAATCTTAGACTTGGGTTCTATACCAGCTTTGCCACAGGGAATACAACAGTAGACATTATAGACAAAATCTCTACTTTCAGGAATTTCTATCTGTGAGAGAAAATGTTATCAACAAGAAAGCAATTTGATAATTAGGCAATGAATAAGGAAGACCAAAGAAGAACTGATGCCTTTGAATTATGGTGTTGAGAAAGAAAATTGAATATACCATGGACTGCCAAAAGAATAAACAAAGCTGTCTTGGAAGAATAGCCAGAATGCTCTTTAGAAGTGAGGATGGTAAGACATTGACTGATAGACTTTGGACATGTTATCAGGTGGGACCAGTTCCTGGAGAAGGACATAATACTTGGTAAAGTAGGGGGGTCAGTGAAAAAGAGGAAGACCCATAAGATGGATTGACAAAACAGCTGCAGTAATTTCTCTAACTTAGGAATTGTGAGGATGGTGCAGAAGGGGGTAGTGTTTCATTCTGTTGGACATAGAGCCATTATGGATCTCAAGTGGCTCAATGGCACTAACAACAACAAGTTGATATCCAAGATATTTTCAGCAAATGATGAGTGCTATGAAGAAAATAAGTGTGATTATGATAAAAAATGACTCATGAAGTGGGGACCTGATTTCAATTAGGTCATCAGGGAAGTCTTTTTGGCAGTGGTGATGCTTGAACTGAGGCCTAAATGATGAAAATAAGTCAGATATAGACAGACATGAGGGGAGAGTATCCTAGGAAGAGGAAAAAGCACAATGGCTCTGGAGTGGTAGGAAGTTTAGTGTGTCTAAGAAATGTGGATGAACCATAGTGATCGGGGTAGTGAGAAACAAATTCAGAGAGGTAAGCAAAGGGTGAATGATTTGGGCCTTTCTTTTGTATATTGTTTGAATTTGAAGTTCACTCAAATTATGATGGTAAGTCATTAGACAATTTTAAGCAGTAGTGTGGCATGACCTGTTTCAAAAATATTACTCTGGCTGCTGTGTAGGAAAGAATATTGGGAAATAGGAATGGAAGCAGGAAATATGTTATGGGGCTGCTCCAGTGTCTAGGTGAGAAAAAATGATTGCTTGGTGTAAGATAGTGGAAGTTGAGACAGAGAGGAGTGCTCAGCTTTTGAATATATATATTAAAGGGAGTTTTCAGGACTTTCTGATGGATTTCACTTGGTAGTAAGGGAAAGAAAGAAACCAAGGATGACATCTATGTATTTGGCTTGAGCAGCTGAGTGGATGGTGGTGACATTGATCAATATGGAGATCTGCAGAGGACTAACTTTAAGGTGGAGTCATGAGTTCTGTTTTAGATATATTATGCTTAAGATACAGCCATTCAGCTGGAAACATTTAAAAGTTGCTCAGATATTCATGTTTGGGACTCAGGGTAGAGGTCAGGAATGGGAATAGAAAGTTGAGTTATTTAGTGTTTTAAGTCATAGGATTTGTAGGACAGTCTATCTTTAGCAAGGTGGTAGAAATTCATCTAAAACCAATGCAAGTTAAAATAAAAAGAAATTCATTGGCTCACGTAACTGGGGGTGATCATGAGTAGTCTGGGTTCAGACTATCTGGGTAGATCCAGTGTTTCAGTCTGAATCTAGGAAAATTGAATGCTGTCAAAAATGAAATGGAAACACATAAGTATCTATATTCTAGGCATTAGTGAGCCGAATGGACTGGTATTGACCATTTTGACTCAAAATCATATGGTCTACTATGCCAGGAATGACCAATTGAAGAGGAATGGCATCACATTTGATGTCATAAACATTTCAAGATCTATCCAGAAGTACAGTGCTGTCAGTAATAAGAAAATATCCATACCCATACAAGGAAGACTAGTTAACACTTGCTATTGTTGTTACATGACATCAAGTCGGCTCCAACTCAAAGCCTTATGTACAACAGAACAAAATACTGCCTGGTCCTGAGCCAGCCTCACAATCTTTGCTATGTTTGAACCCATCATTGCAGCTACTGTGTCAATCCATCTCATCGAGGGTCTTCCCATTTTTTGCTGACCCTCTACTCTACCAAGCATGATATCCTTCTCCAGGGAATGGGCCCCTCTGAAAACATGACCAAAATAAGTGACACAAAGTCTGGTCATTCTTGCTTCCGAGGAGCATTACAGCTGCACTTCGCCCAGGACAGATTTTTTTTGTTCTGGCAGTCCATGGTATTTTCAGTATTTTTTGCCAACATCACAATTCAAAGGCATCGATTCTTCTTTGGTCTTCCTTACTCATTGTCCAGCTTTCATATGCATATGAGGTGATTGAAAATATTATGGCTTGGGTTGTTGTTGCTGTTGTTATGAGCCATCAAGATGGACCCGACTCATAGGGACCCCTTCTTGGGTTTCTGAGATGGTATCACTATGGAAGTAGATTGCCTAACCTTAGGTGCACCTTAGTCTTCAAAGTAGTTAATAATACTATTATTCAAATTTACATACTAACCACTAAAGCCAAAGATGAAGAAACTGAAGATTTTTTTTTTTTTACCAACTTCTGCAGTCTGAAATTGACTAAACATGAAATCAAGATGTATTGATAATTACTGGAGACTGGAACATAAAAGTTAGAAACTAAGAAGAAGCATCAATAGTTGGAAAATATGGCCTCGGTGACAGAAATGATGCCAGAGACCACATGATAGAATTTTGCAAGACCAATGAATTATGCATTGCAAATACCTTTTTCAACAACATAAACCACAAATATACATGTGGACCTTGCCAGATGGAATACACAGGAATCAAATTGACTACATTTGGGGAAAGAGGTAACGGAGAAGCTCAATATCATCAGTCAGAACAAGGCCAGGACATGATTGTGGAACAGACTATCAATTGCTCATATGCAAGTTCAAGTTGAAGCTGAAGAAAATTTAAACAAGTACATGAGAGCCAAAATAAGACCTTTGATGTAATGAACACCATTGACTGAAGACCAGACAAGTTGTGAGATGGCATTAAAACATTATAGATGAAGAAAGAAAAAGTCATGAAAAACATGGGGGGAGGCACCAAAATGCATGTCAGAAGAGACTCTGAAACTTGCTCATGAATGGGAAGTAGCTAAAGCAAATGGAGGAAATGATGAAATAAAAGAGCTGAAGAGAAGATTTCAAAGGGCATCTCAAGAAGACAAAGTAATATATTATAATGAAACATGCAGAGGCCTAGAATTAGAAAACCAGAAGGGAAGAACATGCTTGGCATTTCTCAAACCAAAAGAACTGAAGAAAAAAATCAAGCCTTGAGTGGCAATATTGAAGGATTCTATGGGCAAAATAGTGAATGATACAGGAAGCATCAAAAGAAGATGGAAGGCATACACAGAGTCACTGCACCAAAAAGAGTTGGTTGGTGTTCAACCATGTCAGAAGGTAGCATATGAACAAGAACCAATGGTACTGAATGAAGAAGTCCAGGTTGAACTGAAGGCATTGGTGAAAAACAAGGAACCGGGAAATGTAGGAATGCCCGCTGAGATTATTTCAACAAACAGATGTAGTTCTGGAGGTGCTCATTCATTACTGACAAGAAATTTGGAAGCTAGCTACCTGGCCAACTGACTGGAAGAGATCCATATTTCTGCCCATTCCAAAGAAAGATCATCCAACAGAATGTGGAAATTATTGAACAACATCAGTAATATCACACATGAGTAAAATTTTGCTGAAGATAGTTCAAAAACAGTTGCAGTCCAAAATTCAAGCTGGATTCAGAAGGCATGGAATGAGGGATGTCATTGCTGATGTCAGATGGAACTTGGCTGAAAGTACAAAATAAAGATGCTTACCTGTGTTTTATTGACTATGCAAAGGCATTTGACTATATGGATCATAACAAATTATGGATAACATTGTGAAGAATGGGAATTCCAGAACCTTTTATTGTGCTTGTGAGGAATCCAAACACAGACCAAGAGGCGGTTGTTCAAACAAAACAAGGAGATACTGAATGGTTTAAATTTAGGAAATGTTTGCATCAGGGTTGTATCTGTTCACCAAATTTATTCAATCTGTATGCTGAGAAAATAATTCAAGAAGCTG
>NW_006921975.1:1979361-1980134 GCF_000298275.1 Orycteropus afer afer
AAAAAACCTCTTTAAAGTGTTAAAGAGCAAAAATGTCACTTTGAACACTTTGAAGACTAAGGTGCGCCTAACCCAAGCCATGGTATTTTCAACAGCAGTATATGCATGCGAAAGCTGGACAATGAACAAGGAAGACAGAAGAAGAGTGGATGGTTTCACATTGTGGTGTTAGTGAAAAACACAGAAAATATTATTGCCAGAAGAAGGAACAAATCTGTCCTGGAAGAAGTGCAGCTGGAATGCTCCTTGGAAGTGAGAATGGCCAGACTTCATCTCACCTACTTTGGTCATTATTTTACTCCTCTAGTGCTGCTCTAATATACCACAAATGTATGGCTTGAACAAACAGGGATTTATTCTTTTACAGTTTTGGAGGCTAGAAGTCCGAGTTCAAAGTGCCAGCTCTAGGGGCTGGGTGAAGGCCCCTCAACCTTGGGCTTCAGCTATGTCTCTTGCTCCCAGCCCACTGCTGCTGGAGGAGTCTCTTAGATCAGGCAGGTGCTTGTTGCTGAGGCTTACAAACCCAAGGTATGGCACAGTCCTAAAATTATCAAGCAACATGGCAGGCCACTAATTCAAGTCTGTTAACAGTGCCAACATCATTAGACAACATGGCAGGCCACTGACGTGACGACTTGGCTACATGCAGGGTCCAAGCATGCCAAAAAGCTCAATGCTTCTCCTTATATACTGGAAGCAGACCATATCCCTGAGGCAGCTTGTGTTGGATTGGGTTCTCTAGAGAAACACAAAAACCAGCAAAGTATATATAT
>NW_006921975.1:1980893-1994661 GCF_000298275.1 Orycteropus afer afer
CACTCTGCAGAAGGAAGACTGGACAATCTACTTCCATAAATATTTAGTACCTTGGAAACCCAAAAGGGGTTGCTATGAGTCAGAATCTACTCAATGCCAGTTAGTTTGGTTTTTTTCAGAGGGTCGCTATAAATTAGAGCCAATTCAATGACCCTTAACAAAAACAAAAACAACAAAATTGTTTCATATAATGTCACCAGATATACTTTCTCCTTATCCATTTCTTTCACTTCTGCTTTTTCCTAATTGTTTTCTTTCTCAGCGAGATCACTCTATGTGGCAGCAAAGATAGCAGCAGTTTCAGGATCACATAGTCCTTGTGGTTCACCATACCAAAGAAAGCACCCTGACATTCTCTCACCCAACATTCACTTCAAATGACTCAGATTGGCTCAGCTTAGGTCACATAAATATTCTGAAACCAATCACTGTATCGGGAGGTAGAGTTCTCTGATTAGTCATCTTATGGTAGAGTAGGCTGTGTGTTTGTCAGATAAAGGGAAATCTTAAAGTTCCAGACAAAACTTAGGCCCTTCCATGGTTGCAGGGGACATCAAGCTCAATTGGCATAACATACTACATAAAAACACTGTTCCACATCCTAATTTGACTAGTAGTGACTGGGATCTTAAAAGCTTGCACGTGGCTATCTAGATGCAATGATGGGTCTCTCCTCATCCAGAGCAAAGAAGAATGAAGAAAACCAAAGATGCAAGGAAACAATTAGTCCAAGGGACTGGTACACCATGTGATCCTCAGCCTGTATGATTATGAGACCAGAAGAACTAGAAGGTGCCCAGCTACCACTGTCAACCACTCAGAGGGACATCTATGTAGGAGACCCTGGATAGAGTGAGAGAACAATGTGGAACAAAACTCAAAACCACGAGGTAAAGAAAAAAAAGAGAGAGAGACCAGATTTGCTGGTCTGATAGAGCCTGGTGGAACCATTGAAACTATGGCCCCTAACTGCCCTTTAGGTCTGGAATTGAATCCACTTCTGTGGATTCCAGCCAAACAAAAGACAGGCATATGATCTGAACATTTACATTAGGTAGATACACTCCTTGGAAAGGTCAATCATGGGACAATAGAAAGGCTTTGTATGCACAGCTCAGGGGGCAAGAGTGCCTGGGAGGGAAGGACACAGGGAAGAGATAACTAAGAGGAGAAAATGGGAGGAGAGATATTGCATTGTGCAAAACTGCAGTCAATGTCATGAGACAAGGTGTATGTGAACTGCCGTATGGAAATTGAATTTGCTCTGTAAACTGTTTTTCATTTTCTTTTTTTTTTTTGGAGGGGACCAAGTAATACTTCTGCACAGTACTGTTCTTAAGACTTCGGCAAGAGGGCCCCTACCCTAGGTCCCATGCCTTGGGATACTGAGCACTTTAGAGTGACTTACTCAAAATTTTCAAGTCCTACTTCAGTGAGTAGGACAGGTGAAGACTAGCAGTGCCTTATGATCAGGACACTTCAGGACTATGTGGGTCTCAATCACCTAAAGTTCTTCTCTTGAGCTTTCCTAAGTCTATCTTTGGTACTTGGGACTGGCCAAGATCAGAAATACCATCTGAAAAGGTTATATTGAGCCTGAACTGAGATCCAAATGGGCCTTATCCCCTGTTTCTTCTATTTAAGGTATTCTCAAATCTTGTATGTAGGGTTAAACAGTTGACCTGAGAAGCTTTAGGATTCATGCCTAACACATTATTCTGGGCCCAGTGACTGAGTTTCTGATTACCACACAGTATTTCTTTCACAATATTGCATCAGAATGAAGTGCCATAACAGTAACAACATACTGATTTAGTTAACTATCTCATCAGACACAGGATGAATTCAGGATTCTGAGATACTGATGACTCACCACCTACCCTTGATCTTGAGCTGCATGTGTGAGCATTTACCCTGTGTGATCCCTTCTTCTGGCACCCAGAGTGGTCACCCCATTCCCTCCAAATGCTTTGGGTCATGTGTTAGGCAATCCACTGGGGGTGGCTGCACCTATCTCTTCCAAGGGCTATCAAGACCACTGTCTCAATGCCAACAGATAACATCATTTGATGTCTTCAATACAAGGATGTTGAGCTCTCCCAGGTCAGTTGTAAGCCTGTGTTTCATGGAGGGACAAACATTCCTTGAAAAAATGGAATATTCTTACCACTTTTCCCACAGGTCTCTTGTTTATCCTCCATGATGGTGGCTATGTGTGGAAGGCAGTGATGCTATCCACATTGAAACTGATCATATTATAGGAATATAGTGATTACAGTCTAACCAGTTCAAAGGAAGACATAGTTAAAAGAAGTGTTTCTATGTTTGTGTTACAAAATTCTGAATGATAAATTTGACATGACTGGAAGAACAAATTGCTGTTCACATGTCTCTGTGTACTCTGGGCAAGATTTGTATTTGTGGTCATCATCAACAAAGCACAGTAGCAGCCATTGAGGAGTCATTATTCATGAGAAGTAGGGTGGATGATGTAGAATCTTGAGTAATTATGTAACCAGAATGAAAGAAATAGCAATAGGGAACTGCAGAGGCTAGAAGATCTACATTAAACAGGTTTTGAAGAGCCATGATATTGTGAATAATAACAGTATTGCTGTGTTTTCTCATGGTGAGATATGTGAAATTAGCTGGAAATAGACATTTGACAATAAAACACATGAAGAGTTGGTTTTTGGAACTGAATGGGAAGAGATGGTGCCTGGACACACTATACTTTAAGTGCACTTTTGTACAGTAAGCAAACACAAAAGTACTTCTTCTGTACCAATTATTCCAAATATTTTCTGTCTTACTAATATTCTAAACTGTCATTGATACATCACTATACTTCACACGGACCCATTGATTTTATAATATATTTTTAAATTAAGTTGTTTATATAATCAGAAAATAAACTTGCTTCTTTAGGAACTGAAATGTTTGAAAAAGCAGAACAATATGAATTATATCATCTACAAATTCATATCAAAGATATAAACAAAATCTGACAGAATATAAAAATATTATTCCTTGATGACTGAAAAATCTGACCAATATGACCATCAGATATTAGATCACGTAACATATTGTTATTCCTTTTGTGTTTATTGAGGTTTGTCATCTGTACTCTAAATAGTCCCAAATTGCAGTACTTTTAATTGCTTGAGTATAGTCATAGAAGTCGTGTCCTCTAGCTTGCTCCAAGAATGCCAACTGGTATTGTTCATTGTGGTCCGTCAGCCTTAACTGACAGCTTTCTCTACTTTCTTGTAGCTTCTAACTTGTTGCTTATAATCTTCAATAAATTGGAGAATGAGATAAATAAGTTTATTTTGCTTGTATATAAATTAGGAGCTCTGGTAGCATAGTGCCTAAGGCATTTGACTGCTAACCAGAAGGTTGGTGGTTCAAACCCACTAGCCACTCCTCGGAAGGAGGATTGGGCTTTCCATAAGAAGGAATCATTCCCCGGAGAAGAATGTCATGCTTAGTAAGGTGGAGGGTCGACAGAGGAGGGGAAGGCCCTCAATGAGATGAATTGACACAGCGGCTGCCACGATGGGGTTAAGTACAGCAGGGATTGCGGAGCTGGCACAGGATCCAGTGGTGTATTGTTCTGCTAAGCATAGGGTCGCTATGAGTCAGAGACAACTAGACGGCACCTAACGACAACACTTCCGTAGTGATACCACCTCAGAAACCCATTGGAACATACAGTATCCAAGCAAAGGATGAAATACTCCTGTGGAATAAAAATCTTGGACTTTATTTAGCTTGTGAGATTCATGAGAACTATCTTAGGCTTTTTTGTTTGTATGTAAGTTCAGGGTTGAAGTTGTTGGAAGTCTAATATCCTTGTGTGTTTGTTTAGGGTGTGTATATGTGTTTGTGTGTGTATGTGTTATGACTAGATATTATGTTTGTGTATATATCTATTTTATTTTATAAGCACCAGATTTGACTTAATATCCTAAAACAGAGGGAAAATGATTAGTAATTAGAGTCATGTTTATACCTCTAATGTTGACATTTTTTGTAGTTTGTTCGAACTTAACTTGTTAGTCTTTAGTGCCTATCATTAAAAGAAAAAAATAGGCTTGACCTATATTAACTGCATATCCTAGCAGTGTCCCACCCCAAGTCAGTATTGTGACTGAATGAATAGTTCTCTGGACAGCTCATGGTCCTCATGTAAAAGCTATAGGATTTTGAACATATCTATTTAATGTACCACAAAGAGCCCCCAATTGCAGAAAATATTGAAATTGTCAACAATTTAATTTTACTTGGGTCAAAAATCAATGCCCATGGAAGCAGCAGCCAATAAATCAAACAACGTATTGCATTTGGCAAGTCTGCCACAAAAGACCCCCTTACAATCTTAAGAAAACAAAGATGTCACTTTGAGGACTAAGGTACAGTTGACCCTAGCCATGGTATTTACAATTGCCACATTCACACGTGAAACCTGGACAGTGAATAAGGAAGACAGGAGAAGACTTGACACATTAGAATTATAGTATTGGCAAGAATATTAAATATATCATGGACTGTCAGAAGAACGAAGATATCTGTCTTGAGAGAAGTGCATTCAGAATATCCTTAGAAGTGAAAGTGGTGAGATTTTGTCTTGCTTACTTTGGACATGTCATCCAGAGAAACTAGTCCTTGGAGAAGGGCATCATGCATGGTAAAGTAGAAGGTCAGCAAAGAAAGAGGAAGGCCCTCAATGAGAAAGACTGACACTAGGACTGCATTAATGGGCTCATGCAGAGCAACGATTGTGAGGACGGTGCAGGACCGGGCAACTTTTTGTTTGTTCTATTATACATGGGGTTGCTAAGAGTCAGAACTTACTTGACAGCACCTAACAACAACAACAACAACATTTAATGTACACACTAAATTGGGAGCTCTGGTGGCACAGTGCCTAAGGCATTTGACTACTAACCAGAAGGCTGGCGGTTCAAACCCACCAGCCACTCTTCGGAAGGAAGGTTGGGCAATCTACTTCCGTAGTGACACTGTCTCAAAAACCCAAGGAGGGGTCGCTATGAGTTGGATCTGACTACACAACAGTGAGTTAGTTAATTTCAGTTAATGGTTTACAGTGAAACTCAGTTGATCATTTGCTGTGTAAGCTTATGCCCTGGCACCCCACATCACCATCCCTATTAACCTCTCAAAGTCATAAAGAGTGACTACTTTATTCATCTACTTGAATACGTAATAGTACCACAACAATCCTCTAACTCCCTTTAAGATAGTCATGGAACTTCTCTCTCTCTCTCTCTCTCTCTCTCTCTCTCTCTGTTTTGTGCAGAATTTAGTCAGGATGGCCTCATTCTACCCTCTTGGCTCTCACCTGTGTCCCTTTTTCCATGAGTTATTCACTGTTACAGCTATCACTGTACTACAAATCTTTGAGAAATAACTTCAGTCCTCTCTTTCTTAAATTCCCTCGCCTTTATAAAAATGACCTCAGTTCCCCTTCTAGCCTGTAGGAAAATACCTATCAAAGGAGGCCTTGAGAGTCTTTTAAGTGTTCAGGTGAGCAGTATGGTTTTGAAGAAAGGAACTTGGCTAGGATTCAGCTCCTCAGAACAAATTTCTTGACCTTGAAAAAGACACTGAAGGCCTCTCTAAGCCTCAAACCTCTCACTTATAAAAATGGGTATGTCTCCTGATTTATGTATGCTGTCTTATTTTGTCTCCCCAACCACAGTGAAATTTACTTCTGTGAAGAATCTCTGCTTTAGCTCATGGTCTATTTATTATGTAGTGAAGTTGGAATAACGGTAATAAGAGGACCTTCCTAGTTGTGGAAGAAGAAGGCACCAACAGCACAACTTGAAAACCACAGGTGCACATATAACAACCCTCTTCCCAAGTCATGCTTGCCAAAGCTTGGGAGGTTACCTGACATGACATGCAGTGACTGCTTTGGATACGTGTGTTGAACATAAATCTCTCAGCTTATTGAAAGCAGTTATTACCCAGTTAGGGCTACCTGTCTCTGTCTCTCACGGTGTGGCAATAACCCTTGAGTTTCAGGGAAAGTTAGGGGAATGAGATATGTGTCTAGTCTCCATTAAAGAAACAGTGGGTATCTTCTGATTTTTCCTCAAAAGCTTGTCACTTGCTAAGTGATTACAACTAAAATCCATTAAACAGGTAAAATAGTCTGTGGCCTACCTTGTTCTACCTACCACTGAAAAGTTCAAGTCAATTATTTAATTAAAAAAAATTTAAATCCACTTTAGCCAGTCACCTTTGCATAGTATTTGAAAGGCTCAGCATAGTAACTTTGTGCTGAAGAACATGGATGGCTAAAATAATTTCGTGTGCTGGTCAAAAAGGCAAGGCTTGGGGAAATGTAACCATTTTGGAGATGAAAGGAAGGCCTCCGTGAATTTTTTGAGATATGCTGTAAGCTTTTCATTGACATTTCTTTATTTTTTGCCAGCTAATCCTAATAAAATAACTCACTTCTTTCAAATTTCCCCTTTCTGCACTTCCGAGCCTCCCAACCCCCACAGGCTTCCTGCAATTTATAGAGGTGGTGTCATCTGCTTTAAAACATCTAAATAACTTGCTCTGTTGCTGAATAAATTTGTTCCTCATCTGGATCCCTCGGCTCTCTACAACCTGAGTCATAGTGCTTACTTTGTCAGTAATCTTTATTAATATTTCATCAGTCATTTTCTTTCCAAAAGAATGAGGTTTGTACTTTTCTTGCCATGCTGGGAGGGAGTGATAGAGGCAGAAAGGCTTACTGATTTACATAAAGATTGCAAACTATTATTCTCCAAGTAATTTTAAAGTGCATACACTGCATACCACATTCTGATGTAATCATATCCCTGCCTATTGAGTCTGACATACATGAAATCCATAACTGGAGTTGGCTTTCTAAAGAGAGAAATCACTTCTTACAGGGGAAGTAAGGAGTGCTATATTTTAAGACTTCTTTGGAAGGAAAGCCAATAGAAGCCAATCAAGTCATGCTTAACAAATTCTATTCAGATTCCCATTCCATTAACACAAGCATAAACTCAGGTACACTTCCTCAGGCTCCCTCTCACGTCAGCTCACTTCTACGTTTCTACTTTTTCTCATAGACTTCTTCAAGCTCCTACCTCTACTTCTGTCTTTATGCCTGTGCCTGGTCAAAAGTTTCTCATTCATTGAAATTTCAAATCTTACTTCCTTGATTATTATAGTTTCTTCTCAGATCCCTTATTTATTTTTGTGAACTTACAAAACCTTGTCTTTAGTCATGTGCTACTTTGTACTCTGAGAGTTTTTCATATGCCAACTCCATCAAGCTACAGTAGGCTCCATCTTTTAAATCTAGGATAATCATACATCTTAGTATGGTTAGGATAGCCCTAGTTTGTTGTTATTGTTATTTGCCATCAAGTCGACCTTGACTCATAGTGACCCCTCCTTGGGTTCCCAAGGAAGTATCACTACGGAAGTAGATTGCCCAACCTTCCTTCTGAGGAATGACTGGTGGGTTTAAACCGCCAGCCCTCTGGTTAGCAGGCAAGTGCCTTAGCCACTACACTACCAGAGATCTAGTTTACCACTTTTTATTCCATTATAACTTAATATTACCCCCCTTTTTTTCTCAAAAGTGTCCTATTTTTACCAATAAATTATATAGTCACTTTATCTAAACATCCAGTATTGTTGTACTCCACAATACTGTGCTAGACATTAAGTGATCAATATATATTTGTTAAGATAGAGTTGCCATTATTTATTGCCTATATTGTCTCTCTGAATATTATGTCATAGCTTTTATAAATATTATTAACTCAAGGAGCCTTATTGACATATGTCAAATGTAGAAATTGGTTCAAGCACAAATTGACTACATATGTGATAACTGAAGTAAATTTAGATCTCAGTATCACTGCCTTACTCCATTCCTGGATCAAAATATAGGCAGCTGTCAGCTACCTATATTCATTAAGAAGAAAAAACATGGACAATATAAAGAAGCAGATTGTTAAAACACACACACACACACACACACACACACGGTTATATCCTTTAGCTTCATATTTCCCTTTCTGATTACCATATTTAATCTGATGTTGGTATCATTTTCTTCGAGCATACACATACTACTCCATTACTCACTGCCATTGTGTTGGATCTGACTCATAGTTACCCCTCCTTGGTTTTCCAAGGCAGTATCACTCTGGAAGTAAATTGCACAACCTTCCTTCTGAGGAGTGGCTGGTGGGTTTGAACCGCCAGCCTTCTGGTTAGTAGTCAAATGCCTCAGGCACTATGCCACCAGAGCTCCCATTTAACAAGCAGTACATGACAATGACAAGAAGAGAGTCCTGTGCTGTTGTCTGCAGAAAAAGAACTAAATTAGATACTTCCTTAGCACAGAACTTTAAGTACATTCTTGTTGGTCGCTGAGCTTCCTCAGGAACTATAGCTATACTTGCATAGGAACTGCAGCCAATCAGAATTGCATGACAGCCTATGAAAGTTGAAAATTTACCCATCTACCTCACCTGTCAGACATACAGTGAAGTAATTTCTGAGAGGTGAGGCATCCTACTATCATGTAGCTTTCACTAGTTACCCCATCCTTAAAAGCTCCTCAATACCAAATAAATTTCAAGTTATTCAGCAATGCACCCTAGTCCCTGCTCCTACCCTCAGAGGCTGCTCCCAGTGTTATCTCTCAGTGCACTCATTCATGCTATTCACTTCAGCCATGCAGCACTACTCACAGTTACTAAATATGCTTTCTACTTCTCAGCAGTTTTTTTGTACCACAGTTCCTCTCCCAAAATATCTTCCTCTCTTGGCTCCATATCTTTCCATGTCCAAATCCTAATATCTTTTCTTTGAGGCTCAACTCAAATATCATTTCTTTCATATTCTGCCTAGCCAAAAGAAATACATTCCTCCTCTCATTTCTCAGTATACCTTAAGTTTCCCTCAATTATGATGTTTATCACCTTGTACCCTGCATGATTTATTTATGAATATATATTATAATGTTGGTTAAACTGTAAACTAGTTAACAGCAAGGATCACATCTTATACATCTTTAACCTTTGTACTGCCTTTAGGATCTCAAACCAAACCCAAAGAAGCTCTGGTGGTGCAGTGCCTAAGGCATTTGACTGCTAACGAGAAGGTTGGTGGTTCAAACCCACCAGTCACTCTCCGGAAGGAAGATGGGACAATCTACTCCCATAAAGATTTACCACCTCGGAAACACAATGGGGGTCACTATGAGGCAAAATCGACTCGATGGCAAGTATTAGGAACTTAGTCAATGATTGGGGGATGAATTATTGTGTCCAATTTAGCCCAAGATAGCAGAACACCTGTTTTCACTCTAACTGCCCAGGCTGTATCTAACCATCCGTGATTGTCCTGATATACATTGGTATTCAGTAATGCTCATAGGTAGTTCAAATGAAATGACTCAAGATGAAACTTTCATCTGGATTACACACTGGAAAAGCAGACACAATTCTGATCTGAAAGCAGTTTTATGCCAAGTTGATAAATAACTCAAGTTTCACTGGGAGAACCCTTGTTTTGCTTTATATTCTCTAATGTCATAAGAATGAATGTCTTTCAAGAAGTATAATTACACATCTTTTATCATAATAAAAAAAGTTTGAGTGACATTTAATTCTTAAATCATAATGATATTGCCTCTCTATGAATTATGAGAGCAATGATGGCCTTTGATACCATAGTGGTGCTATTGTAACTGTGAATTTGGGTATAATTCATTTTTTTCTGTCATGTATAGAGCATTATGAGTATCGCGTGAAGAATACCATGATAAATATCTCTCATACTAATCGAAACACTATTATCTGAATGATTAACCAGAGTTTACCATTATGAAATTTAAAAACGGTATCTAACTTTTTTATTTTTCTTTTTGGGGAAATTCCTTTGTAGTATTATTGTATCTACTTTTTTTCCTTGTATGAACATACAATTCCTAGCTTAAAAGCAGACTCAAATATCATATGAATAAGTAAGTCAAATTTGATTTTGTTATGTTCTAGATGATATTACCTGGTAGAAAAAGGTGTGTTTTCCTAGGTAAAGGTGATCAGATAATCTTAGAATCAGGGAATGTCAAGGTTGAAATAGACAAGCTGGGAATTATAGCCTAACTTAAAGCAATGATATTGCTATAG
The DNA here is from genome assembly GCF_000298275.1 of Orycteropus afer afer. Taxonomy (NCBI): domain Eukaryota; kingdom Metazoa; phylum Chordata; class Mammalia; order Tubulidentata; family Orycteropodidae; genus Orycteropus; species Orycteropus afer. The sequence goes on from NW_006921975.1 coordinate 1,991,099, forward strand.
TAGTTCTGACAGGTGGCCGTCCAGTTTTTGTCAGAATTGCTGCTGTGAAATCTGTTTCTCTAACTTTGGTTTCAGTTCAAGGCCACCTCTTGCCTAAGACAGTGTTCAAATATTTAAAGATGTCCTGATTAGACATCCTTGGTTCTTTTAACCATTCAAAATAACTCCAACTACTCTGGTAAATATTTTCTTACTTTTTGTTGTAGTTCGGGTGAAAGTTTACAGAGCAAATTAGTTTTCCATTCCAAAATGTATACACATTTTATTTCATGACATTGGTTGTCATACCTTCAATGTAACAGCATACTTCTCCATTCTTTCTTGGGTTCTTTTTTTCCATTCGTCCTTCTTCCTGCCCCTTCCTGTCTTCTGAGCTTTGTTTTTGGGCAAACGTTGCCTTTTTGGTCTCATAGGATTTGTTGTACTGACAAATATATTATAAGTCTCTCTATTGTTTGACTGAAAGTTGACCCTTGGGAGTGGATTCAGTACAGGCTTTAAGGATGTCTAGGGACATATTCTCAGGGGTTCTACCAGTCTGTACCAGACCAGTTTTTACCAGACTGGTCTTTTTTATGATTTTGAACTTTGTTCTACAATTTTTTTTTTCTCCGTCTCTGTCCAGGAGCTTCAGTTGGAACCCTGAGCAGAGTACTCAACATTAGTAGCCAGACACCATCTAGTTTTTCTGGTTTGTGGGTAGTGGAGTCTATGGTTTGTGTGGTCTATTAGTCCTTTGGACTAATTGTTTCCTCAAGCGCACCCATGAGTATCGACAGGTCTGGCAGGGGATATTTCTACATATGCATTTTTGTACATGCTGTAAATATATTCAAAGATATTATGGAGCATCAAGGGAAAATTATGAAAACTTCTTAGCCATAACCACACACCTTAAGGGAATGAGTCACTGGGCTTGGGGACTTAGGACCACAGTCTCAGGGGACATCTAGATTAACTGGCATAAGACAGTCCACAAAGACAATGTCCTACATCCTGCTTTGGTAAATAGTGACTGGGGTCTTAAAAGCTTGTGAACAGCTTCTAAGGTATTATTAGTCTCTTGTTGTCTGGAACAAAGAAGAGTGAAGAAAATCAAAGGCTCTGGTAAAGCTTTTCTGATTGCTTCTATTTTTTTTTAATTTCTTCATAATTCAAAACCTAGAACCAAATGCAATATTATCTCTGTTGCCTTGTCATTACAGAAATATGTGGAGCTAAGGCTATTCATAGAGGATAGTTGGTGGTTCAATGGTACAATTCTTGTCTTCCCTGTAGAAGACTGGGTTCGATTCCTGGCCTATCCTCCTCCAGTGCAGCCACCGCTTGTCTGTCAGTGGAGCTTTGCATGGTGCTATGATGCTGAACAGGCTTCAGAGGAGCTTCCAGACTAAGACAGACTAGAAAGAAAGGCTGGGTGATCTGCTTCCAAAAACCAGTTGATGAAAAACATGATTATGACAGTCTGATCTCATTATGCGAATTTGCCATGAATTAGGGCCAATTTCAGGGCCACTAACAGCAACAAAAACAATACTAACTATAAATGGGACAATGTATTTCTAATTATGTAGACTAAAATTTTATCAGATGCCTTCACAGTCAGTTCACGTTGATGGTTCTTTTATATTAATGTTGTTGTTATGTGCCATCGAGTCAGACCCGACTCATAGCGACCCATCCTTGGGTTTCCAAGGCAATATCACTATGGAAGTAGATTGCCCCATCTTCCTTTCGAGGAGTGGCTGGTGGGTTTGAACTGCCAGCCTCCTGGTTAGCAGTCAAGTGCCTTAGGCACTATGCTACCAGAGCTCCTTTTATATAAATAGTGTCATCAATTAAAACTCCCAGAATTTTTTTTCATGTGAGTCTCTGCCCAGGTTGATCTCTTTAAAGTTGTTAGAAAATTGACTTATTGCAGTTTATGACCTGTGGAGGGCTCAGATTTACAGTTGTCAGAGTGGTATTTTTTTTTTTCTTCTTTCTTTTTTTTTAAATTGTTATTTGAGTGAAAGTTTATACAGCAAATTGGTTTTTTTTTCTTCTGTTTTTGTTCATTCTCTTCCTCTGATCTGTATTTGATCTACTTCTTTATCCTTTCCTTTGAAGCTCTGGTTTCCAGGATTATCATCTTTATCCTCTTCACTTAGTTTCTCAAGTCTTTGATGGAGAAGGTCCAGATAGTGTATCTGCCTAGTTTGCCATCTTGAATACTCCTCTATTCATAATTTTTAAAAGAACTTCTCTGGTAGTCCCAAAACAAGAGGCATTTGACTGCTAACCAGAAGGCTGGTGGTTCCAACCCACCAGCCACTCCTCAGAAGGAAGGTTGGGCAATCTACTTCCATAGTAATACTGCCTCGGAAACCCAAGGAGGGGTCGCTATGAGTTGGGTCCACTCAATGGCACATAGCAACAACAATATATACCTAAAAGCAACATAAGTGATATATGCTTATTAAATGTAGCTTGTAAAATATGGAACATATACAAGTGGAAACACATAACCCAAGCAAATAATTGTCAATATCTTGGTATATTTCCTTCCAATCTTTATATTTAGACAAAGAACACTGTATTGTATGAATATTCTTACATTCTGATTTTTCACTTCTATTATGTCAAAAAAAATTTTTCCATGCCCTTCCAAAAAAAAAAAAAAAAAACCCTGAAAAACCACTACCATGAAATTTATTCTAACTCGTAGAGACCCTACAGGACAGAATAGACTGCCTCAGAGCATTTCCAAGGCTGTAAATTTTTATGGAAGTGAACTGCCTCATCTTTCTCCTGTGGAGTGGCTGGTGGTTTTGAAACACTGACCTTTTGGTTTTCAGATGAATGCTTTAACCAGTGCACCACCACAGCTCCTTCCATGCCCTTAAAACCAAAAACCAAACTTACTGCCGTTGAGTTGGATCTGACTCACAGCGACCCCTTCTTGGGTTTCCAAGGCAGTGTCACTATAGAAGTAGATTGCCCAATCTTTCCTTTATTCTGCAGTAATTTATAACTGCCATTAAGTAACATTTAGTAATTTCATTATTGATAGATTTGATATTTTTAATTTTTCTATTTTAAAAATTATAAGTAATATTGAGGAACTTAGGTAAGGTGCTGAGGCAATATATTATGTATTTGAAAAAGTAGTACTATACTTTCATCTCACCCATACAAAATAAATTCCATAATAATTAAAGAGTAACATACAACAAGGGAAAGGAGTTGCTGGGTGGTGCAAATGGTTAAGGTCTTGATTACTAGCTGAAAGGTTGGTGGATGGAACCCATCCAGAGGCACCTCAGAAGACAAGGATGGTGATCTGCTTCTGAAAGGTCACAGTATTCAAAACCCTATGGATTAGTTCTACTCTGACATGAGATGGAATGAAGTCAATGGCAACTAACAACAACATAATAAGAAAAGCAAATGACATCTAGAAGAAAATACACCTACTGCTCATTTATTGACTATCTCATAACCCAACATTTCATATTTATGACAATAATAAACAATCTACTGTCTATGTTGCACACTAATGATATATGTCTGGCAGTAACTAA
>NW_006921975.1:1995965-2003648 GCF_000298275.1 Orycteropus afer afer
TTGAACCACCAGCCTTCTGGTGAGCAGTCAAGTGCCTTAGGCACTATGCTACCAGAACTCCCAGGATTAGGAGTAGGGGTAGGCATATAGCTGGGTGTAGTGTAATGGAAAGGGTTAGAGGTTGGGTTAGGGTTAGGGCTAGAGTAAGGCATTGTGCTAGGGTAAGGCCTAGCATTTGGTCTAGTGTGTGGGTTAGGGTTAGCAGAAAGATAAGGGATAGGGCTAGAGGTTAGATTTGGGGTTAGTGTTAGTGTTTAGGCTAGGTCTAGTGTTAGGGTTAGAGCTATGGTTAGGATTAAGGGTTACTGCTAGAGTTAGGGTTAGATTAATAATAGGATAAGGGTTATATTGAAATTAGTACTTAAATAGAGATAGTGTTAGGGTTAGATTTAGAGTTTGGGGTTGGACTAGGGCATGGTCTAGTGTTAGAGTTAGAGTTAGGGATGGGGTTAGATTACATTTAGATTACATTTAGAGTTAGGGATGGGGTTAGATTACATTTAGAGTTAGAGATTACATTTAGAGTAAGAGCAGTTTTAAGTTTAGCCTTAGAGTGAGGGGATTGACTAGGACTAGGCTAGGGCTTGGTCTAGTGGTAGAATTAGGGTTAGGGATAGGGTGAGATTGCATTTAGAATTAGAGGGTTTTCTAGGATTAGGATTAATTTTAGAAGCTGGTAAAAACTTCAATATCTTCATCTGTGGCATTAGTGGTTGGAGTGTAAATTTTAATAACAGTCATATTAATTGGTCTCCCTTGAAGGCATATATGGATATTATCCTATCAGTGACAGTGTTGTACTTCAGGATAGATTTTATTGGAGTGGTATTTTTCGTTCTTTCTTCTTTCTTTTTTTTTAAATTGTTATTTGAGTGAAAGTTTATACAGCAAATTGGTTTTTTTTTCTTCTGTTTTTGTTCATTCTCTTCCTCTGATCTGTATTTGATCTACTTCTTTATCCTTTCCTTTGAAGCTCTGGTTTCCAGGATTGGCATCTTTATCCTTTTCACTTAGTTTCTCGAGTCTTTGTTGTAGAAGGTCCAGATAGTGTATCTACCTAGTCTGCCATCTTGGATCCTCCCCTATTCATAATTTTAAAAGAAATTCTCTGATAGTTCCAAAACAATGGAATGTTTTTTTCTTACTTTTTCATGTGTCTCATAATTTTTCATTTCATGCTGGACATTATGTGTAAGAATAGTAAAGAGTAAGGGAAATGGCATGTGTGCCTAGAAACAAGCATGTATTTTATTTTGTGAGGTTATCAGGATATAGGGTGCAGAGGAACATCACTATGCTAGTGCCCTCTTGTCCTTTATGTATTTACTTAGGCAAGGCTTATTTGCAGCTATTATAAGTTTTGGTGGGAACATGCTGTAATCCTTCCAGAACATGAGAATATGAAAGACTTGTGACAAGCTACTATAAGACCATTTCCCACTTACTTCCCTATCCATTTGGGAGGTTGTCACGAGACAATTTTTCATTGCTTCTTAAGTTCTAGTGAAGTTTTTTTTGGCCCCAATCCCTTTATGGTACAGTTGAAGACTATAAAAGTAATTAATTCAGCAACAGGTCACCCCACCTTTATGTTGTGACCTTTTGGACTCTTTTATTTTGTTGTAATCCTATGGGAAAGGGAAAAAGGGAGCTGCCACCTTTGATTACTTTTGATTTGGTCATAAGTAAATAATAAACTTTCAAAATCAAATAAGGGTTTATTGTCTCTTCACTGGACAAATCATCAATCATTCTTGGCAAGATGTTAAGTCAGTCTAGGAAGGAACTGAGTTGAATTTGGGTTTTCTTATTGCTATCTTTACCTTTAATAAACTACAGTCTTCAAACAGCAGTGTGGTGAATTTACCTTATATTTAGAATGAGACTTGAACCACTGGAGGATTTTTTCTCTGTAATTACGTTGGAACTCTGGTGGTACAGTGCTTAAGGCATTTGACTGCTAACTGGAAGGTTGGCCATTCAAACCCACCAGCTGCTCCACAGAAGTAAGATGGGACAATCTACTTCTGTAAAGATTTACTGCCTTAGAAACCCAATGAGGGTTGTTATGAGGCAGAATCAACTCAATGGTAGTGAGTTTGGTTTTGGTGTTTAATCATATTGCATTCTCAGCTTTCAGCAATTTCTGTACACCTACACCACAGAAGAGATGTTTCTTTGGACACTCTCCCTCTCCAACTGATAGATTGCTCAACTCTAGGGTTATAGTAGGGACAAGGGATTTCTCTCAGTTCTCATGGTCCAGCCTAAGTTCTTGGCATGCTCTGTGCATCTGAGCTTTGATCATCAGTCTTTCTCAGCATTACTGTCCCACCTCCCCATGGTAGACAAACTTTGCCTTGTATCTGTGGAAAGACTTGGATGGGAGAGAGTTTGTTCTCCTCTTCCTTGTATTGGTATAAGATCTGTACCCAAGAGCATTCCATGTTTCTCCCTTAGGAGCAGAGAGTTTTGGTTTCTTCCACCCTCCAGAACTAATTTATCTTTTCCTGTTCTTGGAATAGGAGGGCTTCTTATCACTTTCTCAGGGGAAGACTGGTTAGGTTCTATACATCTCTCAGAGGCAACTGATCTTTACATGAACCATCTTTACATTGGCAGAAGGGTTTTCCACTTCTCCCAAGTGACTTAGGGCTTTTGCTTCATATGATTGAAAAGTCCAAGAAAGTGAATGATGCTTTGTGTTTCTCCCAAGGGGAATCCAATCATCTCCTTCCTACATGCACCATGGAGGGGTTGTTCTCTCAAGCCTCCTGCCTTGAGACCTCAGCTCTCTGATGGACTCAAGAAATACTATGATTTAGTAAATTATCTAGGTTTTTCTCACTATTAGGGTGAGAGCAATATTCTCTTGTTTTTTGTTTTGTTTTACATTCTATGCAGAAGTGGAAACTCCATTGGAGAGTTTTCAGCAGTGGAGGCAATGGAGTGATGTGATTTGACTTATATTTTGAAGGGATAACTCTGGCTATGTTGAGGATAAACTGTAGGAGGTTAAAGGTAGAAACAGGGAACCCTATTAGAAGGCTACAAATTATTCTTATTTGGCTCAGATCTTCTTAACAGGACACAAAGAAAAATATGCTGTATGACATTATGATTATGAGACAGGAGCTTATACAGCAATCCTTTATGAAATATACTGATTATTGCACTTTTAAAATATAAAGAATCTTCTCATGTGGGGCCTAATATAAAGGATATTGAACAATTTAATAGGCAATGTCTTTGGGGGACAGTTTTAAAGCAAATGTAGAAGGAATCTTTATATTATTATTCTTTTTTTGTAAAAATCCTTGATAAAAGCTGAGATAATAACATTAAAATGAATCTCAATGATGGTGATGGTGATTGAGTAGGAGCTAAGCTTATATAGTTACATTGCTCCTGTTTAAGGTTTTTTCCATGATTCAACTTAGAGTACATTTCAGTTAATTTTCTTTCATACTGATAAAAAAAAAAAAAAAGAAGAAGATTAATGAGTAGGCCAATGGCCAAGGAATTTACCTTTTATTTCTAACTCTATTTAGCTTTCCATGATGTCAACTTCATTCTAAAACTGACTCCTACTAAGTCTAAAGACAGCTATCTCTAGCTCCTGAGTGTATGTACTTCCTTGTCTGTGTTTAGTGTGTGTAAGAAAACACTTTTTTCAGGCATCCCTCATGGAAGTGAGAGGACACTTCTTTCTCAAAAGCCCTGAGCAAATGTTTCCTCAAATAAAAATGGTCCTTTTTTTTTTCATATGTGCTTTTCTTGGCCAAAAATATTGTCTCCAGGGGGAAAGGATACACCAGTTGGCTCAAGCCAATTAGGGAAGGTCCATTTGGAAATGAAGTTGGAGGTGAAGTCAAATCTATCAAACCTCATGACTGGGAATTTCAGGTCCTCTTAGGATGGGGGAATGGAAGCAAGTAACTAACAAATGGCCACTATAACCATCTAGAGTAGAAAAAAAAAACAAATAAAACATTACTGTCAAGTCGATTCCCACTCATAACAACCTTATAGGACAGATAAGTTCTGCCCCATAGGGTTTCCAAGGCTGTAATCTTTATGGAAGTAGACTACTACATTTTCCAATCATGGACCACCTGGTGGGTTCAAACTATGGACCTTTTGGTTAGCAGTTGAGTGCTTAAACATTTGTGCTACTAGGGCTCCTCATCTAGAGTAGAACAAAACAAAAACCAGACTCACTGCCATCGAGTTGGTTCCGACTCATAGTGACCCCTCCTTGGGTTTCTGAGGCAGTATCTCTACGGAAGTAGATTGCCCAGTCTTCCTTCTAGGGAGTGGCTGGTGGGTTTGAACTGCCAGCCTTCTGGTTAGCAGTCAAATGCCTTAGGCACTATGCCAGCAGAGCTCCTATCTAGAGTAGAGGAGGGACTAAGTAGCATTTCCTTGTGGCTTTCTTAAAAATTAGTTCTCTTTGCTGGCAGACAGTTAGTCTATACTGCTAATTGGAAACATATCCATTTACCTTGGAGACAATAGGAGCAGGTGACAGCACTGACTTTCTATTCTGATATAAAAGCATACATGGAAATTTCCCCTTCCAGATGGAAGAGCACCAGACCTCCCTATAGAAAGATTATCATCAATAGCCACACCATATTTGGGCTATCTTTTCTGTTTAGACCAGAAAAAATAGTTCCAAATATTTTTTTTGGCAGTGGTTGAAAGCTGTGGGGTAGTGAAGTTGGCCAGGGTGTGGGCCAAGATGTGAAGAAGTAATTAAGATTACTATGAGGAAGGAGGGGTGATGAGTGCAGTGGACAAATCCAGAAAATGGTTGCTAATGTACTTGGGAAGCCTGGAATTTTTTTTCTTTTAAGTAGTTTATATCTGTGAATGTTCTTTTCTGTATTAATATTTTACTCCATCTTGTCATATTCTTTCTGTGTGGCAAAACTCCAAAACAGATAAATGGACACAATCGGCTATGCTTAATTCAAACAACTGAATAGATGACATATCCTTATTACTTACAATAAGAATAATATGTTAGTGTTTTAGGTGAGAGAAGAATTGGCTTTTTAAAATTATGTATACATATAACAAACATAAATGGATTTTTTTTCATCCTCCTTGGGTTTCCGAGGCAGTATCACTACGGAAGTAGATTGCCCCATCTTCCTTCCAACCACCAGCCTTCTGGTTAGCAGTCAAGTGCCTTAGCCACTATGCTACCAGAGCTCCTATAGAAACTATAGCTGATTATATATATATATATATAATTTTTTAAATAAAAGAGGCAGGGCTTATAGTTTAAATCTTCCAGAACCTATACCCTAGAGTCATTTTTTGGTGTCCAGTAGTCAAACTGGAAAATTGACTGGGAGAAGAATCAAAAGAACCTGGGATCCCTCCATTTCATAAATTTTATGGAAAAGAAATTAGGAAGAAATAGTGTACCCAATGGAACATCAATCAAAGATTAGTTTCATCATATCCTCCAATCCAGACTATAATTCAGGCTTGGCAAATAGAATTTATTATAGACTTGTCATTTTCAAAAACTATTGGTCTGTAACAAAGCTGCTATCATACACAGGCAGAATGAAAACTGAATATGAGAAGTGACAGGGAATCCCTATCCTAACCATCTCCCAAGTCCTCCAGTCCACACTTCAATATACAAAATGCCATCTTTAGAGATTTATAAACACAATTTACATTGCAAATTTGGGTATAATTTTTCTTTTTCACATTGGTTAGTGAGTAATACCAGGCATTTTTCCTTTTTGTACTTGAAACAAAAGCCTAGTTGAAAGGAAATTTTGATTCAAAGATAGAAATGTATGTTATGGTTAGGATTAGGGCTAGTGGAATGAAGAAATGAAGGAAACACTCTGAGAGTCTGAGGCAGTGTCCCAAGGGTTCTGCCACATCCAACGTGAAGACTTTGGCAGCCAATGGGACAGACCAAGGAAGGGTATGGGATGGCATAAAGGGAAGGAGGGAATCCTTTGAGGACCTCACAGATTCTAATTATTTGTTCAGAAGAAGCCTTGCCTATAGATGGTCTCCATCTTTCAAGAACTTCCATTTACTGTCACTCTCCAAGCTATCAATCTTGTCTCTTGCCTCCTTTGGTTGACATAAGGAACTACATATAATACTTCCCTTCAGCCAGTACTGATGAAACCCTTTTTATGTTGTTCTTAGGTGCTGTTGAGTTGGCTCAACTCTTAGTGACCCAGTGTCCAGCAGAACAAAACCCTGCCCAGTCCTGTGCCATCCTCACAGCCCTTGCTGTGCTTGAGCCCATCATTGCAGACATTGTGTCAATTCATCTCATTGAGGGTTTGCCCCTTTTTTGCTGACCCTCTACTTTATCAAGCAAGATACGCTTCTCCAAGGAATGGTCCCTTCTGACAACATGACCAAAGTAGATGAGAAGTCTGGCAATTCTCGCTTCTAAGGAGCATTCAGGCTGCACTTCTTCCAGGACATCTTCCAGTTCATTCTTCTAGTAGTCCATGGTATTTTCAGTATTCTTTGCCAATACCACAATTCAAAGGTATCAACTCTTCTTCGGTCTTCCTTATTTGTTCTCCAACTTTTACATGCATGAGGCAATTGAAAATGCCATGGCTTGGATTAGGCATACCTTAGTCTTCCAAGTGACATCTTTGATTCTCAACACTTTAAAGAAGTCTTTTGCAGCAGATTTTCCCAGTACCATATGATGTCTGATTTCTTCACTGCTGCTTCCGTGGGTGTTGATTGTGGATCCAAGTAAAAGGAAATCCCTGACAACTTCAATCTTTTCTCCATAGATCATGATGTTGATTATTGGTCCAGTTTTGAGGATTTTTGTTTTCTTTATGTTGAGGTATAATTCATACTGAAAATAGCAGTCTTTGATCTTCATCAGTAAGTACTTCAAGTCATCTTCACTTTCAGCAAGCAATGTTGTATCATATGCATATCACAGGTTGTTAATGAGTATTCCTCCAATCCTAATGCCATGTTCTTCTTCTTCATATAGTCCAGCTTCTCAGATTATTTGCCCAGCATACATATTGAATATGTACGGTGAAAGGATACAACCCTGGTGCACACCAATCCTAATTTTAAAACATGCAGTATCTCTTTGTTCTGTTCGAACAACAGCACAATTAAGTGTTCTTGAATTCCCATTATTTGCAATGTTATCCATAATTTGTTATGATCCACACAGTCAAATGCCTTTGCATAGTCAATAAAACACAGGTAAATGTCTTTCTGGCATTTTTCATTCATTTTGTAGGATTCATTTTTAGGAGATCCCAAATACGAACTTTCAAGCTGGCAAAAAGAAAAGAACTTAAGGATACAGATTTATATTTTAATACAACCCATTATGCTGCAATCCAGGGTTTCTTCTAATAGGAACTCCTTTGGTGCATTTATGTTTACAGAACATTAACTGCTTGAATGTGGGGCATAGAAGAGCATGACAATCCTTCAGAAATGATGATAAGCTGCCTAGAACATTAACATATGTTGTTGTTGTTGTTGTTAAGTGCCGTTGAGTCGTTTCCGACTCATAGCAATCCCATGCACAGCAGAACAAAACACTACCTGATCCCGCGCCAGCCCCACAATCCCTGCTATACTTGAGCCCATCATCGCAGCCACCGAGTCAATCCATCTCATTGAAGGCCTCCCCCT
>NW_006921975.1:2005705-2009830 GCF_000298275.1 Orycteropus afer afer
CCTTTCTCCTGCTCTTCTGGCCTGCTGCTTTGGGTGTCCCCGAGTTGTCCCTGGGGCTTATATTATCATATAAGTTTATAAAAAAAAAAGTCACTACCACCAAGTTGATTGTGACTCATAGTGACCCCCATTGGGTTCTGAGGTGTAAATCTTTACAGAAGTAGACTGCCCAGTCTTCCTTTCCTTCTGGTTAGCAGTCAAATACCTTCGGCACTATACCACCAGAGCTCCTTATATAAGCTTATGAGAATTGTGTCCTCAGGTTTTCAAGGTACTTAGTATCTACTCTGAGCTCTGTAATCAATAGGGATTCTAATGAAAACTGAACCAAAAATGGTCTGGAGAGGAAAGAAAGAAGAAATCTCTCCTTGTAGCCTGATGGTCATCCAGCCAGATTGCTTTCTAGGCCATAGGCATTGTTGATGGGTGCCATCCAGTCAATTCTGACTCATAGTGATTCTACATGGCAGAACTGCCCCAAAGGGTTTCCTAGGCTGTAATATTTATGGCAGCAGACCACCCGGTCTTTTCTCCAGTGGAGTATATTGTGGGTTTGAACCGCTGACCTTTTGGCTAGCAGCTGAGTGTAACCATTGTACCACCAAGGCACATAGACTGTAGGCATAGGACCCATGGATACCTTCACTACTATCCTAGTCCCAAAAGCCCTCAACTGAGAGTGCATTTTAAAATGAGGCTTGTGTCTAAGGTCTCTTAAATTGTATATGTTCTTCTACAGATGTATCTATTAAAAATACATCAATTTGGGGCCGAGGTACTGAACTTAAGCAGTTAGCTGCTTCCTGTAATTATAAGCTGGAAAGAATTTGGTGTCTGTTTCAAAGTACAGAGTATGTGCAAAGCCTAAAGAAGAGGTGCCCTGGGAATTCTTTCAAGGGCTTAGGCAAATGATTAGCATGTATCTGAAGTCCCTTCCCCAGAGAAGCGGCAAGTTTTCATCTGAATATAGCAGGTCAATTTCTTACTAATAAATGTACACCTACAAGCGGTACTTTTGATAATCTTCCTTCCTGCCTAGACTCAAATAATGTCATTTGACATTTTGGTCGATTTTCTATAGACCAGAAGAAAATTGAAACGCTTTGCCTCTTATTTTCAGAGCACCTTCATGTTGTATTGTAGCTTAAATCTTTTTCCTTTTCTCCCCCTCTGACCACCTTTCTTTGTTAAAGAGTTTTTTTTATTATTTTTTTTTTAGCTCTTTCTTTACCCGAATGCCCTTCTTCACTAAAAAACTAAAGAAAGATATTTAAAAGTGCTTGCTAAAGAGGCAGGAAATGGGTTGTCTCTGAATGAGGGAATTAACCCAGAGTTTAGCAATCTGGCATTTGAAATCCTGCTGCACTACACAGCAAGCAATATTATTTAAATCAAATTCTTATCTAAAATAACATGAAGGAAACTGTTTTGGTTACCTAGTGCCATTCTGACAGGAACATACACCACAAATGGGATGGTTTAAGAAACAGGAGTTTATTCTTACAATTTGGAGGCTTTATGTCCAAGTTCTAAGTGCCAGGCTTTAGGGGCTGGGAGAAAGCCCCTCAACCTTGGGCTTCAGCTCTGCCTCTTGCTCTCAGCCCACTGAAGCTGGAGGCTTTTCTTCACTCAGCTGCTGGGTGCTCAGTCTGACAAACCCACGGTTGACAAGTAACAAGGCACACTCCTTATATTACCAAACCACATGAAAGGCCATTAATTCAAATCCATTAAAAGTCCCAAGATGGGCAGAGCATGGCAGGCTGCTGAGAAATGACTTGGCCACATGCAGGATTCAAGCACTCCATAAGCTAGAGACCATTCCCAAAGCTGTTTCTTATATACGGAAAGCAGACCACATACCCAAAGCAGCTACTCAGCTGCTCCAATAGATTCCACCATTGATTTAATTACCAATCTCACCATGGGGAATAACTACATTCAGCTGCCCAGTCACTCAAACAGGCCCAGCCAAGTTGACACACAAACTTAGCCACCACAGAAACATAATGCATAAAAGTGTACCAGGAAGGTATTTGAAACTAGCTTTCCAAAGACATAAGAGCACTTAGTTTTTTGCAGTATAAACACTGAGTGACTGCAATAGCATCTGTGGAAGCTAAAAGAGTAGAATGCTTGGTATGGCTAAGGGTAGTAGAATTGCCCAATGGAAGCATCTCAAGATTTGTTACTAACATTTAGTCACTCTACAATCAAATTATTAAATATATACTATTAGGGAGCTCTGGTAGCATAGTGGTTAAGGCACTTGACTGCTAACCAGAAGGCTGGCAGTTCAAACCCACCAGCCACTCCTCGGAAGGAAGATTGGGCAATCTACTTCCATAGTGATACCTCCTTAGAAACCCAAGGAGGGGTTCATTATGAGTTGAGATTGACTGGACGTCACTGAGGTTTTTTTTTTTTTTTTTTTTTTTTTTTTTAGGGCTACACTTAAAAATGTATTTAAAAGTTCCATGTGAATTTTTTTAAAGTTGACATTTCAAAAACACTGATGTTTTAGAATATCAAAATCAACCTGAAAGCTAGCACTTAAATCAAAGCAAAATCTTCCTCTGAACCACTTTATCAACTGATTTTCCCATTTAAATGTCTGGGGGCATTGGCAAGTGAGGTACTTCAGACCAACTGATTTCTTTTGTACAGATTGTATGGAAGTCTGACAACCACAGCTCCTATCTTCATTATAGACAGCATCCATTTTTGGTCTTCCTTTAGAGAGTGTACCATAGAAAACAGTGTTCATGTGGCCCTGCTAGCCATATTTGCTGAGCACAGATTTTATAGGAAATATACAGGGTAAGACAGAAGTAATAGGATTGGAAATCAACCAGTCGAGACCACCCTAGGGGTTTGGGGATAGGAAGTGGTGGGAGTTAAAGGTAAGGTTCTTCCTTCACCACCCATTCCCCTTAAAAACAACAACAAACCAGATGCCTGTCAAGTCAATTCTGACTCACGACAATCCCATCCATGTGTTGCAGAGCAGAACTGCACTCCATAGGGTTTTCAAAGCTGTCACCTTTTGGAAGCAGATACAATGCAACACACTGTTCTCAAGTTGGATCTAATTCATAGCGACCCCCCCCCCCAGGTTTCCGAGGAGGGATCACTACGGAAGTAGATTGCCCAACCTTCTTTTTGAGGAATGGTGGGTGAGTTTGAATGGCCAGCCTTCTGGTTAGCAGTCAAATGCCTTAGGCACTATGCCAGCAGAGCTCCTATAGCCAGGTCTTTTTTCCAAAGTGCCTCTGGATGGATTCGAGTCACCAACTTTGCATTTAGGGTCTGAGCACTTAACCATTTGTACCACCCAGGGACTTCTCACTTACATAAAGTGCAAAGGAAAGCCAATCTGGTATGATTTATCATAAAAAATTAAAAGAAAAAAAAAAAAAAACCAAAAAGCCAGGCAAGGGGTGAGAACTAAAAACTACTGTTACTCTTACTTTGCAAAGTTGGGGACTGGTGATGTCCAACATTGCATTTAGCAGGACATTCCATATATGCTCTTCAGAGACAATGTTGTACGTGATAATTTAATATAACATTTCACATTGATACTAACCTTCATGTAATCATCCTGCAATCATGCACAAAGCCCTCAAAGATAATAATAGCTTACATTTGTTGAGTGCTTACTATGTGACAGGCACTGTGCCAAGTAGAGAGTGCTTTACATGAATTAGCTCATTAGATCACAACAACCAAATGAGGCAATTACTATTATTAGCTTACTTTTGCAGATGAAGATACTGAGGCACAAAGGGGTTTAATTACTTCTTAAAGGTAACAGAACAAATAACTAGCACAGGTGAGATTCAGATTTGAATTGATGCATGTCAGTTCTAGGCTGCTGCTCCTAATCCACTGGACAGAACATATACTTCCTTAGGAACTCAGGTGTCTGAGTAGATCCTTATAGATACATGCATTTACAAGACACCACCTTCACCCAGAGGGTTTATTCTAGTAACAGTAATTGCAGGAACAGTGGCAAGCTGAGGCGAAACCTACTTAGGGGACAATGAGGTTTATGGTTAGGCCTTTTGATAATAGCAAGTAGGCACCTGCTTGGCATAAGATTAGAAATACAATTTTTGT
>NW_006921975.1:2010050-2011332 GCF_000298275.1 Orycteropus afer afer
TAGCCAAAAAGTTGGTGTTTCAAACCCATTCAGAGGCACCTTGAAAGACAGTACCAGAGATCTGCTCCTGAAAGGTAACAGCTCTCAATACCCTGTGGTGCTACTATGCACATACAGGGTTCCCATGAGTCAGCATCAACTTGGCAACAGCTAACAAAAACATTCCCCTTCCAATGTCCATAGTCTGATACATAGACCTTTCAATCCTATAAATGGGATTCAAACCAGCCTAAGTAAAGATGTAGCTCCTCAAAAAGAAAATTTGCCCAACCATTCTGAAATATACATTGCCTTTCTTCTTCAGCAGGAGCTCTGGTGGCTTAGAAGGTAAGACATTTGGCTGCTAACCAGGTCAGTGGTTCAAACCCACCAGCTGCTCCTGGAGGAAAATGAGGCAATCTACTTCTGTAAAGATTTACAGCCTTGGAAACCCAATGGCGGTTGCTATGAGTTGGATGGAATCCATTCCACGGCAGAGGTGGCTTCCCCCACCCCTTCTTCAGGAGCTTGCATTTTTTGCAGCTTTGCATTTGGGTACCAAAGATATTTGTTAGGTCTCAAGGCCAAGCCACTAAAGTTCACCCATTCTTTGTGGCAAGATCAAATCCAATGTCAAGAACTCTGGCATGGCTCTTTGAGGATGAAGCTGATCTAGGTAGCATATGTTTCTGATAAGATATAAAGTGTGAAAAATCATGTTAATTGCCTGTGGGTTAATCTGTTCAGAGAGCAAAATGAGCATGCATCATTCTGGAGGATGTGTGACAGTGGCAACTGGAAAAGTTTTTCCCAAGTTGCTGTCACAGTCCCTGCACACTCAAAATGATTACTTTAAATACAGCGACAATATGGCACTATTGTATGGTAAAAAAATCATCTTAGTAGAAGATGCAAGCCCTATTTTAAAATGTACCCTAAATAGTCCATTTACTCCAACAAATGGTAGCTGATTGGGCTTTGCTGTAATTGGGTACAACATTGAAGAGCTGCTTTGCCTATTATTTAAATTTACAGTGAAGAAATAGCTGGTGCCTTCGTCTCTACACAACTCAACTTTCTTTCAGGGCCACAGATGTGTCTTGGCCATAGCAAAGCTCCAGAGAAAGAAACAAGGGAGTGAGTTTAGGAAAGGCAGTTCTGCCACAGCACAATTTGCAGTCATGACAACCAAACCGCCTCCGCAAATGGTATGGGCCCACCTTTTCTCCAGGCGTCTGCTCAGCAGCTCAACAAAATTAGCTGACAGCAGTGATAATTTGCAAACTACAGCCCTGTTCTGTCA
>NW_006921975.1:2011957-2012689 GCF_000298275.1 Orycteropus afer afer
ACTAGAGACCATTTCCAAAGCTGTTTCTTATATACAGGAAGCAGACCACATACCCAAAGGCAGCTAGCTACTCAGCTGCTCATAGTAGATTCCACCATGGAGTTGATTACCAGTCTCATCATGGGGAGTACTACATCCAGCTAGCTGCCCAGCCACTAAACCAGGCCCAGCCAAGTTGACACACAGACTTAAACACCACAGTGTTGGACATTGTGGCAAACAATTGTAATACAATGCAAAGCAGCATGTAACTTTTCCTCCATTATATTTCACAGGCATCATAGATCCAAAATATCCAAAATTATCTTCCTACACAAACTTGCTTCTTCCCCTGTCACCTTCAAGTGTGGATTAATAACCCCATCATCTGACTACATCCCCAAAAGAGAAACCTAGGAGAGGCCCTCGTCTTATCCCCTTTTGTCATCCCCCACATCCAACCTCCTTACCATGGAAATCCAATTGATTCTATATTCTAAATATCACTCAAATCTCTCCTCCCTCTTCCATTCCTACTAGCACAGTTTCAGGTACTCATCATTTTCAGACTAGAATATGGCCAATTACTCTCTGTGATGTTAGTTATGCCCTCTCTAATTTGCCATTGTCACTGCACCTGATTGAGGTTTATCTGAAATGAGATCCAAAATTTGACCTCATCTCATCTCCACCTAAAACCTTCCGGTGATGGCCTATAACTTCCAGATCAAATATTAACATTAAGAATGACAT
>NW_006921975.1:2013733-2016845 GCF_000298275.1 Orycteropus afer afer
TGTCTTTCTTATCCTCAATTGTGATTGGGTTCTTGTCTCCTCTATCAAATATCAATAATGTTTGATACATTATTATCTGTCAAATATCAATAATGTTTGATGCATTATTATAAATAATTCTTAACTATCAAAATGGGTATCTATTCAAGTTATTGTAGACACTAAGAAAGAAGAATTTAAACAAATCCATGAGAGCCAGTGTATGACCTGGAATACATCCCACCTGAATTTAGAGACTAATTAAAAAAATAGATTTAACAAATTGAGCACTAACGTGTCAAAGAGTTGTGGGAAGACATCAAGGACACCACACATGAAGAAAGCAAAAAGTCATTAAAAAGACAGAAAATAAAGAAAAGACAAAATGGATATCAGAAAAGACTCTGAAACTCGCTGTTAAACAGAATAGCAAAAGAAAGTAGAACAAATAATGAAGTAAAAGAGCTGTACAGAGGAGTTTAAAGGCTGGCTCCCGAAGACAAAGCAAATAATTATAATGAAATGTACAAAGAAATGGGGTTAGAAAACCAAAAGGGAAGAATGCACTCAGCATTTCTCAGTTTGAAAGAACTGAACACAAAATTCAACCCTCAAGGTGCAATATTGAAGGATTCTATGGGCAAAATATTGAACGATGCAGGAAGCATCAAAAGAATATGGAAGAACCATAAAGGTAAACACTACTGCATTCCCAATACTGCATTATCAGTAATAGCAAACACTAATCTATGGGTGGATACAAAGTAGGCAGGCAAGATCAGGTATGGATAGACCAATGGGAATATACCCACAACTATAATAGGTCTGGCAGATAATATTCCTACAAACATATTTGTATGTGCTATAAAAATGTCCATAAGCAGTATAGAGGTAACAGAGGGCAAAGTTAGGGTAACAGTCACAACTAAGCACCTTGAGGGAATGAG
This sequence comes from Orycteropus afer afer, assembly GCF_000298275.1. NCBI lineage: Eukaryota > Metazoa > Chordata > Mammalia > Tubulidentata > Orycteropodidae > Orycteropus > Orycteropus afer. The sequence goes on from NW_006921975.1 coordinate 2,014,660, forward strand.
TAGGTAGGCCTGAGGGCTGGGGACTATGGTCATAGGGAACATCAAGCTCAATTGGCACAACACAGTGTACAAAAATATTGTTTTATCTCTTACTTCGGTGAGTAGCTTACAAGTGGCCATCTAAGATGCAACTATTGGTTTGTCTTCATGTGGAGCAAGGAAGAGTGAAGAAAATCAAAGACACATGGAAACAGTCCAAAGAGCAATGGACTATTAGAACCTCAGCCTATATGACCCTGAGAGTAGAAGAACTAGATGGTGCCTGGCTACCAGTGCCAACCACTTAGAAAGGGATCAAAATCAGAGATCCTGGATAGAGTGGGAGAAAAATGTGGAACAAAACTCCAAATCATAAAAAACAGGTTTACTGGTCAGACAGAAACTGGCAAAACTCCCAAAACTATGGCCCCAAGTCATCTCTTAGGTCTGGAGTTGAACTTACTTCCATGCCTTAACTCTCAGCCAAACAACAGACAGGGCTATCAGCCAAACAATTATACCAGGGAGATGCACTTCTTAGAACTATCAACCATGGGACATCAGAATGGCAGCATTTGCACAGGGATAAAGGAGGGGTAACTATGAGCCAGGTCCGACTTGACAGCACATAACAACAGCAACAACAATGATAGGGAGGTAGGAATGCATAGATAAGAAGGACACAGGGAAAAGGTAACCCCAGGGAGGAAGTGGGAGGACAGCTGTTACACTGTGGGGATTATAAACAGTAATAAACAAAATGTGTATGAAATGTTGAATGTTAAACAAATTTGCTTTGTAAAATTTCACCCAACTCACAATAAAAAGTGAAGGAAAAAAAAAAAAAGAGAGAGAGAGAGAGAGATGGAAGGAATACACAGAGTCACTGTACCAGAAAGAATTGGTCAATGGCAAATCATTTCAGGACGTAAATATGATCAAGAAACAATGATGCTGAAGGAAGAAATCCAAGCTGCACTGAAAGCATTAGTGCAAAACAAGGTTCCAGGAACTGATGGAATACTAATTGAAGTGTTTCAACAAATGGATGTAATGCTGGAAATGCTCACTCATCTATGCCAAGAAATTTGAAAGACAGCTACCTGGCCAACCACCTGGAAGAAATCCGTATTTTTGCCCATTCCAAAGGAAGATGATCCAACAGAATGTATAAATTATCGAATGTAGTTCATACCCACCAGCCACTCTTTGGAAGGAAGGTTGGGCAATATACTTCTGTAGTGATACTGCCTTGGAAACCCAAGGAGGAGTCGCTATGAGTCGGGTCCAACTCGACGGCACATAACAACAATAACAACAATCATTATTATTACACACAGGTAAAACTTTGCTAAAGATAATTAAAACACAGTTGCAGGAATACATTGAAAGGAACTGTCAGAAATTCAAACCAGATTCAGAAGATTCCATGGAGGGAGGGATTTCATTGCTGATGTCAGATGGATCTCAGCTGAAAGCAGAGAATACCAGAAAGATGTTTACCTGTGTTTTATTAATTATGCAACAGCATTCGACTTTGTGGATCACAACAAATTATGGATAACACTGTTAAGAATGGAAATTCCAGAACACTTAATTGTCCTAATGAGGAACCTGTACATAGACTAAGAGGCAATGGTTTGAATAGAACAAGGGGATACTGAATGGTTTAAAATCAGGAAAGGCATGTGTCAGGGTTGTATCCTTTCACTATACTTATTCAATCTTTATACTGAGCAAACAAATTAAGAAACTGTACTATATGAAGAAGAAATGGCATCAAAATCAGAGGAAGCCCCATGAATAAGCTGTGATATATAGATGACCAACCTTGCTTGCTGCAAATGAAGATGACTTGAAACACTTACTGATGAAGATCAACAATGATATAGCCTTCAGTATGGAGTACATGTCAACATGAAACAAAATTCCTCACAACTGGGTAAATAAGCAACATCATGATAAATGGAGAAAAGATTGAAGTTGTAAGATTTAATTTCACTTGGTTTCATAATCAATGCCCATGGAAGCAACAGTCAAGAATTCAAATGACATATTGCATTGAGAAATCTTGCTGCAAATGATCTGTTTTAGAGATCCAATAGATCTACCCTCTCAGGACAATAGTACTGGGGGACAATGGACTCAATCGGCACAACAAAATACATAAAAGCTTTGTTCCACATCCTACATTGGTGAGTAGTGAC
>NW_006921975.1:2016945-2024544 GCF_000298275.1 Orycteropus afer afer
ACATCCTACATTGGTGAGTAGTGACTCGGGTCTTAAAAGCTTTCAAGCGGCCATCTAAGATGCAGCTAATGGTGTCCTAGCATCAGAAGTGAAGAAGAATGAAAAAAAAAAAAAAAGGCATTTGGAAGCAATCAGCCCTAGGACATGATGGCCCTTGAGACCAGAAGAACTAGATGGTGCCCGACTACCAATGCCAACCACTCAGGGAAGGATCAAATTTGGAGATCCTGGATAGAGTGGGAGGAGAAACATGGAACACAATCCAAAAACTCAATAATGACCAGAATTACTGGTCAGATGGAGTCTGATCAGACTCCCAATAATACTATGGCCCTGGAATGCATTCTGTGCCTGGAATAAAACTCACTCCCAGGGGCTAGCTCTCAGCCCAATAGTTAACAAGATGTACATGCAGACCACTCAACCCAGGATGCCACACCCACATACTCTATGATAATACATCCCTTAGAGCAATAGGCCACGGGGCACCAAAGGACCAACACTCAAATTGATGAAATGCAGGACAAACAGGAGTGCATAAATATGAGGGGCACAGGGGGAGGGTTACAGGGTAGTGCTGGGAGGAGACTGAGTTAGGGCTGGACATGGTAAATGGGGAGTGAAACTAAATGTAAATGTAACGTTAAATGTAAAACAAGCTCTTAAAATACAAAATTTAAAAAGATCTCTTTTAAAAGCAAATATGTTAAACAGCAAACAGGTCACCTTGAGGTCTAAGGGGAAAATAAGGTGTTTTCAATCACCTCATATGCATGTGAAACCTGGCCAATGAATAAGGAAGACCAGAAAGAAATTATGCATTTGAATCATGTTTTGGTGAAGAATATTGCATCTACCATGGGAAGCCAGAAGAACGAACAAATCCATTCCTCAATGAGATGGACTGACACAGCGGCTGCAACAATGGGCTCAAGCATAGCACGGATTGTGAGGCTGGAGCAGGACTGGGCAGTGTTTTGTTCTGCTGTACACAGGGTCATTGTGAGTCGGAATTGACTTGACGGCAGCTAACCACAACAACTCGTCATTTGATTTCTTGACTGTTGCTTCCATGTGCATTGATTGTGTATCCAAGTAAACTGAAATCCTTGACAACTTCAATCTTTTCTCCATTTATCAAGATGTTGTTTATTGGTCAAGTTGTAAGGATTTTTGTTTTCTTTATGTTGAGGTGCAATCCATACTGAAGACTGTTATCTTTGATATTCATCAGTAAATGCTTCAAGTCTTATTCACTTTCAGCAACCAATGTTGTGTCATCTGTATATCGCAGGTTGTTAAAGAGACTTCCTCCAATCCTGATGCCATGTTCTTCTTCATACAGTCCAGCTTCTCGGATTATTTGCTCAGCATACAGATTGAATAAGTATGGTGAAAAGATACAACCCTGACACATACCTTTCCTGATTTTAAACCATGCAGTATCCCTTTGTCCTGTTTGAATGGCTGCCTTTTGGTCTATGCACAGGTTCCTCATGAGCACAATTAATAAAGTTTTCTGGAATTCCCATTCTTCACAATGTTATCCATAATTTGTTGTGATTCACACAGTCAAATGCCTTTACATAGTTAATGAAACACAGTAAATGTTTTTTTCTGTTATTCTCTGCTTTCAGCCAAGATCCATCTGACATCAGCAATGATATCTCTCCTTCCATGCCATCTTCTGAATCTGGTTTGAATTTCTTGCAGTTCCTGTCAATGTATTGCTGCAAGTTTTTGAATTATCTTCAGCAAAATGTAACTTGCATGTGATATCAGTGACAGGGTTTGGTAATTTCCACATTCTATTGGATTACCTTTCTTTGGAATGAGCACAAATATGTATATCTTCCAGTTGACTGGCCAGGTAGCTGTCTTCCAAATTTCTTCACATAGACAAGTGAGTGTTTTCAGTATTGCATCCATTTGTTTTCACAAATGGATCTAAATTTGTATTCTGTCAATCTCTGGAGCCTTGCTTTTTGCCAATACCTTCAGTGCAGCTTTGAACTGTTCCTTCAACACCATTGGTTTTCGATCATATACTACATCCTGAAATGGTTGATCATGGAGCAATTCCTTTTGGTACAGTGACTGTGTATTTCTTCCATCCTCTTTTTGATGCTTCCTGCACCATTCCTAATTTGGCCCATTGTTGTTGTTAGGTGCTGTTTTGGTCCTCTAGTGCTGCTGCTCTAACAGACATACCAAAAATGGATGGCTTTAACAAACAACAGTTTATTCTCTTACAGTTTATGAGGCTAGAAGCCTGAGTTTAAAGTGCCAGCTCTAGGGGCTGGGTGAAGGCCTTGGGCCTTAGCTCTACCTCTTGCTCCCAGCCCACTGAAGCTGTAGGCTTCTCTTAACTCAGGCAGCTGCTGGCTGCAGAGGCTAACAAACCCAAGACTGAGAAGTGCAATGGCACAATCCCAAGATTATCAAACAACATGGCAGGCCACTAGTTCAAGCCCAGAAATAGTCCCAAGATCAGCAGGCAGCATGACAGGCTGTTGAATGAAGACTCAACTACATGCAGGGTCCAAGCATGCCAAAAAGCTCAGAGACATTTCTCAAAGCTGACTTTTTATATATTGGAAGTAGACCCCATCCCTAAGGTAGATTCTACCATGGAGTTGATTACCAGTCTCATCATGGGGAATAATTACATCCAGCTTCCCAGGCACTCAGAACCAGGCCCAGACTAGTTGACACACAACTTAACTACCATAGGTGCCATCAAGTCATTTCTAACTCACAGCTACCCCATGTGAAACAAAACGAAACACTACTGGTCCTTCACCATTCTCACAATCACTACTATGCTTGAAATCATTGTTGCATCCACTCTGTCAATCTATCTCATTGAGGGTCTTCCTCATTTTACCAACCATGATGTCCTTCTCCAAGGAGTAGACCCTCCTTTTACAACATGACCGATATATGAGAGGTGAAGTCTTACCATCCTTACTTCTAAGGAAAATTCTGGCTGCACTTCACCTAAGACAGATTTGTTTATTCTTCTGGCAGTCCATGGAATATTCAATATTCTTTGCCAACACCACAATTCAAATACATTATTTTTTCTTCAGTTTCCTTTATTCATTGTCCAGCTTTCACATGCATATATGGTGATTGAAAAGTACCATGACTTGGGTCACGTATACCTTAGTCTTCAAAGTGACATTTCTTTTTAACACTTAGAGGTCTTTTGCAGCAGATTTGCTCAATGCAATACACAGTTTGATTTCTTGACTGGTTCTTTGGTGGGTGTTGATTACGGACCCAAGTAAAATTAAATTTTTGACAATTTCAATTTTTTCTCCATTTATCATGATGTTCCTTATTGGTCCAGTTGTGAGGATTTTTGTTTTCTTTATGTTGAGGTGTAATCCATACTGAAGGCTGTAGTTTTTGATTTTCATCAGTAAGTGCATCAAGTACTCTTCCCTTTCAGCAAGTAGTGTCATCTGCATTTTGCAGATTGTTAATGAGTCTTCCTTCATGTTCTTCTTGGATTATTTGCTCAGCATACAGATTGAATAAGTATGGTGAAAAGATACAACCCTGACACACGCTTTTCCTGATTTTAAACTATGCAGTATCCCCTTCTTTTCTTCAAACGACTGCCTCTTGGTTCATGTACAGGTTTATCATGAGCAGAATTATGTGTTCTGGAATTCCCATTCTTCACAGTTTTATCTATAATTGTTGTGGTCTACATGGTCAAATACCTTTGCGTAGTCAATACGACACAGGCAAACATCTTCCTGGTATTCTCTACTTTCAGCCAAGATCCACCTGATAACAACAATGACATCCCTCTTTCCATGTCCTCTTCTGAAATCCAGCTTGAACTTCTAGCAGTTCCCTGTCTACGTACTGCTGCAACTGTTTTTGAATTATTTTCAGCAAAATTTTACTTTTTGTCTGGATGTAAGTTTTCACCTCATTTATGTAAATACCAAAGATAAGATTGCTGGATAGTATGATAAGCCTATGTTTAGCTTTGTAAGAAACTAACAAACTGTCTTCCAAAGTAGCTGTACTGTTTTGCATTTCTATCAGTAACACAGTATTTTTTTTTTTTGTTGTTGTTGTTTACTGTTTTTCTTTTTTATTATTTTGATGGTTATAGACTTAAGAGTATTTGCAGGTAGAGAAGAAAGATTATGTGAGTAGGGAGATTGAAGACACTGGACATAAAAATAACAATTAATAAAGGAAGTTTCTGTAGCACACAGAATACAAATAGATGGCTTAAACATAAGGGAAAGATCTCATAACACTTTAACCCACTTTTGTAACTGGCCTTATAGAATCTTCCTTCATCACAAAACTATTAAGTCATGGTTATTAGTATATTGCTGTTGTTAGCTACCATGGCCCTGACTCACAATGACCCCATGCCCAAATTTGATCTTATTATGGATGCTCCTTGAACCATGTTCAGGATCATAGCAACATACAGGCCGCCACTGAGAAATAGGTGGTTGGTATGCATGAGGTACATTGGCAGGGAATCAAACCTAGGTCTCCTGCATGGAAGGCAAGAATTCTATCACCACGAGACCACTGCTCCCTAGCAGTGCCTTAGGTAACAGATAATGTTTGCCTTGGATTAGAATAGCACAAGTCATGATGGAGTTGAAAATAACTAGTTTGAAAATAACTAATTTCTTTTGTCATTTGTTTCTGTTACCATCCCCAGTAGCAGTTGAGCAGGTGACTTGAAGCCTTTGAGTTCCACTGCCTTTTCCCCATTTTCTACATGGAAAAGAAGCCTTGGTAATTTGGCTTGATGACTGGGTGCCACACTGAGTCATTGGCATACACCAACCATAGTGCATCAGTGTTGAAATGTCCCTGTCTGGATATCTAATCAACCTTTCTATCAGATACCAGACTTTAGTAATACCTGAATACTTAGATTTAAACAAAATATAGTGCATGTCTAGAAAAAGATAATTTCCAACATGAATAAAGCTTATGAGTTTGATAAAAAAGCAGCAGCCAGGAAAAAAAGGACACCCAGCAAATCTTACACTTCTGGCAAGTTCCAAGGAAGTAGTTGAGTCAGAAATATTTCTGCAATGACACTTGTGAGGTTTAAGTGAAAAATACTTATTCAGTGTTACTGTATGACTTGCAATTTCCTTCTTGAAGAGTGGCTTGGGATCCATCTCCCATAGCCAGGGAAATCAGTAGTTTTCTAAGTTATTATTCCTCCTTCAGACTCCTAGCCTTAAACAGAAAACTAGAATCTAAGGAACTGGAAGAAATATTTAAAAGATCATAAGTTTTCACCTCCAAGTAACTTTAAAAAATCATCAGATCCAAGATTCCTTTGTTAGATATGTAGATAGGCAAGGAGGCATCCTGGTTATGGGGTGGAGGAAGGGTTTTGAAGTCAAACAGACCCAACTTTAAATGCTAAATTCACTACTTATTGGCTATATTTCCTTAGGCATGTTACTTAATATTCCTAAGCCTTGGTTTTCTTGTCTGCGAAATGGGAACTATAAACTCTACTCATAAATTGTTTATAAGTATCATATTAAGTTATTTAACATACAAAAAGCACCCGTTGTTGCTGTTAGGTGCCACCAGGTCATTTCTGACTCATAGCAAGCCTATGTACAATAGAACAAATACTGCCCAGTCCTGCACCATCCTTACAATCGTTGGTATGCTTGAGATCATTGTTGTAGCCACTATGCCAATCTATCTCATTGAAGGTCTTCTCATTTTTCACTGACCCTCTACTTTACCAAGCATGATATCCTTCTCCAGAGAATGGTCCCTTCTGACAACACAACCAAAATAGGTGAGATGAAGTCTGGCCATTCTTGTTTTCAAGGAGCATTCCAGTTGCACTTCTTCTAGGACAGATTTGTTCATTCTTCTGGAAGTCCATGGTATTTTCAGTATTCCTCACCAACACCACAATTCAAACGCACCAACTCTTCATTGGATTTCCTCATTCACTGTCCAGCTTTCGAATGTATATGAAGTGATTGAAAACACTATGGCTTGGATTGACACACTTTAGTTTTCAAAGTGATGTCTTTATTTCTTAACACTTTAAAGAGGTCTCTGGTAGCAGATTTGCCCAGTGCAATACTTTGTCTGATTTCTTGAGTGCTGCTTCCATGTGGATCCATATAAAATGAAATTTTTGACAACTTCAATCTTTTCTCCACTTATTTTGATGCTGTGTACTGGTCCAGTTGTGAGGATTTTTCTTTTCTTTATGTAGAGGTGAAATCCATACTGAAGACTGTAGTCTTTGATCTTCATCAATAAGTGCTTCAAGTCATCTTCATTTGCAGCAAGCAAGGTTGTGTCATCTGTATATCTCAGGTAGTTAATGAGTCTTCCTCCAATCCTGATGTCATGTTCTTCTTCATACAGTCCAGCTTCTCAGATTATTTGCTCAGCATACTGATTGAATAAGTATGCTGAAAGGATACAACCTTGATGCACACCCTTCCTGATTTTAAACCATGCAGTATCCCCTTGATCTGTTTGAATGGCAGCCTTTTGGTCTATGTACAGGTTCCTCATAAGAACAATTAAGTGTCCTGGAATTCCCATTCTTTACAATGTTATCCATAATTGGCCAGTGAAAACCTTATTAATAGCAGTTAAAAACTGTCTGATATATTATTGCAACATTTTATGAATACTTGTGGAACACTATCTGATATAGTGCTGGAAGATGAGCCCCTCAGATTGGAAGGCACTCAGAATACAACTCGGGAAGAACTGCCTCCTCAAAGTAGAGTTGACCTTAATGACATGGATGGAGTAAAGTTTTGGGGACCTTCACTTGCTGATGAGGCATGAGTCAAAATGGGAAAAAATAGCTGCAAACATCCATTATTAATCAGAACATGGAATGGACAAAGTATGAATCTAGGAAAATGGGAAGTTGTCAAAAATGAAATGGAATGCATAAAGATCCATATCCTAGGCATAAGTGAGCTGAAATAGACTGGTGTTGGTCATTTTAAATCACACAATCATTTGTTCTTCTATGTAGGAATGACAAATTGAAATGAATGCTGTCACATTCATCATCATAAACATTTCAAGACTTATCCTGAAGTACAATGCTATCAGTGACAAGATGATATCCATATTCCTACAAGGAAGACCGGTTAATCCTACTATTATTCAAATCTACACACCAACCACTAAAGCCAAACGTTAAGAAATTGAAGACTTTTACCAACTTCTGCAGTTGACCAAACATGCAGTAAGTTCTATTAATTATTACAGGTGATTGGAATGTGAAAGTTGGAAACAAAGAAAAAGCATGGTTAGTTGGAAAATATGGCCTTGATGATAGAAATGATGCCGGAAATTGCATGATAGAATATTGCAAGACCTATGACTTATTCATTGCAAATACATTTTTCAACAACATAAATGGTAGATATACACATGGACCTCACCAGATGGAATATACAGGAATCACATTGACTACATCTGTGGAAAGAGATGATGTAGAAGCTTAATATCTTCAGTCAAAACAAGGTGAGGAGCTGAGTATGAAATAGTCCGTCAATTGCTCACATGCAAGTTCAACTTGAA
>NW_006921975.1:2024644-2027710 GCF_000298275.1 Orycteropus afer afer
AGAGCCAAAATATGACTTTGATTATATCCCACCTGAATTTAGAGACCATCTGAAGAGTAGATTTGATGCACTGAACACCAATGACCAAAGGCCAGATGAGTTGTGGGATGAAATCAAGAACATCATGCATGCAGAAAGCAAAAAAAGTCATTAAAAAGGGACTTCTGGTAAGATGGCAGAATGGGCAGACAAGCTACAAAGACTCTCTTCAACAAAGGTAGAGAAATCAATTGACATAGAAACAGAAGATCATCCTGGAGCCCTGCACTTTGAAAAGACATATACAGAAGTGGATTAGACACCAACTAGTGGAAAAACCTGAATGAAAACAGTGAGTATAGAGACAGATGGAGCTGTAGACTGTCATTTACTCTGACAGTACCAACAGCCTAAATATTTCCAAGTGGTATTGGGACCTGAGAATTGACCTAAAGATCAGCTCTGGTCGCCAAGGGCTGTAGGGATGACTACACTGGTGACCAATGACTAGGAAGGGAAACATCAAGGAGGGAGACAATCTGACCTGTGGACTTTCAGCAGTCCAGAGAGTGCAGCCACTTTGATTGTTTACAAATGGTAGTCATTTTGGATTTTAAAAGTGACTGAGGGCACAGCCATTTTGAACATTTATAATCAGTGGCCATTTTGGATATTTAAAGTGACTGAAGGTGCAGCCATTTTGAATGTTTGCAAGAGGTGGACATTTTGAATATTTATAGTGACAGCATACCCATTTGAATTCCAGGGAACTAAGAACAGGTTCTGCTTGCTAAGGATGGCAGAGACATACAGGAGGATGACAACAGAAAAGGAAACAGGTGGTGAGTTTAAAATTGTTGCCAACTAGTGAATAGAGGAGCACAGTCCCCTGCTTACTTAAATAGCATACAAAGAAAATGAAAATCCTGGGCAAATCACTCCAGCATACAATCACCAATTAAATATAAACACAAAAATGTCACAATGTCTTGGAGACAACAGAGCATCATGGTCCACACAAAGAAGCAAGATAAAGCAGGAGAAACAAGGGACCAGGATACAGATCCAGAACACATCCTGGAGAAAGAAGCAGCATTGGAACTCCCTGATAAGGAATTCAAAAGAATTACATTTCGGAACCTTCAATGGATTGAGAGACAGATCAAGGAAAACACTGACAAAAATGAGGAAAACAGAGAAAACCCTAGAAAAATTTCAAAAGAAAATACAAGAACAAAATGACATAATAAAAGAAAAATTATAAATGATATAAAATCTACAGATAGAAATCCAGAAGATTAATAAAAAATTTTCAGAAATAGATAAGACATTGAATGAGCAAAAGAGTAGAATTGAATCAATGGAAGACAGAATTAGTGAGATTTAAGGCAAATACTTCAATACTTCTTTCCAAAGGGATAAATCAGAAAAAAGATCAAAACAAAATGAAGAAACCCTAAAGTTCATGTAGGATACCATCAGAAGGAATAACCTACATGGAATCAGAATTCCAGAACAGGAAGAGAAAAATAAAACCACTGAGAAAATTGTCTAAGATTTGTTGGAGGAGAATTTCCCTGGTATGATGTCAGATGAGAACATATCTATTCAAGAAGTTCAATGAAACCTAAACAGGAGAGACCCCAAAAGAAAATCACCAAGACATTTCATCATCAAGCTCTCCAAAAACAAAGACAAAGAAAGAATCTTGAAAAATGAAAAATTACCTACAAGGGCAACCAGTAAGAGTAAGCTTAGATTTTTCACCAGAAACCATGCAGGTGAGAAGAAAATGGGATGGTATATACACCGTGCAAGAAAAAAAAAAAAAAAAAAATTCCAACCAAGAATTATATACCCAGCAAAACTCTCTCTCAAATATGATGGTGAAATTAGGACATTTCTAGATAAGCAGAAATTAAAGGAATTTGTTAAAACCAGAACAACCTTACAAGAGATGCTAAAGGGAGTCCTGTGAACAGTGAACCAACAACAGCAAACAACAACTGACCATTAATACACATGATGACATAACCCAGAAACCAACCCAGTTATGGAAGTATCCAAAGTGAAAAAGCCTAAAAGATTGTAAACAGGGAACCAGAAAGATCAACTGACAAATGAGGACAACTACAAAACAAAAAGAGGGAAAAAATTGTGTAGTTACAGAACATCTAAATGGTAGGGAAGTCAAAACAACTACAAGATAGAATGGACTGTTCTAAACTTGGGAAGAAAATTATAAATAACAGGGTAACCTCAAAGAAAAATGATAAACCTTCACATCAAAATCAAAAAGAAGACCAGCACAAATATTTAGCAAATACTAAAACAATAGCGATGAAGGAAGTGATAACACTATTCATAAACAAAATTAGCTCAGTACAGAAAATTATATAGAACAAAGAAATCAGCAACACCATGAAAAAACACATAACAAAATGGCAGCAACAAATTCATTTTTGTCGATAATTCCATATCGTATAAGGGACTTATCTCTAAAATTTATAGAAAACTCCAACACCCCAACAACAAAAAGATTAACAATCCAATTAAAAAATGGGCAGAAGACATGAATAGACACTTCCCCAAAGAGGATATTCAGGCAGCCAGCAAATACATGAAGAGATGCTCACGATTATTACCCATCAGAGAGATGTGCATCAAAACAACAATGAGATACCATCTCACCCCAGCACTAATGGCAAAGTTCAACAAGACAGAAAATAATAAATGCTGGCGAGGATGTGGAGAGATTGGGACTCTCATACACTGCTGGTGGGATTGTCAAATGTTATAACCACCATGGAAAGCAGTATGGCGATTCCTTAAAAACCTGGAATTAGAAATACCATTTGATCCAGTAATCCCATTACTAGGTAGATATCCTAAAGAGGTGAGAGCCATGACAAGAACAGCTATATGCACACCCATGTTCATCACAGTATTTACAATAACAAAAAGATGGAAACAACCTAGGTGCTCATCAACAGAAGAATGGATAACCAAACTATGATACATACACACAATGGAATACTATGCAACCCTAAAGAATAATGTAGAATCTGCAAAACACCGCATAACATG
>NW_006921975.1:2027855-2033713 GCF_000298275.1 Orycteropus afer afer
AATGTAGAATCTGCAAAACACCGCATAACATGGATGAAGTTGGAGGACATTATGCTGAGTGAAATAAGTCAATCACAAAAGGACAAATATAGTATTATTTTAAAAAGTCAAGGAAAGGTTTATATATGGAAGGAAATGTTCTTTGTTGGGTGGGTGGGAAGGGAGGGGAAGGAACACTAAAAAAATGCATTGACCTATGTCACTTTAGTTTTGTGTATTTCACTGTACATAAATTATATTTCAATAAAATGTATTGTTTTTAAAAAGATCATTAAAAAAAAAAACAGGAAAGGAATAAAAGACCAAAATGGATGTCAGAAGATACTCTGAAATTTACTCTTAAATGGTGAGTAGCTAAAGCAAACGGAAGAAATAACAAAATAAAAGAGCTGAACAGAATATTTCAAAGGGTGGCTCGATAAGACAAAGTAAAGTATTATAATGAAATCTGCAAAGATCTGGAGCTAGAAATCCATAAGGGAAGAACACACTTAGCATTTCTCAAGCTGAAAGATCTGAGAAAAAAAATTCAAGCCTTGAGTTGCAATATTGAAGGATTCTATGGGTAAAAGGTTGAATGATGCAGGAAGACGGAAGGAATACACAGAGTCACTGTACGAAAACGAATTGGTTGATGCTCAACCATTTCAGGAGGTAGCATATGATCATGAACCAATGGTACTGAAGGAAGAAGTCCAAGCTGCATTGAAGGAACTGGCAAAAACAAGGCTCCAGGAATTAACAGAATACCCACTGAGATGTTTCTACAAATGGATGCAGCACTGGAGGTGCTTACTCATTTATGCCAAGAAATTTGGAAGACAGTACCTCACCAACCGACTAGAAGAGATCCATATTTGTGCTCATTCCACAGAAAGGTGATCCAACAGAATGTAGAAATTATTGAACCATACCATTAATATTGGAGCTCTGGTGGTGCAGTGCCTAAGGCAACTGACTGCTAACCAGAAGGTTGGTGGTTCAAACCCACCAGACACTCCATGAAAGGATGATAGGGCAATCTACTTTAGTAAATATTTACTCCCAAATTTTGCTAAAGATAATTTAAAGATGGTTGTAGTAGTATATTGACAAGGAACTTCTAGAAATTCAAGCTGGATTCAGAAGAGGACATGGACTGAGGGATATATTGCTGATGTTAGATAGATCTTGGCTGAAAGCAAGGGATACCAGAATGATGTTTATCTGTGTTTTACTGACCATGTGAAGACATTCAACTGTGTGTATCATAACAAGTTATGGACAACATTGTAAAGCACCTAGTATATAATAAATGATGGATAAATGGAAGTTATAATATTCACAGCATAGATTTTTAATAACAACTTTATTGAGTTAGTGCATACAATTCACCTATTCAAAATGTAAAAGCTAATGTGATAGAATAGACTAGATTTTTAAGCAGAGTTTGTTAGTGATTAGAATAGGGAAAAAAACCATGATCAGATGAATGTTTTTGAATGACTGAATGATCACTTCCTAATGGTCAAAGTAGGCACTCAAATACTGATATATTAGATTGACTTGATGTGAAAATAGCAGTGGTCATGCAAGTAAGCCTTCATCTCAATGTATTTTTATTAGAGGAGTTGCTGAATCTGTCCACTCAAAAGTAACATGGTCAGAAGGAATTATGATAAAGTAAATGACACAGCAGAATCTGTAGCTGGCTTTATGGCATTGCTGCTTCTTTATTTCTACACACATACAGTAAAACCTGTGAAAACCAGAACCTGTGTAAAGCAGGAACCTGTTAGAGAAGAAAAACTAAACTATTTTCCACTAAATAAAGAGCAATAGAAAAGTGTTAAATGCATCCTGTAAAAGGTAGAAAACGTGCAACACTCAGAAAAACGAGGCAGTCCCATCGAATTTCGGCCCTCACAAGTTTCATTCTATACGTGGGCTTATGGTCTCCTTTACACACACACACACACACAGACACACACCCCATACACAGAAATTTGGCTTTCTCCATTTATTGCGTATTTCATCTTCTTTGTACAATGAATTTGAGACTTATTCAGGGTATAGTCTGAAGAAAAGTAAAACTATATGGTCTTTGGCCCGAGCCCTCAGGAAATGACCGTTTTTGAATAAGATAAAAGCAGCCTGGGAGATAGAGTAAAGCAGAAGGTAGAGAAGGCAGGCAGTGCTGTGTGAACGGGAAATACGACTGTGACTACTCGATTCCTACAAAGAAAACATGGCCAGAGGTTTTGCAAGGGAAACAACAGTACATGAGAGAAAAGCATCTAGGAGAATTTTTGAAATTCGTTTTTTAATCTTTGGAAAGCTTTTTACGGTAATTTTATAAGATCTTATTTTATGACATCATTTTATACATGAACTCTGTGTATGTGTTGTTTTATGGAAAATATCTCGACTGATTCTTTGGCAAGTCACTTTTCCAGATAATACACTGGCCATTTTGTCACCAGCTGGACTGTGCATTAAATATTTGATAGCAAGGATCTCGAGAAGGCAAGTAAATGCATTTCAAGTTGAGGATGACGCCTTTCCACAATTTTCTTAGTTCAAATGCCAACTGTGGAATCACCTCATCAAAGTTTTTTTTTTTTTTTTTTTACTTTAAAAGCCCAATTTTAGCATTTGTTCACACTTCAGTGCCCAAATGTCAACACTTACATTATTGCATTGTGTGTTTATTAAACTGTCTTTTACAGCACATTGAGTCATTCCTTTATGGAAAGTTACTCTGAATATTTCTAAATTTTTATATAAGCTTCAGAGTTTTGATCAACAGATGAATAACAATCTCTTTTCTGTTTATGAGAATTGTAGTATTAAAAATGGCAGAGCACTTAGCAACTGGTAGTCTCTATTCAATAGTGTCTATATTCAACAGTGTTTGTATATGATGACTCATTAATCTTCACAATAATTATATGAGTGAGGTACTGTTCTCATCTTCATTTGACAGGTGAGGAAAGGGATACTTAGGATCACAGGGTTAAGACAGATATCCAAAATTACAGTACTAAGATGAAGGAAGGGAAGAAATTGAGCCTAATTAAGAGTCTTCATACCACTTCATACATGATCTCTACATGCGTTTAGTTCATTATATAATTTGTTATAAATGAAGTATGTATGTTGCACTATATATCAAATGCATCAGAATTTCTTTCTGAAGAAAGCTTGTCAGCTGTGTTCTTCCTCAAGATAAAAACTGGAAAATATTCATTTAAATAGTCAGATATTTTGCTTTCTTGGCACCTAACATCTAGATATATAGAAAATCTCAGACTGCATGAGAAATAGTGTGGTTGTAATTAATTCAATTTTCTGGTGATCTGGGGATTAAAAACAACAAAAAATATATGTTTATTTCATTCTTTTGTTAGTGAATATTTTTCTAAATGTCCAATGTCTATTCTATCCCCTTAATAGGTAAATCCTAGTGAGTGACCAGGAGCTGTGGTAGCGTAATGCCTAAGGCACTTGACTGCTAACCAGAAGGCTGGTGTTCAAACCCACAAGCCACTCCTCAGAAGGAAGGTTGGGCAATCACTTTCATAGTGATACTGCCTCAGAAACCCAAGGAGGGGTTGCTATGAGTTGGATCCGACTCGATGGCAAATAACAACAACAACAACAACAGTGAGTGACCACTGAATCATTGCTGACTAAAGATCTTGCAGGATCATAGGCTCATTTTTTAGAAAATATGTTTAAACAAATTCTTCAACATGGACTTAAATTTTACAATGGGCTTCTTTCTCCTAAAAGAAGAGATATTTACCTAAGGGCTTCAGTTAGTAGAGTTATGATTAATTGAATTTTTACTGTAATTAAATGTATTGTTCAACTGTAGTGATTATGAGTGTAGACTCTTAATTAGGCTCAATCCCTTCCCTTGCTTCATCCCAGCACTGTAATTTTGGATATCTATCTTAACCCTGTGATCCTAAGTGTCCCTTTCCTCATCAGTCAAATGAAGGTGCTAACAGTACCTCACTCATAAAGTTATTGAGAAGATTAAATGAGTCATTATATATAAAGTGCTGAGGACAGTACTGGTACATAGTAAAAAAAAGAAAAAACCTCACTGCCGTTGAGTCAGTTCCAACCCATAGCGACCCCTCCTTGGGTTTCTGAGGCAGGCCCTCTACAGAAGTAGATTGCCCAGTTTTCCTTCCGAGAAGTGGCTGATGGGTTTAAACGACCAGCCTTGTGGTTTGCAGTCAAACACCTTAGGCACTACGCCACCTGAACTCCCTGGTATTCAGTAAATGATCAACAAATATCAGTTCCAGTTGTTTTGCATGGTATAGGCTTAAATATAGTTTTAGGATTTGAAGAGTGACTAAAGGATTTTTTTTCTTGTAGTGTGGGTGACATTTTACAGAGCAAATTAGTTTTCCATTCAACAGTTTATACACATTTTGTTTTGTGACATTGGTTGCAATCCCCTCAATGTAACAACATTCTTCTCACTTCCTCCCTAGGCTCCCCATTTCCATTTGTCCTTCTTTCTTGCCCCTTCTTGCCTCTTGAGCTTTGTTTTTGGGCAAATGCTGCCATTTTGGTGTTCCATGTTTGACAATTCTGAGGAGTAAATTCCTCCCTGGTGTTATTATTACTCACTTTATAGGCCTATCCGTTGTTTGACTGGGAGCTCTGATGGCATAGTGACTAAGGCATTTGACTGCTAACCAGAAGGCTAGCAGTTCAAACCCACCAGCCACTCCTTAGAAGGAAGGCTGGGCAATCTACTTCCATAGTGATACTACCTTGGAAACCCAAGGAGGGATCACTATGAGTTGAATCCACTCAACGGCAGTGAGATTGCTTGACTATAAGTTAATCCCCAGGGGGTGGGTACACTTCCAGGTTTGGAGGGCATCTAAAGGCACATAACAACAACAACAACACTATCATTCCCAATGAACAGTACATTTAGTCTTGGGGGTTCCACTACTCTCTATCAGAATAGTATAACTGATTTTTTTTTTTTTTCATGATTTTGACTTTTGTTCTACATTTTTTCCCTCCTTCTCTGTTCAGGATTTTCTATTGTGATCCTGATCAGAGCAGTTTGTAGTGGTAGCTGGATACCATCTAGTTGTTCTTGTCTTCAGGTAGTGGAGGCTGTGGTTCTCATGGCCCATTAGTCTTTTGGACTAATTGTTTTCTTGCATTTTTTATTTTCTTCACTCTTCCTTGCTCCTGATGAGAAGAGACCAATAGTTGTGTCTTACATGGGTGTTCACAAGATTTTAAGACCCCAGCCACTGCTCACTGAAGGGCTTTTCACACTACTTTGTATGGTATTTCCTGAACTTGCAGATGAACAGGGGTAAAAAAAAAAAAAAAAAAAAAAAAAAAACATTTCCTTCCTTCCTTCATTAATTCCTTTTTCCAGATAAAGTGAATGATAAACTCTTAGGACTAGAACACTTACATGTGCCAAAGAACCCAACATTAGGCTTAGGAAAACTCATGTTTGTTTGTTTGTTTTCCCCAGTAGAACTAGTAGAGTAAATATATTCCTAATCAAGAATGAGGTTTATATTTAGGTGCAACAGTGTTTGGATAAGTGTTTTGGGGTGAAGGGACTGACATGCAGCAGGAGCTTGAGATACAGGAAGAGGTCAAGTCTGTTTTTGAGCGTAGATAGAAAAGATATCTTTCTACGTCTTGAGTAGAATGAAAATGTTCTCATCTATGCTTTCTACCTCTCCATAGACACAAAAGCCAGCTTTGTTGTTTTATTTTACCACACTATCATTCGGGAGCTCTGGTAGCATAGTGGCTAAGGCACTTGACTGCTAACCAGAAGGCTGGCAGTTCAAACCCACCAGCCACTCCTC
>NW_006921975.1:2033813-2037560 GCF_000298275.1 Orycteropus afer afer
GGGGTCACTATGAGTCAGGTTCGACTCGATGGCACATAACAACAACAACACTATCATTCTCAATGAACAGTATATGCTCTGGGTAAAGTGTGGCCTCATTAGGCATTTGTTTATTATATTGATTGCCCACTGTCTTACAAGAGGACAGAATCTTGGTGAGATGAAGCATTGAATGGGAAGTTTTACTGGAGGAACTATGTATAGTGGGACCAAGAGGGGGAAATAATTGACATTTCTTTGGCTGTTTGTTATGGGTCAGGTACTTTCTGGCTTCGTTTCACTGACTCCACACACCCTAGAATAATATCTTAAAAGTAGGTATTATAATCTCCACATTAAATGAAGATACTGAAACACAGAGACGCCAAGTAAAAGGCTCAAGATCACACTGGCATTAACTAGAAGAAATGAGAGTTGAACCTAAAATTATCTGGGGTTCTTCCACCTCTTAATTTGGGAAGGAAGTGTGTAACATTATTGCATGTGGAGAAATGAGGCAGACATTATTATATTGCCATTATCAAATTCTAGAAAAAGGTAGATGATGAGAAATACCTTCTAAAATATTGTTCTTTTCTGACACATCTTAATTACCTTGCCTGTCACATTCTTTGCAACCCATACATTGTCCCAATTACTGATTTCCACAGCATGCACGTATGAGGCTTAGGAGGGGCTTGAACACTGTGATTTAGAGTGAGTGGATATGACCTTAGGGAAAGAACTTCAGTGAAGAACACCTTTAGACCTCCTTCAGTTTTACATCCATAGCTGAAATACTATTACAGTGGATTTATGTATGTCATTCAACGAGGCATATACAAAACAAAGAGGAGACCAAGTATCAGAGAGTTTAATCCACTCAATCGGCATTGATTGAGCTATTATATGCCAGGCACCATACTTGGAGCTAAGAATAAAGAGATAAGCCAGATCCAATTACTATCTTCAAGGACCTCACTTTCCAATACAACAGAATATTGCTTTGTGATTGGTTGTGGAGCTGAGGAAGTGGTTTTCAAATTGGATGCATGCAGCAGTATTACAAAGGGACACAAAATCACAGTAGGAAAATACTTTGAGTATTCATTTTACTCAGTAACAAATAATTTATAAGAATATGTTAAATCTTACAGTGAACTAACATAATGAAATAATAGGCTTCATTTTTAAAGCTTTATGCAGCAAACTACACGTAAGAAAATTGTACAATTTTATATGCTTTGACACTTGACATTTGACTGCTAACCAGAAGGCTGGCGGTTCAAACTCACCAGCCACTGCTTGGAAGGAAAATGGGGCAATCTACTTCTGTAGTGATACTGCCTTGGAAACCCAAGGAGGGGTCACTATGAGTCGGATCCGACTCAGTGACAGTGAGTTTGTTTTGGTTTGGTTTTTGAGACACATGTATGCATCTGTGAAACTATTACCACAATTGAGATAATGAACATGTCCATCACCCCCCAGAAAATGTTTCCCCATTCCCCTTTGTAAGCCTTCCCCTGCGCCCCCCCCCCCAGTAAACATTGAACTTTCTGTTGTAGATTAATTTGTACTTTCTATAATTTTACATAAATGGGATCACAGAATATGCACACTTTTTTGTCTGGATTCAATGATGCAGCATATTATTTTGAGATTCATCAGTGTTGTTATGTTTATCAACTGTTCATTGTTTTTGAGCACTATTTTATTTTATTGATACATTAAAAGTTATCTATCCAATCATCTGTTGATGAGCATGCTATTCTTTCATTTTTATTGGGTAAACACCTAGGAGTGGAAAAGCTGAATCATTTGTTAGGTACATGTTTAACTTTTTAGGAAACTTCAAAACTGTTATCCAACATGGTTTTACCATTTTACATTCTCACCAAGAGTATATAAGAGTAATTAGAGTTCCTCCCCATACTCTCCAACACTTGCTATAGGCATGCTATGCTTTTTTATGTTTGCCATTCTAAGAAGTGTACGGTGAAATATCATTTTGGCTTTGATTTGCACTGAGCATCTTTTCACATTCTTTAATAACTTTAGTCAAGTCCCTCTTCAAATCTCTGTCCATTATTAATTGGATTGTTTACTGTAGAATTTTGAGAGTTCTTCACATATTTTGGATATAAGTCCTTTATCAGTTATAGTTACATGAATCAAAAATATTTTCTCCCAGTCTGTGGTTATTAACTTTTTGTCCTCTTGCCTGGGTCTTTAGATGAACAGAAGTTCTTAATTTTGATAACATTCATTATATCAATTTTTTTATATATAAATAGTGCATTTGGTGTTGTAGCTAAGAAACCATTGCCTAATCCAAGGTCATGAAGATTTACTGCTATGTTTTCTTTTAAAAAGAAATCGTAGTTTCAGCTGTTATATTTAGGTCTATGGTCATTTTGAGTTATTTTTTATATATGATGCAAGTCTTTGATTGAAATTTTCTTTTCATATTGTTATGTAATTGTTCCAGCACATTGTGTTGAAAAGACCATGCTTTATCCACTGATCTGCCTTTGAAACTTTGTTTAAAGTCAATTGACCATATATGTGTAGGTCTATTTCTGTACTTTAACTTGTTTCATTGATACAGTAGGTCCATCTTTATGTCAATATCATATGGTCTTGATTGCCATCAATTTATAATAAGTCTTGAAATTAGTGTAATTCCTCCAACTTTTCTCTTCTTTTACAAATTGATTTGAGTATCCTACACTTTTCCTATTTCCACATAAATTCTGTATGTAGAAATTTCTTGTCAATTTTGGCAAAACACATGCGTGGTTTTGATTGGGACTGGGTTGAATTTATATTTATGGAGAATTGACATCTTAACAACATCGAGCTTTCAATCCATAAGCAAGGTCTATCTCTCCTTTCAGATATTCTTTATCTCAGCAATGTTTTCTACTTTTAAGTGTACAAGTTTTACGTATCTTTTATCAAACCCATGCCTAATTATTTCATGTTTAAATGTTATAAGTAGTATGTTTTAAATTTCAATTTCCCATTTTTTTGTTGCTAGTATAGAGAAGTACAGTGGATTTTTTATGTTGATCTTTTATCCTGAAAATTTGCTGATTTCACTTATTAGTTCTAGAGGCTTTTTGGTGGAATACATGGACTTTGTGCATTGACAATCATATCATCTGATAATTAACACAGTTTTTACTTCTTCCTTTCCAATCTAATTGCATTCATTTCCTTTTTCGTGCCTCATCACACTGAATAGAACCTTCAATATAGTATTGAATAGAAGTAGTGTACAACACACACCTTTTCTTTTTTCTTGATCTTAGGGAAAAAGCATTTGATCTTACACCAACTATAGCCGTAGATTTTTCATAGTGACCTTTATCAAGATGAAGAAGTTCCCTCTATTCCTAGTTTTGTCACGAGCTTTTTATCAGGAATGGATGTTGGTCTTTGAAAAATATATTTTTGCATACATTGTGATGATCATGTTTTTTCTTTGCTTTTCTTTTTTAGTCAGTTAATATGGTGAAACATATTGACTAATTTTTTAATGTTAAGTCAACCAGGTACTGCTGGACTAAACTCCAATGGATTATGATGTATGTTCTTTTTATGTACTGTTTGATGTGACTTACTAAACTTGCACTAAAAATTGTTACATCCAGATTTCATGAGGAGTATTGCTCTGTAGTTTGCTTGTCTTGCAATATCTTGTCTTTTTTGGTATTCAAGTAATACAGAGTGAATTGCAAAATATTTTTTGTCTTTAATTTT
>NW_006921975.1:2037660-2045212 GCF_000298275.1 Orycteropus afer afer
GCATATTGGTATTATTTCTTTCTTACATATTTGGTAGAATTCACCAGCAAAGCCATGACAGTCCTGGGATTTTCTTTGTAAGAGGTCTTTAAGTATAAATTTAATGTCTTTAATAGATATGAGGCTATTTGGGTGCTCTCTTCATGAATGATCTTCAGTAGCTTGTGTCTTTTGAGGAATTCATCTATTTTACCTAAGCTTTTTAATTTATTGGCATAAAGTTTTTTATAATATTCTCTTATTATTTTAATAGTTATAAAATCTGATGTGATATAATCTCTCTCATTACTGATACTGATCATTTGTGTTCTTTCTTTTTCCTGGCTAGATATTTTTCAATTTTATTGATTTTTCTTTAAATAACCAGATTTTAGTTTCAATGATTTTCCCTATTCTATTTCTGTTTTCTAATTCATGAGTTTCTACTCTTATCTTTGTTATCTTCTACTTTCTTTGGATTTAATTTTATCTTCTTTTTCTACTGTTTTAATGTGGAAGTTGTGGAAGTTGATGGCATTAAGTTGAGGCTCTTATTTTTTCATATAAGTATTAGTGCTATAAATTTTCCTAGGACTACTGCTTTGCCTTTTGCAGAAGATTTACATCTTATATACAATATTGCTTTGTGATTGGCTGAGGATGTAAAAATGTGCTTCTCAAACTAGATGCATATAGTATTGTTTCAAAGAGAACACAAAAATCACAGGCTAAATGTTAGAAATATTTTTAAGCTTCAATTATACTTAAACTTTTAAAATGATATTTAAAATGATATTAAACTGAATTAATGGAATAGCATGAAACATTTGCATGAATATTTATAAAGTAAAACATTAGATGTCTAGAAATTTCATTCTGATGGGAATCCACTTTGATCTAATTCATCCTGACCTATGGAGGTTCTTTTTCATTATCTTTTGCTGCCAGAAATACTTTATTGGCAATTTGTGATAAGCACTGAACTCAATATTATAATAGAGGTTTACAGGGTAGTGTAAGTCCATCGGAGGAAGCATGCAAGGAACAACCATGGAAGACTTAACAGAATGATAATATGATATGTGCATTGGAAGATTAATACGAGTTCACAGAGTGTAAGTAGGGGTGGTACACTTCACCAAAAAAGCTCTCACAGACAGAATTTCCATCACATGTGGAGATCACTGAAACCTAAAGGGAGTTTAAGTTAATAGGACTAATGTAGATTAAAGCCAATAAGGCAGAATAATCCCTCTCTAAGTATAGGAATACAGACTATATAACAGAATCCAAAGGAGGAAATAGGGTATTTGCTTAATCAACCATTTTCAAATCCTTTACTTACACCCTGTGACACAGGACTTATACATGGTTCCTTATTTGTGAAGCATCATATTTCATCCAGATTTTGGGGTACCGCAGAATTTAATCAAAATGGTCCTGATTGTAATAGATCAGGTAGAAAAAAATGAATAAATAGTTCCACATGCTATGTTTTACACTTTCAAGGAAAACACTGATATCCATTCAAAGAGATTGGTATATTGTATATACATATTTAATACACTGTCTGAATTCAAGCTTTCCCCTCATAAAATCCATTAAAGACAGAACTTGTATGTGTTAACATACAAGCCCATTTGAAAAGATAAATATTTGACAAAACTTTGGCCAGACAGCATCATTTTCTTTAACCTTGAGCAAGACTTAGAAAGAAATTATAAAAATGAAACCTTGTAATATATGGTAGGTTTTTGAAAAGAGAGGAAATATTTAGGCTAAGTTTTTTAATCAGTTAGAGGTAGGGCTAGGAAAGAAAATAGAATGCAGATCAAAGATAATGAGTGGTCCAGCAGATTGTTGCATGATTTTTTTTTTAAACAAATCAGCTTTATGGAAATGGAGTAGTTCCAATTCTTCTACCCCAAGGCTTTAACTGAAAGTTAAGCAATTGGAACTTGATGTAATAGATGCTCTTTTAATGGATTATAGTTCATGAACTTTTGAAAATTTGAGACGCTGCATAAAAAGAAAATGTTCAACAGTGAAGCTTTTCCCTTCCCTGTCTTTCCTCTCTTCCTTCCCTCCCTCCCACTTCCCCTCCTTCCCTCCTACCTTCCTTCCTTCCTTCCTCCCTTCCTCTCTTCCTTCTCTCCTACCTAGTAGCTAAATATTAAAAGAGATTTTGGGGTCTCCTCAGTGCCTCAGCTCCTACTCTGCTAGCATTAGCTACTGAGGAGTCAGATTATAATTGAGCTTCCTCCAAGGAATCTCTGCTGGAACCTGTATTCAAATGATCTTTATGCATTGCAAAATACCTAGCAATGTCAAGAAATGACTGTTGTGATTCTTATTCTAGAATATGACCTATCTAAATTTATTGGGCAGGGGATTCTATATGTAAGATACATTTTGATAGGTGGAGTATTGAAAGAAATTCAATGATAAACTTCCATTGTTCCCAAAATGACCTCCAACCTGCTTTTCTTCCTATGTTGTTAGACCCTGAAGTGTTTAGGTAAACAATTCTATACTCTCAGTGGAGACAAGTAAAAAAGAAAGATAAATAAAAAGAAAGAAACACACAATTTTCTAAGGTAAGTAGGAAAGTCAAAAGAATAGCAGATACAGACTTTTCAGATTCTAGATGCAATATTGTCCATTTCAGTTGATCACTCCAGGTTTTCTCTAGCTTTGTACCCAGGGGCTGTGAGAAGGGAGGAGAATATCAGTTGATTACCAATGATTTGTCTGTAGACCCCAAGCCATAGGTGAGGAATCCTTAAGTAAATTATTTCTGGAGTTCAGTTTCAAAGATAACTGAGACCCTTTCTTTGTTCATATGCTTTGGTGTAATTTGTGTTTTGCTTTGATATTTTGAAGGGAAAAAGGTCTGTTGGTGTAGAGGTCTTTATACTCTGTTGCTGTTGTTGTTGTTGTTATGTGCTGTCGGCCCTGACTCATAGTGACCCCTCCTTGGGTTTCTGAGGCAGTATCACTACGGAAGCAGATTGCCCCATATACTCTGTTAGCTTCTGAATTTTGAAGAAGGGTTTATTGCTTTTTCTAGTATGTAATAAAATACTCCTGTTTTGCTTCTAACTGCAAAATAACAGAAAACAAACTGCTACACATACACTTCCAGCCTATGAGATTCAGTCAGACCTTAACAAGAAATATCTGCCCTTCAGGAAAACTCACTGGTTTTCCAAGACAAGGAGACTCACTCACTTTTAACCTCCTTTGAAGAAGGAAAAGAAAATAATTCACTTGGTCAGTTTTGCACACAAAGGAGAAAACTTTCTGCCAACCTTTCATGCCAAACTTTACCCTGAGAAATGACTCTTGTTATTCATAGATAACAAACATCAAAATCAGAAGAAACTTACGAGGACAATTAGGTCCCCAGGACTGGCATTTTAGGGTAATACATAGGTCTAGAGGTAAAGTGAGGTGGACAAGAAGAAAAGCATAAAAGAAGCAATTGCAGAATATACATGGAAGGTCATGTAGAAGAGCATCTGAAGAACAGAGGGACACAAAATAGAATCATGACTGTTATGGGGGCAACTTAGGAATATGGGCATCTTCTACCACTCTGGATGCAGGGGAATCAGTTTAATGATACACTATACATTAATTTGTGATTTTGCAAGTAGCCTTACTTGCGTTTGAAAAAAAAATCTACATAATAAATAATAGAACAAGGATCTCCCAATTGTGAATAATGGTGACTTCCTTGCTGTCCTTTTTGCCACATTTGATTCAGGTAAAGAAAACTGAATTCAGTCAGATAATGATGGGTGATTTTGATGGGTTCTTGGAAATTATTTGTAAACCTTGTAAGAGACAGTCAACGGGGAGAGCAATGTTGACCAGTGAAAATAATAATAATTATTTTAAAATATATAAAATCCAAATTCTAATTATTTTTTGGTATGTTAGCTCTCTTTTTGCCTACTCATAAGGCCTTATTTTTCTCAATCTGTGAATAGAAAACTTTTAATTTCTAAGTTCCCTTTTTTTTGTTACATTTTATTGCCCTCCACAAATATTTCTTAAGTATTTAATAATTCTGGAGTGCTTCAGTTTCCTCATATATGATAACAATACCTACATCATACAGTTGTTATGAATATTAAGTGACTCAACATATGTAATGTGTTTGGAATGTATTTTTGCCTATTGTACTTTATTTAAAGGTGAGTTATTAATATTATCAATACATCACACACCATTTTAAATGTTAGAAAACAAAAATAAACAAAAGATGAATTCTACTTTCAAGGAATTCAGAGTGTGTGGAAGTCTGAAAGGCAAATGAGGAGGATGAGGTTAAATCTCTTTGAAAGTTCAGGGAAAGTATCGCAGAAATAACATTTTCAAAAAGCCTTGAAGGTTTAGGATTTTACCAGTGGGAGAGAAGATTAAAAGACAATCCAGGTTGAGGGGACAGAATGTGAAGAGGCATACAGGTGTACTAGTGAGTGACTGGAATTCCTAGGGTATATGACTCATATTTAAGAAAGACAATTTGATTATCTGACTAATCCATTAGTCACTGTTTAATATAGATTACCTCTATTGAACAGAGTTTTTGTGACCAACAGGGTATGTGGTAG
The DNA here is from genome assembly GCF_000298275.1 of Orycteropus afer afer. Classification (NCBI taxonomy): domain Eukaryota; kingdom Metazoa; phylum Chordata; class Mammalia; order Tubulidentata; family Orycteropodidae; genus Orycteropus; species Orycteropus afer. The sequence continues at coordinate 2,042,262 of NW_006921975.1, forward strand.
CTCTCCCTTGTGTCCAGGGACAAATTGATTTCTGATCTGTTCTAATCAGTTGGTTCAGAGTGGTTAGGTCACAAGACAAAACCTCAGTAACTTCTATGCAAACACCCATGTCTGGCCACTTTGGGCATGACAGTATTTAAGAGTGTCATGGCCTATCTATTATGCTTCCCCTGTAGCTAGTGTCCTTGATGTCCTCCCACTACCCTGTACCAAGAAGTGCCTCAATCTTAATAGCCTCCACTTACCAGCTGATGGGGGCCAAGATTTGTCTGTCATCTGTCTATGCCTTGTTTTCCTTAATTAGTACTACAGTTCCTCTGGGGGAGTCATTTTCTCTATGACCTCTAGTAAATAATTCAAATTTACTGAGGATGAAAGAATACACTGGAATCGTGTGTGGCCCACATCTCTTTGTCTTGTTATACAGCTGCTGACTTATTATGGGTATCAGACCTCCTCTGATACAAAATCTTGACCAAACCATGTCAAGTTCTATCATATTTATTTGCCTAATATACCTTCATGTGAACCAAGTTGCTTTCCCATAGGCCCTGTCTCATCATGTTGAAGATACAGTCACCTTATCCAATGGCACATATGTGCTAGTTTCAGTTGACTGTGGCTTAGGTCACCAGAATTATGATTACAAGAGAGCTAGAGAAAGATTAATCTTTTGTTGATGAAATGTTAAAGAAATAGACATAAGCCATATTAAAAGGGATTTTGTAGACCAATCATCATTACAACGAGGTAAATGAGATGATTATGACTTGTACCTAACAAATCCCAGCAGTATTTCCCATTTTTCAGTGCTTTAATCTATAGTATATCCTAATCTGACATATGCCAAAGACATTAGGATAAAACACAGCATAGAGTTATTCAAGGGTCATGTTCATGAATTCTAATACTTATTCCTACAAACTCAACTGATTTAGAAACTTTTTAGCTTTTGGTTCCTATGCACCAGTTTGCACATTAAAACTTGTCTTAAATCTTTTCCAATTTTGGCCTAGTGGTGATCTAACCACAGTTTTTTCTGTGAGACACAACTCAGATCCAAGTACTCGTCTTTATCCGTCTTGGGAGTAAATAAATCTGTAAATCCTCTGCTAAAAACATCCTGTCTCCCACCCCTTAATTTTTTAGCACATGGTGAGGCCTGTGGAACACATCTCCTTTAAATCATTAAAAATGTTCACAAAGACAAATGTACTTCTGCTGAAATGTCTTTTGTCAGATGTAAGTGATGAGTTCAGCAGTTGTGAGTCTTTACAGCTCAGCTTTCATGTCTTTCCTAAATGGTAGTCAAACTTGAGTGATGGAGTTATTATCAGAATACACTACACTATGTATCTTAAAACGTTGACATTTTATTCATTAAATCCTTAAATGGTTTTACATGACTATATTTGGACCCTAAGTTGTGAAAAATTTGGAAATTTTGTAATTTGAAATAACAATAATAATATATTGACAAAACAATCTGGCAGACTCTGAAATAATTTATTAACTTTCAGAGCAGATTGAAATTATGTTCAGACTGAAGTAACCAAAAATTTAGAGAACACTTCATGTGGGTAGTTTTTTAATATTTCTTTGACTGTCACTGAAGGATCCAGTTTCGCTTACACAAATGAACTGTTTACATAAAATAGGATAAGGAGAAAAAACACTGACATGTGCATTTAATTCTAGGTCACCAGATAAGAGATATTACATTCAATCCCACTCTGTAGATTTAATTTTTACTTTAAGATGCAATATTTGATTTCACGTCCTCTTTTCACTTCAATTCATGTGCTTCTCTAGCCTCAACTTTAGCCAGTCTCCACCTCAAACCTATGCCTTTGATTGGTTTCCTGTCACTTCCTTGAACACAATATGCTTGCTTATGCCTCAGGGCTTTCAGCTCCTGTGGGAGGCCTTCTCTGTCCTCAAAATTAGGTTAGAACAACCACAGCACCTGTACTTCCCCTTTGTAAAATTCCTCACACCTATTAATTTGCTATTTGTATTCTCCACCCTACGAACATCCATAAGGGTAAAACTTATATTTAAGTTGTTCATTGTTGTAGCCTCAGTGCTTAACATATAATTACCAAGTTCTTGATATTTTATGAATGAATAAAGGCCTACCTTCCAGGAAACCCTGTTAGGTTAAACTCTCCAGACACAGTTGCTTGTAATTGCCCCTTATATGTCACATTTTTATCATGAGAATTCGTTTATTTTCTTAACTGCACAGGAAACATATTGATGGATGTAATAAAGAATACTCCTTTGATATCACCAATCTTGGCCAGAATCCTGCTCTGACTCAGTTGAAAACAAGTGCTGCTGTATAAAGATACCTGGAGAAAGAGATACTTCCAAATATAGAGAGGTTGTTATTGTTAAGTGCCACTGAGTCAGCTCCACCTCATAACAACCCTATGTACAACAGAACAAAACACTGCTCCATCCTATGCCATCCTTACAATCCTTACTATGCTAGAGCCCACCATTGCAGCCATTGTGTCAATCCATCTTGTTGAGAGTTTTCCCCCTTTTCACTGACCGTCCACTTTACCAAGCATGATATCTTTCTCCAGGCAATGGTCCCTTCTGACAACATGACCAAAGTAGGTGAGATGAAGTCTGGCCATGCTCACCTTCAGGTTTCACTTCTTCCAGGACAGATTTGTTCATTCTTCTAGTCCATGATATTTTCAGTATTTTTCACCCTCATCATAGTTCAAATGCATCAATTCTACTTGGGTCTTCCTTATTCATTGTCCAGCTTTCATAGGCATATGAGATCATTGAAAATACTATGGCTTGGGTCATGCACACCTTGTTGTTGTGGTTGCTAAATGCCGTCGAGTCGTTTCCGACTCATAGCGACCCCATGCACAGCAGAATGAAACGTTGCCCAATCCCACGCCAGACCCACAATCCCTGCTATACTT